>NW_027185509.1:600000-965444 GCF_040183065.1 Periplaneta americana
TATTATTATTATTGTTATTGTTATTATTATTATTATTATTATTATTATTATTATTATTATTATTATTATTATTATTATTATTATTATTATTCTTGCAGTGTAGGCTTTCACGGCCGGAGTCTATAGATCTAGATTCTGCAGACGAAACTTCTGGTATAAAACCAACCAATAGACCACGGCCTCTCAGCCCGGAAAATGAATCTAGATCTATTATTATTATTATTATTATTATTATTATTATTATTATTATTATTATTATTATTATTATTATTATTATTATTAAATGTAATTATTCTGTGTAATTATGTCTTCAGTGCCATCGCGTGTTCTAATAAACACATACAAGTAAACAGTGCACTGACTACGAAGATACAGCCGTTCACCCATCATTCTAAATGACCCCTACATTTAATATTAAATGACAGTGACTTGACCACACCATCACTTTGTGATGATGATGATGATGATGATGATGATGATATGGTACACATACAGACTATACAGATGAGAGGGAAGTAAGTTGGGACGTCCGTGCAGAAGATTTCCGACTCGTAAAAGAAATCTGTACCTGTCAGAGTACTTTGGGCATATACATTGAAATTGGACACGGAATAGCCTCTGCAATAGAGAAGGTCGCTGTAATGCAGTCATTACCAACTGGTCGAGTTGTGACGTCGGAGTACGCTTTTCCTCTCGGAGAAATAGAGTCGATCTCGGAGCTGTGGCGGATCGTGGCTGTCAGAGCTACTAGCTCTGGTTGAATGTATAGAGAATGAGTAATATACTGAAAGGAACGTAGATATCGGTTCCTTCGATTATTATGAAGCCGTCCGTACTCTTTTCACTTAGCAAGCCCACTACTCTTTCCTTTCCTGTCCACTACACTTCTCTTTGCCAATACTTCCATTCTCCTCTGTCCTCTTCTCTCCATTATAAAAACTTCGCTTTTTGCTATGTTTTGATTTCATTCCCATGTTTTACGTCTCGCCGATGATTGTGTTTGTGTTCTGTCTGCTGAACCTTCGCTTGTCTCCGAATCCCAGGATTAGCTGACTTGCTGCGTGCGGAAGTAAGACAGCCACATCTGTGATTCAGAGCCAGCCTCATACTGGATCGCAATAAAAGTTCTAGTACTCGCTTCCACCAGCTACTAATTTACCATATTAACTCTGCCACATAATTTCTCAACAATGACATCGAAATTCGAACCCTGGACGACCAGTAAGATTTGTAATTGATGAAAAGTGCTTAAGGAGCAGATTTCTATCTATACCCTTGTGCACTATTATCACTTCATCAATGAATTTGTTGAATAGCCTATATCATGAACTTTATACGAACGAAGAGGGGCAGAAATTTTTTATAGTAATGTCACAAGAGGTCTGAGATCCCCGATAAATCCAGGAGCGAAGCGAGTGTGTGTATCTGGGTGATCAGACATCGAGTAACATTTATGAGGACTATTTCGTGAATGAAATAAAAATGTAAATGATATAAGCTTATCTCTCAAATTCGCTCATAAAACGTTAATAATTGTACACTTACGAATACTTAACCTATTCAGATATTGTGAAGTTGAAATAGATGAATATCGATTACTGCAATGAAGAAATTGGATGTTATTCAGTAATGCCAATTGAGAAAAGCGAAATACAGATTTAAAATGTTAATTACATGTACTGAAATACATTTTCATTATCTGCTGAAATAATAATTTATATTAAACATTTCATAATATAATTACAAATAACCTGATTAATACATACTAGGTTCAAAAAGTTCCCGGAATTTGCTAGTATCATAGAAACAACGTACCTTAAACACTATTCTACAGCATTCCCTTCAAAATAGTTGCCTTCCGGAACAACACACTTTTGCCAACGCGTGTAGAGGTCCTGGAAGCAGGCCTGGAAGCCATTTTGTGAAACCCGTCTTAGTGCTCTCGTCGCGTTTGCGATAACCTCTTCAGCATTGAATCTCCGTCCTTTCAGATGACTTTTCAGACGGGGAAACAGAAAGTAATCAGGGGGTGAGAGATCAGGAGAGTATGGTGGGTGATCCAAAGCAGTTATGTTGTGCCTGGCAAGAAAATTCTTTACAATAATTGCGCGATGAGCAGGTGCATTGTCATGCATAAGCAACCAGTTGATTTCTACCCACTTTTCTGGACGTTTCCTTCTCACTGCGTCCCGGAGGCGACGGAGGATTTCTACGTACAATTCTTTCGTTACAGTACGACCTTCTGGAATGAACTCATGGTGGATGAGACCCTGAGAGTCGAAGAAAACTTCCAACATAACTTTGCCTTTGGAAGTGTCCCTAGGAAATTTTTGCTTCCGAGGAGATGTTTTTGATTTCCACTTAGATGACTGTCGTTTAGGGACTGGTTCGTACAAGTGGCACCAAGTTTCATCACCAGCAATAATTTTGTTTAAGAAATCACCATCTTCATCAGCCGTACTGATCATGTCCCCAGCAAGAGTCATTCTTGTTTCTTTCTGTTCTGCCGACAACATTTTCGGAACTAACTTCTGAGACACGTAATGCATGTTGAGGTGCTTGTGAAGAACATTGTGTACACCTCCGACTGATATTCCGACCTCTGCTGCTATCTCTTTTATAGTTTTACGTCGGTCGTCCCTCACAACATTACGCACACGCTGAGCGATTGCTTCATTTGTTGCAGTTGTTGAACGGCCGCTGCGTACTTCATCTTTGATGCTATCGCGGCCACCAGAAAAGCGTTTATGCCAGGCATACACTTGAGTTTTTTTCATTGCTGCTTCGCCATATGCTTCTTCCAACAATCTTAATGTGTCTGCAGGAGTTTTGTGTAACAAAACACAGAACTTGATGTTTGTACTTTGCTCTGTGGACATAATTACAAAATGCGACGAACAAGCAAAACACTATGATAAACAATTGCCTACAACTCAAAACCAACAATCGCCATTATCAACAAACTTTAAGGAAATGACATCATGAATGTTACCAACAAAACAAATGTATAATATCCCTTGTTATATATTAATACGAAAAATGGTAGTAAAATTCCGGGAACTTTTTGAACCCAGTAGTATATACATTAATTAAATAAACAATTGTTATGAAAGAGTGTCATTTTCTTTAGATACGATGGAAATGGAATTAGAAGATTAAGATGTAGGTGTGAAAGTAGGATTTCGCACTTTATTTAGTACAATGGATTCATGCTCATCGATTTACGGGGAAACAGTTGGCGAGACTGACTAAATAGAAGAACAATCATGGGATAAATTGATAGTGACAAATCGAGCTGCAGAAATTATCGCGATGTATGATTGTGATCGGTTGGAATTCAAAATTTCATTACACTTCATTGGTCGAAAATGAAATGACGTCACATAAACGAAATAGTCATGTTAATTATGATGGTCGTAATAATGACTATCAAGATTGCTTTCATGACGTCGACGGCACAGACGTAATGTATCATCTTCCCATCTCAGAGATCTTTGTTTGAAGTCTGAGAGAACCTATAAAATGTGTGGTATGAATAGTTATGTACAATAGAAGTAAATTTATTACAGTTATATGAACACTTTTTAATGATTGAATAAAATTAATGAAATCGGTTAAAAACCAGACATGTTTGCCCCACCATCTTCAGTGGTAGTACCACGACGCTGGTACAGATGTTCGACCGCGTAACGTAGCTTAAGGAAGACATTATTTTTCGCGATTATTTTTAGAATCCTGCCTGTTGTCGAGAAAATTTTGTTTTCTAGCGATAAATGAGAAAATTCTACATTATTTTTCATTTTTGATAGAGAAAATGTACATTTATTTCAAGTTGTAAAAATAAGCAGCGCCTTACAAATAAAACTTCAGTTAGTCATTCACATCTTCGTGCTATGAAGCCAGAAGCAGCGGCCTGCTATCTGCTGGAAGTCTGGTGGAGGAATAACTTGAGCGCTAGGTCGGTATTTCAGTTGTTGCGGCAGGAATCAAATAAAGCTGTGAGCAGATTTCATTGCCGCTCGAGAGTTCCCTTGAATGAGGACTGATGTTTCTCAGAACTTACCAGCAAATGTCGCTTTTGTAAAAGGAGCGGCTTCCAGCGGGTTTGGGATGAACGGCACTTCTGTTAAATACGAGATTTTACCTCCGAGGTTCTTGACCTGCGATCCTCTGAAGAAAGTTGTTATGGTCAAAGAGTTTTGTAACTTGTTCCTGGTTTGGTAGTAGTGTTAAGGATTAAACACGGAAGGGATTAGTGAAATTAGTCCGACTTTTGCCTCTTGTGATAATCCTGCAACACTGTCTTGTTACTAATAACGCTTATAAAATGATTTATGCATTCAATCTTTTAACAAGTCTGTTTTAGCCAACTGTCAGAAGAAGTTTTGAACCTTATAAGTGATACCAGTGAGGCATCACTCATGAGGCAACTGAACCAGGAGACAATGGGGTAGGGTGGCCAGTTACTTTCCTCCTTTTTTTAACGTAGGTACCTTTAAATTCAGGCAAAGTGTCTCAGGCTTTATGACATTCTTTGTTATATTTGCAGTGTTTTCTCATCCCATTATTATTATTATTATTATTATTATTATTATTATTATTATTCTTATTATTCAGTCTCTGTCAGATGCGTTTCCAATTCACTGTGGGCTAGAGCAAGGAGATGCACTATCACCTTTACTTTTTAACTTCGCTCTAGAGCAGTGGTCGTCAGCACTCGCTGAAATGTGTAAAGGGTACGCGGTGCCGTCCAGTGTGCACGTCGTATAACAGGGAGAGATAGAGAGCATACCCGCTAGAAGCTACGGATTGCACCCGAGTGCACCGCGTTTTCCGCGGGTAAGGGAGACTAGCCCCGGCGTGCTCTGTGCTGACGACTCCTGGTCTAGAGTATGCCATTAGGAAAGTCCAGGATAACAGAGAGGGTTACATCAGCTGCTTGTCTATGCGGATGACGTGAATATGTTAGGAGAAAATCCACAAACGATGAGGGAAAATACGGGAATTTTACTTGAAGCAAGTAAAGAAATAGGTTTGGAAGTAATTCCCGAAAAGACAAAGTATATGATTGTGTCTCGTGACCAGAATATTGTACGAAATGGAAATATAAAAATTGGAGATTTATCTTTCGAAGAAGTAGAAAAATTCAAATATCTTGGAGCAACAGTAACAAATATAAATGACACTCGGGAGGAAATTAAACACGGAATAAATATGGGAAATGCCTGTTATTATTCGGTTGAGAAGCTTTTATCGTCCAGTCTGCTGTCAAAAAATCTGAAAGTTACAATTTATAAAACAGTTATATTACCGGTTGTTCTTTATGGTTGTGAAACTTGGACTCTCACTCTGAGAGAGGAACATAGGTTAAGGGTGTTTGAGAATAAGGTGCTTAGGAAAATATTTGGGGCTAAGAGGGATGAAGTTACAGGAGAATGGAGAAAGTTACACAACACAGAATTGCACGCATTGTATTCTTCACCTGACATAATTAAGAACATTAAATCCAGACGTTTGAGATGGGCAGGGCATGTAGCACGTATGGGCGAATCCAGAAATGCATATAGAGTGTTAGTTGGGAGGCGAGAGGGAAAAAGACCTTTGGGGAGGCCAAGACGTAGATGGGAAGATAATATTAAAATGGATTTCAGGGAGATGGGATATGATGGTAGAGACTGAATTAATCTTGCTCAGGATAGGGACCAATGTCGGGATCATCATCATCATCATCATAGCTGTCAATGCACTTAAGCTACGGTTTGTTTACGGCGATGATCGCTGGCGATGTGCGTCCGGCGATGATAGCCATAAACAAGCCGTAGCTTTAGGGCATGGTCCGTCGCACTAGCATGCCTTATATCTTATCAGAAAATAATGGAACTCAAAAGAAATTACTGCAATGTCTTCTACAGAAATGAAGTAGTCATGACGGCTCTTCTGTTAGGAGAACTACACTCTTGGTGCAGCAGATGTAAAGCACGTCTTGTTAAGGAATTGGGTAATTCCCATTTGAGACATTTTCGGGTGGTGATGCCGGCGCACAGTGTGTAATTCAGCGAGTCTAGCCGGCCGAAAACCAATGCTCGAAAACTAATCGCGCAATTTTCATAAAATTTGGTCTGTACCTGCAATTGTTGAAGTTTTAATAATGAAAATGAACATAGCAACTATTTTTACTGAAAATAAAATTAGTAATATTGTAAAAAAAATTCGATTTGAATGAAAAAATAAATTAATGTTCATAATGTGGAATGCGCTTAAAATTGAAAGCGTAAGACGAAGGACTATTGCATATCTTACTCGCTCAGACGTCAGATGCATGCCCGTCAGAATCTGTATCCTGCTGCTAGTCTCTCCTTCGGCAGCACCGAGTAATGAAGCCTCGGAGACAACTGCAGCACTACTATTGAAATCGACCGCGATTTTCTTTTCTTAACATCTTCAAGCTGGTGATGTAAGGATCCAAAGAAATAAGTAGCCTGAGTAAATGTCGGTATTTGCTTCTTTCTTGATGTTTTTCTTGCGAAGACTTCTCTGAAAAGTCTGATATAATATTTGTTCCTTGTTTCCTGGTTGCCAGTAGTATAATAGTGTCCTGTGACCTTCTGTCCATGAGCCAAGAGTTTGTGAAGGTTGTAGGCATATAATACTATTTGTGCAAGCATGAATATAATTCCCTTGTCTTTCTTGCATACATATCAAATGCCCGTTTATCAGTATTGCAAAACCGCAAGATAAGTTTCTAATATTATGTGCGTAGGCGACTTATTAGATTTCCATCGACTCCCGTAATATATGCGGAAGTGGAAACCTCCCTGAAAAAAAATTCTTGCGGTATTTGCCTCGTTTTCATTGCGACTGCTTTGTTTTATCATGTCAACTAGTAGTCCCCTTTCCTTCCTGAATATATCCTATTTTCAATGTTTAGCAATAAATAATACGGTGGATCTAAATTAACTGTTACAAGATTTTGCATTTCCCTTAATTCTTGCTATTGATTAGAGGTCAACTGTAAATCAGTAATCAAAACGAGATCCTTATTAGGTGACAATTGTTGTTAGTTTCCGCAATCAATTTGGACGTTTTTTCTTCATTTTGTCGCACGTTGAAGCTCTCATACAATATTGGCCGCATCTCTTAACCTAAAAGTTCTGAAACTCGTATGGGCAGGAGAAAGCTTTTCTTCTGGCGATCTTTCTTTAAAAAGTAGACTAATTTTTTTTCCCCCATTTTAATCTTTCGCTCAATTGTCCGAAATGTTTACGTTGATGTCGTCGAAAATGTTCACATTGATGTCCTCGAAAATGTTTACGTTGATGTCCTCCAATGCTTGTACTGGCAGACTCAAATTTAATTTGTGTTGTAGTAGATGGCAAAGTATTACTTACATATTTCATTCTCAAACTTTGCATCTTGATTCAAACATAGCGCATTCTATTTTAAGAAGTTTTTATCATTTATGCTTTGTTTTTCCCACCGTAATAGAATTTTCGTGCATAGAAATTTAATCCATTTCTTTATTGACTGTAAAATGTCTTCAGAGTAATCTTTGAGACCAAAATGTTCAATTATACATTTGAGAATTTCACTTTTCTCTTGCTCTTGCTCCACTTCTGGAAAACAGCTCTCCATGTCTGAAAGCAATAATTTTTCTGTATGCATGTGGTTGGAGGAAAAAAAACCGCGACGTCAGAAAAGCACAATAAATATCTCCACAAAATTTTATCGAGGTGATGTAGGGCTACTCCTTTTAAAATTCAACTCAAAGTAATGTAATAAGCAGACATCGAGATTTTGGACCCGATAGAATAAGTTACTTAAGTCCATACTATAGGCAGCTTTGTCACTGTGTTTGAGGTGGATGGAAGTAGGCAGAAGGAGAGACATGTGTACATGGAACCAAGTTCAGTCCAGTCTGCTGGTGCTCTACAGTGACGTTCCAAAGAAAGACAACTAATTTATCAAACATTAAAATAAAATTAATGTTAGAGGAGAAAAATACTATAGGACCAAAAAATTAATCTTTACGTAGATTAAAACAAAAACCTGTAATGCGAAATTTTCAAAATAAATTAATAGGCCTATACATTTCCTTTCGACTTATTTCATAAACACATGTGCAATACTTACTTACTGGCTTTTAAGGAACCCGGAGGTTCATTGCCGCCCTCACATAAGCTCGACATTGGTCCCTATCCTGAGCAAGATTAATCGAGTCTATCATCATATCCTACCTCCCTCAAATCCATTTTAATATTATCTTCCCATCTACGTCTCGGCCTCCCCAAAGGTCTTTTTCCCTCCGGCCTTCCAACTAACACTCTATATGCATTTCTGAATTCGCCCATACGTGCTACATGCCCTGCCCATTTCAAACGTCTGGATTCAATGTTCTTAATTATGTCAGGTGAAGAATACAATGCCTGCAGTTCTGCGTTGTGTAACTTTCTCCATTCTCCTGTAACTTCATCCCTTTTAGCCCCAAATATTTTCCTAAGAATCTTATTCTCAAACACCCTTAATCTCTCTTCCTCTCTCAAAGTGAGAGTCCAAGTTTCACAACCATAGAGAACAACCAGTAATATAACTGTTTTACAAATTGTAACTTTCAGATTTTTTGACAGCAGACTGGACGATAAAAGCTTCTCAACCGAATAATAACAGGCATTTCCCATATTTATCCTGTGTTTAATTTTCTCCGGAATAATAATAATAATAATAATAATAATAATAATAATAATAATAAAATTTAATAATAACAATATCACAAAATACTGCTTACTGATAGATCATTATCATCATTATCACCTGATGCTCATGTGTTTTTGTTACATATTTGTTTTATTATGCAATTGAGAGGCTAGGTTATCCCTACTATTCCCAATGTTTTCCATAGTATTTTCCTGAGAATCTATCGTATGCTTTTTCTAGGTATGGAAATTATTTGAATCTGTTTATTTTTAATTTTACATTTTTCCAAAATCTGTCTTTAAGTGAATATGTGATCAATACATGATCTACCAGCTGTGAAATCAAATTGCTCTTCTGAACCAATAAATTCCATTTTGAAACATTTTTTCACTAACCTCCCTAAGGTCTTCATGAAAGTATTTGTCACGAAAATTCCTCTGTAATTATTAATAAAATTTCTTTTTCGCGTTTCTTTTTTTGTATATCGATGTCAAGTAACCCAATTTCATTTCATCCGGAATTTTTTTCCCTTGACAAATTGTGTTCAGTAATTTAGCCAGAAACTTAAATACTTGGTTCTCCATTTTTAGGCTTTCAAAATTTATCCCCCTTAGTCCTGGAGCTTTGCTTCTTCGTATTATGCTTACAGTGCAATTCTGTGTCTTCATATTCCCTTCGTTCGTTTTCTATATATTTCTATCTTCATTTAACAATTTTTCAAAGTGTTCCTTCCAGTTTGCCATTTGTATCATCTCCAGGCTGGTGCTGTTTCTCATCCAACAGCACTGCCTATGCTTCTGCTGATCTTTTAAATCCTAATTTCTTAATTTATTCACTCTCTTTTATACCTGAAGCTTCGATAGCAACCTTTTGAATACCGGGACTGTTTCAAAACAAATAGTTTACGCAAAATTTTTTGACTAATCCAAATTGTTTTGTATAAGTTCAAAACATGCGTAAAATATTTGTATTCAATGAAACATAATTTAATGTAAGCAAAAAGCTTCATTATCATTACTCCAAATAAGTGATGTGCATAATTACCATTCAGAAACTGCAGCAGTAGTTGCATGTTTAGTCGCTGTCGGAATTCATCAGATTACTATAAAGAAAATTAATAATGGAAATGTATTTCTTAACAGAATTGTATTGTCGAAGTAACGTTGGAGGATTGCTATATCATGTATGGACATAATCTTATAACACTTGTCTTTTCTCAAATTAGACTTTTTCAGCAAGTACGTGATTTCAGTTTCAAATTCTTTATTTGAATGCAAGCGTTATTGAGTCATCTTTCAAATATTTGCACGTCAAAATCGTCTAGTAATTTTTGCTTACTTAATGTAAGAACATGGAAACAATTTATATCTGTGCCGCAGTCTGGTTAAAACACGAAGAGTGCGATTTTTCAGCATCAAAATACCTTCTCTTTAAACTTTGTGCTGTAGGAATGCAATATTGAACAGGCGTGCACACTAAAGGCTCATTCACAATGAAAATTAAACATAACGTAAGCGTTAACTTAAGAATGTAAACGTTACGGTAAAATCAAGAAGTCACACCATCATTCACGATGAGAACATAAACAGCAAACGTACTTGGTAACCATGGAAACATAACAACGACGCCATTTCCTCATATTCTGTCGTATACTTCAGCGCTCCACGATTGTGTTCCGTTTGCAAATCACGTAAGCATAAGCATGAAAGTTTGGAGTTTGCAAACTTTTATGTTAACGTCTTACGGTAATGTTTATGTCAATGCTTATGTGAATCATTGTGAATGATCCCATTTGGTAGCCTGGGCGCAAACTTCTGTGTTTATATTACGGTTATGTTTAATTTTCAATGTGAATGGGCCTTAAAGGTGTAATAGCTAATCTTACCGCTGATCACATAGCCTATCAGGTTGGCCATTCCCATATTATGAAATGGCAACGGATAAAAGAGAATAACCACCAGGATCTCTACTGTCGAATGTGATTATTTTTGGTAACGATCGTTAGATGAAAGTACTGCTGCTAGCTACTGTATTATTCCATACAATTCCTTCAGAGTTATAACGTGACTTCTTTTGCAGTCGCTAGATGGCAGCATAGTGAAATTGAGAAAAGTTGTATTGAAAGTGGATTAGGCTGATCAATCTGTTATACTGGTGACAGACTACAGTCACTAATCGTGATTATCGACCTAATCGCGATCGGGTTTGTAGTGTGTCACCGTCCTGATCGCGATCAGCAGCTAAACTCTGTTTCCAGAACAAGATAATCGCGCTGAGGCACGGCCCAGTGGACGAAAGTAACATTTTAGTAATCATTGGTTTCGAATCACCTGATTTATATTATTTAGGAAGTCGTGATAGCTTCTGCTGTGGAATTTTGTTACCCCTTCCATTGTATTATATGAAATAGAAACGAAAATGAATGGCTAGAAAATGAATTTGGCTACTATTAGACGTAGTGGAGAAATTTAATGCAGATGTCAGAAAAGTAAGAAGAAATATGTTAACAAATGACAGACGAATTATTCGTATTTCATATAGGCTATATAAAGAGCAATAGAAGGCTGCTGAAAGATGTTTCATTTCAATAAATTATGGATTGCAAACTGGAACTGGTCTCTTTTTCAGATTTTCAATTTCAGTCTCCAATACGACGCTATCGTTGAGGTTAGGGTTGATTTTAAAAATATGTTTTATTACAAAATAATATACATTTTTGGCATGATGGTATAAATTTTATAGGTTATAAAATCTCTTTTCAAAACAATATAAATTGCATCAGTTTACATTGTAAATCATATAGCAATTTTAAAAAATAAAATCCCATATTAAGCAGCAAGAGACAACAAAAAGGGGGAAAAAACAATGAACAAACGTCAAAAGAAAGTATGAACTTTAGTTGTTGTCCAGGAGGGAAACAAACAGATACGTATGTATAGCTGTCAAAGAGAAAAAGTGGCCGCACTCGTGAACAGCGAATATTTTCAAAGTCCACTTCGGGTCGCGGCGATGTTACACGATGCATGTGCTTGTACAAGCAGTTCCCGAACTATGAAAGTGTTCCATATCTGCTTCTCGCAGACCAGCGGTAGAGTGCTTGTTTAATGATTCAAAGGTTCTGGGTTCGGGCCTTCTTCAAGTTTTCATTTTATTTTTTAATCGTTCTTTAGCGATGTAAATGATATTCAAATTATCATTTATATCCAGTTATCGTTCTTGATGGATATCACGTTATTTATATTTTGTTATCGTTCTTTAGAGACATGAATAAAATTCAAGTCATCTGTATTCTGTTATCGTTTTATAACGATATAAATAATAATTATTATTATTACTGTATCTCCAATGGAGGTTAGCCCTATTTTACATATATATGTTAGGGCTATAGTTTTATACACAAAAAAGATAAGCATAAAGAGAAATAGAAAGGAAAATTAAATTAGCGTACGCGATGTAAACAAAACAAAAACAATCCGTAAATTAGGCATTTCGATTGCAAAACAAATATCAGTTATCAATTTTAAACATACAAAAACATTAACAACACACATACGTAACACTTCTATAACACAAATATGCAGCTTTCCGTACCATACATCATAAATTAATACACAATAGTCACACAGACACAATAAAACTATAATTACATTTATTTTTATTTTAGTTGGTTATTTAACGACGCTGTATCAACTACGAGGTTATTTAGCGTCGATGAGATTGGTGATAGCGAGATGGTATTTGGCGAGATGAGGCCTAGGATTCGCCATAGTTTATCTGGCATTCACCTTACGGTTGGGGAAAACCTCGGAAAAAACGTAACCAGGTAATCAGCCCAAGCGGGGATCGAACCCGCGCCCGAGCGCAACTTCAGACCGGCAGGCAAGCGCCTTAACCGACTGAGCCACGCCGGTGGCTATTACGACATTGCAACGACATCAAGCATCCCATAACTGACTCACATACATAACAAATCAAGCATCCGTTGCAACACATACACTTCAACATAGTAACCACACTTTTAAAAGTTACAAATTTGGCTCCAAGAAGAATAAATAGGACACTGTTACTAATTACTATTCTTCTACAATTTCTTAAATACATCTGCAATAAATCTGTGAAATTCCGATATGAATAATATTCACGTTTTTTATATTCTGTTATCGTTCTTTAGCGATATAAATAATATTCAAGTTATCATTTATATTGTTTTCCTTCATTAGCATTATAAAATAATATTCAAGTTATTTATATTGTTATTGTTCTTTCGCAATATAAATAATCTGTATTTTATGTAAGTAATTATTATAACACAAATAAGCATCTTTCTTTGTAAAATAGGTTATTTTATTTAGATAATTAAATACGTATTATATAATATCTTATATTAATTAAACAAACCGATATTTTTCATGTATATTGTGTTATCGTTCTTTAGTGATACTGTATAAATAATATTGAAGTTATTTATATTGTAATCGTTCTTTAGCGATATAAATAACATAAATTTAATATTAGGTTTGGAAAAATCAAGTTGCATAACACTGCTATTAGTTTTTGTTTTTGTATTATTACATTATACTATCTTGAACCACAATAAAATGAAAAGGAGTAACGAGGAATTGAACCTGAGACGTTGACATCTAAATTCCGACGTTCGTCCGCTGAGCTACGAGGGCAAGTGTGGAAACATTTTCGGAAAAATTGGCCCAATCACACTCTAAGATTTTCTGATGATTCGTAGAAGTTAGTCCAGGATGCGGGGGGCAAAGGCTAATTGAGATTTCCCGATCTCTGATAGGGTCAAACATCCCGATAGAATTAATATTTAACCCTTGCCGTGACTTTCGGTGAAGTCCGGAGGGCCCAATTAATCAAATCCACTCTCCTCATCTCCACGCTTGGGTCCCTTGGAATTTAATAAGATGCGAAAGAGATAGTGGTGTGCGGAAAGCAACGGGATGTTACTGCATTTAGGCCTATCCTTCCCAAGAAAAACTGCAAACATGAACAAAGGAAGCTTTTAATAGAAGAAGAAGGATCTTCTGCGGACCTCTGCAAAAAGAACTAAGGAAGAGACTAGTGAAGTGCTTTGTGTGGAGTGTGGCATTGTATGGGGAAGGAACATGGACATTACGATGAAATGAAGAGAAACGAATTGAAACATTTGAAATGTGGATGTGGAGAAGAACGGTGCGTGTGAAGTGGACAGATAGAATAAGAAATAAAATTGTGTTTGAAAAAGTGAGTGAAGAAAGAATGATGCTGAAACTGATTAGAAAGATAAAAAGTAATTGGTTGTGTCTCTGACTGAAAAGAATAATAGACGACATTAGGATATGTGGATCATATGCGGAGACTAAGAGGAAGGCAGAAAATAGGAAAGATTGGAGATTGCTGGGTTTGCAATGAAAGACCTGCCCATGGACAGAACACTTATGTATGTATGTTCAGAATGCCTGGAAGATCGTGTCTAAAAACAGTCGCTATTTGCAAAGACTAGTCAATTCCATGCCCACTCGACTGCAAGATGATCGAGATAAGAGGAAGATAGACTAAAAATTGAATTGTGGCTTTTTGTTTTATTTTTTGAACGCTTAATTGTTTGAATGTTTTAAGGCCGACGCCAGTAAATTTGTTTTGTTTATGCCACGAAAGATACTTTTATTGAGAATAAAATCTTTTTTCTTTCCATTTGCAGCGGCAATATCATAATGATAATGATAAAGTCATGGCATTATATATTAATGAACCTGATGTTAATTACTAAAATAATCGTAAAAGAGAAAGGAGCCATTATGTATAGTTTGTCTCTCTCAAAAAAAGAACATAAAAAGCACGTGGTTGTATTCGAACGCAGGACCTCATAAATAAGAGGCCTGAACGCTACCATTACACACAGAATACTTCAATTATAACTGTAGATATCAGGCAACGTGGTCCAACAACATGTAACATCGCCTGTCTCCGAATTGTAGCGAAGATACCCGAAGGGAACTTTGTTTCAGGAGAGCGGCCACTTTTTCTTTTGACAGCTGTACATAGGGAAAATTGTCTCCCCTATGGTAATTCAGCTGTTGACTAGACGGGACCCACTGTGTGACCACATTTTCGGTAAGTGCTAATCGCGATTAGTACTGTAGTCTGTCACCAGCATTAGCCTATATGTGACCAGGGATGTTACGCATCTCTGCCATCATGCAATTAAAGCGGAATCATTGAAACGAATGTTGCAAAGGAATAAGTCGTTTAAGAAGTAATATTGTCTGTAGTAAACGAAGCTGGGAGCGCGAAACTGTCACAGAGATTCGGCAGTTTCCAAAATCCCGAAGAGTTGCTTGCTGACGTCACTGGGACCTCCTGACGGCATTACCGACGCGCCTGGTGCTCGAGCATGTGCGGAGTGCCTAACTGGCAGGAGTCCAAGCTCGTCTCATTCATCGCACTGTTGACTGAGGCTAAGAGCACACAAACACGTCTTGCATCGCAATGAAACCTTGGTACTTGAAAACCAGTACGATTTCAAATAATAATTTTTCTTTCATTTTTTTATTTACTTCTTTAATTTGTCATTCCTGACTTCGTTTCTACCACAATTTCTTCTCTGCTGTCTTTCATTTCTTCTTCTTCTTCTTCTTCTTCTTCTTCTTCACAGGTCATTCTTCTTCCTAACCTCTCTGTGCCCCTCGCTGTCTTATTTAACTTCTGTATTCTTCTTTCTTAATTCTTCTTTGTTACTTCCCAATCCCTTTCTTTATTCTCCGTTCATCTTTCATTCATATTCTCTGTTCCTTAATGTATTTCGTTATCTTTTTCTTCTTCCACTTGCAGTTCTGCGACTATAAAATTGATCTGTTCATCTGTGGAATGGTCTTGCTATGTTTGGGATTCCTTTCGCTTTATCGTTGAAGCCCATGTCTGCCAGAGGCAGATGCGTTAGGACGCACAAGCTTGTCGAAGAATAATTAATCAAGAAACAAATTAAAACGTATTATAATGACACGCTTTTGTTTTGTTTTCTGATTTGTCCGTCCAAGACTTCCACGGTGTAACGAAATCTTGGCCTACTGAAATTTCAGCGTCTGAATCTAATGTTTGGTCCTCAGACAATTTGTCTGCAAAACTGGATACTTGAGAATCAGATGTAGCCTAAGGTAAATTTTTCGTGCAATTCCGCATTCTTTTACGTGGCATAGCTGTATGATACGAAACTTTCGCTTTAATTTTCTTCCGAAGTAAATCATATTAAAGATTTTACCACCTTCAAAAATCTATCTCTTTTTCTGGATCTGATAACCAAAAATGTTCTTACTCGGAACCTGTTCTATGCAGAGTCCAGTCAGCTTTCTAGGTCTTCCAGGGCTGATTATCACGTGCTACACGCACAACTTTGTCCAATCAATTCGAGATATTGACATGTTAGTTCCATTCAAATTTTCTTCTCTTCACTCAGTCGCCAACATTCTATTAGTCTTACTAATAAACCGTGTATAGTATTTATACGAGACTTATACAGAGTTGAGACAGAAAACTTTACTAATAAACCATGCATAAGCAATGGATGTATAAACAGACTGTAACTATACATGGGAATTGCTTTGCACTAGTTATATATACGAAACTGCTTGTTTAACCTTCCTATTGTGAATGGGTCTAAATGACCCATTGGATTTACTAAAATTAACACAAAACCCACAAAAACAGCGATAATGTGACAGGGCTTTGACTAATCCTAAAAAACATCATTAGGAATATTTCCTATTACTTTTATCCACAAAAATATAGTACTTCGTCATATTTTTCACTTTGACACATCTATTGTGTTTGGGTCATTTAGACCCAGTCACGGATTTTGATTTTAATTATGAGTTACGTACTCTTGTTGGATTCCGACACACACTCACACACACTCTCTCACACACGCTCTCTCACACTCTTACACACTCTCTCACATTCTTACATACTCTCACACTCACTCACTCACTCACTCACACTGATATTAGCCGGTGTGTACAGATCTGCTGGATAATCACTTCAAGAACTGTGGGACAATATGTATGGTAGACCTGTTTTCTGTGCAGCAGTATCACTTCAATTTTTCCATACTACTAGGATGTTTCTCATGTTTGACAACAAATCTGTACGACCAGTTAGATGACGTCATGATAAATTCGCTGCTGTTATATCTTTTTTTCTACATGTTTGTGGAACAAATGCCAAAAATGTTCTTACCCTACCAAGATGCCACAGTATATGAGCATGAGCAGTTGGAGCCGTTTTGAGATAAATGTCCCTTCCGCCAGTACACACTTTCAAAATCCAGAGGGAAGTATGGTATGAAATTATGATGTAAAAACAGCATAATATGTTTGTGCAGCAGAAGTGTGCAAAGCAAAGCCAGAAAGTGGACCACGAGAAACAAACCAAGGCACAAATGTTGGTAGCATTGAAAACTGATCAAAACATCATCACGGACAATTTTTTTACCGGCTGTATTTTGGCCGGTCCCATGCCGTGGCGTCGTGTTCTAAGGCGTTTTGCCTAGGATTCGTGTTACTGAATGCGCGCTGGTTCGAGTCCTCATGAGGGAAGACATTTTCTCATGAAATTTCGGCCAGTGTATGGGACCGGTGCCCACCCAGCATCGTGATGCAGTTGGAGAGTTATGATAGGTAGCGAAATCCGGTTACGCAAATCATCTATAACGGCTGGGGGGCTCAATCATGCTAACCACACGATATCTCCATTCTGGTTGGATGATCGTCTACTTCTGCTTCGGCATGTGGCCGTGAGGCCAGCAGCTGGCAAGTCGGTCTTGGCCCTTCCTGGGCTGTAGCGCCACAGATTATTATATTTTGGCCGAGGAACTTCTCAAGAGGAATCTAAGGTTAGTCAGAACTCTGAGAAAAAACAAACCATCAGATATGCAACTAAACACTACGAGACCAGGGTGTCCAAGCATTTTTTTGGATTTCAGTCCGACGTAACTGTGATGTCGTATGTGTCTTAGAAGAATAAATTAGTGATTTTGCTGTCCACAGTGCATCACGACTGCAGTCTATCTTCAGAAGAGCACAGAAAGCCTGAAATCATATTACATTACAAGCAAAACGAAGGAGGAATTGACACCACAGATAAACGTGCCAGTACCTACTCTTGCAAAAGGAGTACCAAAAGATGGTCTGAGTGTGTGTTTTATAATGTACTCGATATTGCAGGAATAAATGCTTATGTATTTTATGTTCATGCAAGTACAATCCAAATAAATTGTACAGATGAAGACTGTTCCTGAAGGAATTGGTCTAGGCCTACAATTAATAGAAGCAATGCGGGAAAAAAAAGAATGACAAGAACAGAAGATAAAACAAAGTTTGGAAAATGTTCCAGGAAAGAGTTCAGGAGAAAGTGCAACAAAAAGGAATGTAGACCGAAGAAAGACCAAATTATTATCAAAAATGCAATGGGTGCAAAGCGTTCCTCTGCCAAGATCATGCAAACATTTTAGGCCTATTGCAACATTTGCATAGACTAAATTGCTAAGTATTTTGTGTTCACACATTGTAAAATAGGATATTTATTGTTTTTTTTTACCAAGGCTTAAATAAAAGAAGATATTTTACTATTATATCCATTTTTCGAATCCTGGGTCAAACTGGCCCATTCACAACATGTGTGACAAAGTTTCGAACACAATAGGAAGGTTAAGCGTTGTATATAGAGAAAAAATGATGATGATGATGATGGTTGCCTAGTACCACAGAAGAACACACCAAAGAGCACAGAATAATTAGAATAATATTGCTGCAGCTTGTACTCTTTGACCAAAATATAGTGTAGTAATCGATCAGAGCCAGTTGTACTATCGATACTTAACACGGCACACTAGAGCGCTCTACCGGATGCAATAGAGAACCTCAGATATTCTATTACCTTTCGTAACGAAGTAATGACGAAACTATGACGTAGTTGTGTAACAGTTATACTGTTATACACGACGTACGTAGTGATTATTAGTAAGGAATTTACACACGACGTATAAACGACTTACTCGTTGTATAAGGACATCACTTTATTTTTACTAACATTTTTAACATTAACCTGGCTATACTCGGAAACACTGTTACCCCCTTTCCATTACAGTAGTTTGGAGTTGCTAGTGCAATATGTAAACAAATCATTTTACTAGCTATAGGAGGAGAGAAAAGTAGTGTATCCATTTATGTTACAGGGAAATATAGTATTACGATTTTCAGTTTGGTCATTACTTTACAGTATTTTATATGAAAAAACAGTAGAATAGTAACAATTTTTTTTCACAAACTCAAGTCTTCAGGCGGTTATATACATTATGTAATGTCTACTTTATTCAGCATATTACTAATCTAATTTATTCCTGACAATTTTGTGAGCACTTCGGTAAGAAACCCCAATTTCTACAGCTAACTTCTTGACCGACTTATTAGGACCTCGCTGCATCCTTTCTCTAACATCTTCTACAGCATCTTCTGTCACCTTTGTTGCCCATCTTACACTTTTCTTCTGTACACTCTGTTGCTCTAAATTTATCTACCAGATTAATGACATTCCTACGAAAATATTCCGTAACGATATAATCAGGAAATTGTGAAAAAAAAAAAAAAAAAAAAAAAAAAAAAAAAAAAAAAAAAAAAAAGAAAAAAAAAAAAAAGAAAAATTGTTGTTCACATTCGGTTACATTGTAATTCCAGTTTCCATCATCGTCCTTCATACCTACAAACAGTAAAACAAAACTCTTGTTTAAATAATGCTGTTAAGTACCGCACCATATTATAGGGTACCGTACTTTCGGTAAGTCTAATCTTCACATGTGCTCAGTCCACACAGATAAATTCAGTTATGCTACACATCGTACCTATGTGAAAATAAACTTCAATAATATAAGCTCTTTCTTCTATATAGAAAATGCATCATATTTCTGAAACACACTGTACTCTGTAATGTTTATTTCACTGCTAGCAACAGCGGCCATAATTTTGTGTGACTGACGTTAGCAAGGCATTAGGGAAAGGGATGGAGTCAAGTACATTTAGAAACGCAGGTACAGTTACGGAAGAAAAAACTGGCCGATGAACAGCAAAACTCGTAATGTTACTTATGCCGGTTTTGTTGTGATTACCACAGTGCAGAGTACTGTTTACTGGAAGCTGCTGGACTAGGAGAGAAAGGCTTTCGTACTGTTTCTGTTCACATTCTATAAGGTTGAAACTCTCGTGTTTTTGTCGATGTACAGAAATTTGTTATTTAATTGTTTTTACCAGTACGAGGAATGTTACTGATTTCATTATCAACTCCTCTGTTCGCCTCTCTTTAGTCTATAGACATACGGTACTTCGTTTATTTATGGTTTGTTTTTACTTTAATATCTTCCTGGCAAAACATACGACGAAGAGTAAACAAAATTGAGATAGATACAATACATACGAACTTAATGGTAAGATGATATAGACGTGAACAGTTAGTTAAAGTAGAATAAATATAAATTGATTAAGGTAATCCCATACAAATTATATAAGTGAACATTCAGTTAAATTGAAATAAATAAATACCTATAAATTACTTTCGGTAAACAATTAGTAATGAGGGAAGAGAAACACAAATAGATTTGTTAGTTAGAAATAATTTTTGTGCAATTTAGGAAAACGTGTGATTATATAAGTGATTATAGTGTTTACTGGAACCTATTTATTTATTCTATTATTAAAGCTACAGGGTGCTATTCATAGACTTTTCGCTAGCCCGGGCTACGAGCGTGCTAAACAGGATTCATATCATATCATAAACCTTCGTTGAGTGAAAGAGAACAGTTAATTGAACTCTCGACTTAAAATGAAATTCCAAGCAGAAAGTATGGTTAATTTCTGGACCTCAACACAAGTGAAAAGAGAATATAGTGAATTGTACAATGGTGCTTTACAGATTATAATTCAGTTTGGTTTTACGTATCTGTGTGAGAAAGGGTTTTTATCACTAACTCTAATAAAACCAAAGTACCGAAATCGACTCTATGTATGTAACGATCTCTGACTTAAGCTTACCAGCATATATCAAAATATAGAACAACTGCGCAAGAATCGGCAGGCTTATCTGTCTCATTAATGAGAATACCAACATTTTATTCATTTATTCATTCATTTATTTATTTATTTTGTTTAGTTAATAAGTTAAAGATTGTCCACACTCTAATACCTTGATTTATTAAAAATCTAAAATGATTTTTTTTCTATTAACATTAACTTAATTAGTTAATACTAATATAAAGTTAAACGAAGAAAATTAATTTTAATTAATTAATTCAGTTTTAAAATATACTGGTATTAAAATATGCTTTGCTTTCAAAGGGAACAAGAGTAAGGTGGTCCTCGGAACTGTTCTGACTTAAAAAAGTGGTCCCCACTTCAAAAAAGTTTAAGAAACACTGGCCTATATCATCAACAATACTATTTAATCACTTTTCAGTATGTTCACTATATAATTCGATTTGGAAGGTTTATTCTGTAAAGAGTTGGAGTTTATTTTTTAATTTATTTTATACTCCTGTCGAAGTAAGAAATACTCGTAAAATTTATACACCAGCAGAAACCATGCTTAAAAAAAAACCACAGCCTGCCTTTCAAAAATAAATTTTGTTTCAACAATGAAAAAGTTTGAGTATTATGTTTCTTTGCTTCGAGTCTGATATGCTTCGTCAGATGACTTTGATAATACCATCATTGCTTTCTCTGTGAAGAAAGTCCGAAGAAAGTCTTTATAATTCACAAGTAAGATGCATGTATTTTGATTTCAGTAATTTACTGTTTTCTGAAGTCGACCTGGTTGGCGAGTTGGTATAGCGCTGGCCTTTTATGCCCAAGGTTGCGGGTTCGATCCCGGGCCAGGTCGATGGCATTTAAGTGTGCTTAAATGCGACAGGCTCATGTCAGTAGATTTACTGGCATGTAAAAGAACTCCTGCGGGATAAAATTCCAGCACATCCGGCGACGCTGATATAACCTCTGCAGTTACTAGCGTCGTTAAATAAATCATAACATTTAACATTTTGTTTTCTGAATTGTAACATTTCATTTAAAAATAACTTTAACTGAACGTCACCTGTATAATAGCTGTCCATAAACTGTTTGTGGGATTTGGGGACGGCAAAATCTAGCACTGCCTAGGAGTGGCACTATACCTAACTCCGGCTCTGCATAACCTACAGAGTACTGTAGAATGTAAATAAAACCATTCCGACAGCCAATCTCTCTAAGGGACGAAGTGAAAAGCGTTAATGTATCCCATGAAGTTATTTCTATTCACTACATTATACACCAACAGAAATCATGTGCAAAACAAATCAAAGTAGTCCAGTTGGAAAAACCACCAACACAATTATATCGAAAAGTCTCGCTCATTGTCAATTTAAGTCTTTCTTGATGAATGCAATAGCGAGTAAGGCGATCTGTCATATTATAGTAAAGTACGGTGACTTAGTCGTGGCAAATTATTGAATAGGTTCTTTGAACTGAGGGAGGAAACATCATCGTTCACGGAGGAAGAAGAAAAGTCTGCATCATAAGTGAAGAATGAAAAAATGGATTTGTGAACTTGCCTTCTTAATGGAATTATCTGAATGTTTTAAATTGTTATCTACATGGTAACAACAAGATTATTACACAGTTATATGACAGAGTGAAGGCGTTTAATATAAACTACCTTTAATTATGGAACGTTAGCTTAACTAAAAGGATAAGTTACAGCACATTATTCAATATTAACAACGATATAGGCATACTAGTTTCTTAAGACTTAGGATTTCGAAGAATATATTCACACATCATGACGATCTGCACCAGAAATTTGATTCGAGATTTAAAGACTAGGAAAATTTTCAATTTGATTTTCAATTAGTATTTGTAATTAGAACTTATTGATGTACTTTACGATAGTCAATTGAAGGATAAAAATCAAAACAAAAGAAGTTATCTGACTTTTATATGAACTTTCCATGTCTTAGATTTCCCCTATTTTAGAGACATACTTTTTCGGATTCACGTAGGCCATCTGTGCGAACAGTAATTTTTTTCCTATGATGAAGATAAACAAGCCATGTCATGGAAGCCAAGTATCGGATCACAACTTAAAATGTGCTGTCACATTATGCACTATATAAACAATAGTTCCAATCGTTGAGAAATTGCTGAGGAAAAAGAGAATTAAACAAATCCCGAAAAATCAGTGCTAATGCCAGTGTTGAGTGGACTGAATGGAGTTAAATATCTGCATTATTATTCCTAGGATTTTTATGTGTTTTGTTCAACATTTTCCCTAACAGAAGCAGTTTACACATTTACATTAATTGTCATGCATTACCCGAATAATTAACATGAAATGTGTATTAAATTTCTAAAAGTAATTATAAATTTATTAACTTCTAACTTTGTTGAAAATAGGCTACAATGTTTTTTTTTTTCATATTGCTTGAGACAGTTCATTTAGTTATTTCTATTCAGCCCGTGTCTTTTTTCATCAGAAAACAATCATAAACCTATGCAGTAAATTCATATTGTGGTCCCGCCGCTGAACGTCTTACCTGCCCTGCTACGACTTTCCGCGGGCGAGCGGGCAAGGCTTGATGACGACACAGTGCTCTGAGTTGGGGACCAATGCTCTATACCAGCGGTTCCCAAACTTTTTCAGCCACGGAGCCCTTTTTGAAGCAAAAGTTTCTCGTGGAGCCCCAAGAAATTTTTAGTTTTTAGTTATATCTGTCTATGTTTTATGAAGCATATTACACACGATACGTATATGAAAGTATGAATAATAAAATATATTAATAATAATGTGAAAAAGTACTGGAGATAATGTTATTTAAATCTACAAAATGATATAACAACTATTTAAGATATTTAAAAAATGTTACAATGTTGCATGTACACTCGAAGTTAATGTGAAGAATGTGCGTGTTTCTTGCGGCAGAGTTTGTCACTGTCCGTTGTCACAGAAGTGAGTTTGAAGACGTGTGTCTAAATAAGCTCGATTTATTTTTGGAGCCGTGTATCTCGACAAGGCCGATTCAAAGAGATACGTAGTACCAAAAGGCAGTAAGATAAATTTAACTTCTGAACTTAATATCAAAAGATCCTCCCCTAACTGAGCCCAAAATTCCAGAAGTGGTTTGCTTTTAAATGATGCCTGACACCATGTTTATAAGGACCTCATATTCTGCCGCGGTGAGGGCTGCTGGTTTTGATTTTACTGGAAATGGATCTACAAACCAATCATATTTCTTTCGAATCGATTCCTGAGTGTCCCTTGGCAAGTATGAATTCATATTTTGAAGCAAATTATCAAGGTGTTATTTTATTATTGCTATGAATGAGTCATTCATTGTTGTGTTTTTTAATTCTAAGTTTGAAATCAATTCTCGACGCTTTCTATGTAGAACGCTATCTTTTTCTTCAGCGCGGCAATTTTGTCATTAGCATCGAATACAGTCGTCCGTTTACCTTGGATGTGTTGAATTAGTTAATTTTAAAAAAATGTCTGCCAAGTAACATAATTTGCACAACCATTCCTGATCATTCAAATAATCTGGTAGCAAATTGTTTTGGTCATTCGAAAGTAAAGAAACTTCCGTTCAAATTTCAAGTAAACGGGATAACGCTTTATCACGCCACAGCTATCACACTTCTATGTGTAATAAAAATAATTTGTGCTAGGCCTATACTTTCCATAACTTTGCACAGAATACTGAGTAGCCTACACTGCAAAGATCGTGCCTTAACAAAGTTGATAATTTTGACGACGTTGTGTAGACTTGCTTTAATAACGCTGGCATTTTTTTTCGTCGCAAGAGCATGTTGGGTAGTACACAATGACTACTTGTGCAGTTTTTTTAAACTTTCTTGATCCCTGTAACAGCGCCAGAAACAGGACCTACAATGACCTTTTCGCCATCTGTGCACACGTCAAGGTATCGAGTCTTTAATGAAATTTCAGCACCGCTTGTAGAGGATGGCAATGGCTTGCAGAACAAAATATCTTCATGAAAGGACATGATAATTCGTACCGCACAAACCTCATTAACACAGCTAATCAGGCAACGTCCGTGGATTCGTCAAGTTGCAGCAAAAATTTCATTTGACTGATACGGAAAATTATGATATTTTTAACATCGTTTGATAGATTCTGTATTCGATTACGCACAGTATTATTTGATAAAGACACACTGGAGATCAAGTTTGTAGTTTTATCGTCCACCATGCACTTCATTACCGTCACTAATAGTGTTTCATAAGAGTTTCAGCAAGAGTGAGGTTTACCAGCAAGAGCCAGGTCATGACTAATCAAGTACGACGCTTCCAGTGCTTTCTCATTATTTGTCTTTTACATGAGATAAGAATATTGTCTGAACTGCATGGAGTTCGTCAGTTTTTCTTTTAAAGTGCCTAGTCTGTAGTTTCATTTGTGAAGTCAGGATGAGTTTCGAAATGCCGTCTCTAAGCTTGGCAAGGAACATAGAACTACTGGGCAGAACTTTGTTACATATCTCACACTGTGGACGTTCATCAGCTAACTCAGTGAATCCCATGTCCAAATATGAATAACAACATTTTCTTTTTTTAATTCCTTTCAATAGGCCTACCTCTACACTATACATTGTAGACTCTGAAGCAGGATCATGTTCAACATAATCCGAACTCAATCTCAAGGAATTGGCATTATCTTCTTTTAAAGTAAGGTTACAGCTGTTATTATGCCCCTTTAAGGTATATGTACACCTTTACATACAAAAAATTTTGTTTTGCATAATTTTGCTCTGTAAAATTTTTATACAATTGAGAATGGTATCAGAAAGAGAATGAAGTGAACAGATCCCTTGAAATTATGTCTAAATTGTTTATAAAAATTATTTTGTTTATAATTTTGACATAGAACCTGAAACATGATAGCTCATGCAGTTTTTAAGATAGAGCCACATTTTTTCACTGTTTTATAGCTAAAACTATTCTTTAGTGCCTGATATAGAGCTATTATTTATTTTCATTTACACTAATTAAATATTACCATATATGTAACTTATACTAATATTTTATGTTGCATATCTCATGTAAAAAATCCATAGGTAATTATTAACGGCATTAATGTTATTTTACTCATTGTCAGGCACTAGGAGACATTTCAAGCTTCAAAATGACACCAATATCGTCTTGGTATCACCATATTTGACTGAGATATCATGTTTAAAAGAATTAAATATTCTAAAATTGCTATTTACAGGAAATGAACCACAAACTTTCAGAGCCTAGAAGACTGCATCATCATATGTCACCCCTTAAGCGTCTTCAGGTCGGTCCTATTTCAGCTTCTTTCTGCCTCTCAAATACCTCCTCCTTGTTTCAACTTCAGGTGTTGAATGTTTTTTTGGCATTTTTGTCCTTCTTTTCCATTGATGCAACAAATCCTGCGATGGTGTTTGTCTCAGGGTTTATGCCCATCCTCCTCAGAATTTTAATTTCTCCTTTTGGACTCTTATTAAAATGACGTACAACATCACTGACACACAAATTTACAGTTTTATGACCAACAGTAAAAGATTATAAATTACTTCATTATGTAAAAACGTGTTTTCAATCTAATGATCATGCCTTGATATGTATGCATCTATTTTGGGACTAGAAAGAAGTTTATTTTACAAGCAATGTTGGACGATGGGATTGACTGCTACGAGGATCACTCCAAAAGTAATCCACAATATTTATTTAAAAATTACATTTTTAGCCTACAGCTTTTCTATTTTCATAGAATGTAGATACATCCTTCAGGAACAATACGTAATTTTTCCACATAATCCCCGCACCTTTCAACTGCTTTACTCCACCTTGGAATGAGGGTCTGTATATCTGCACGATAAAAGTCTGAACCAACACGTCTGAGCTACTCTCTGGCGCCCCTCACGGGAACAACTTAAATTAAATTTGAATACAAGGGGGAAGGATGTATCTATGACCTCCATAAATTGCAAAGGTTTAGAATAAAAAATAAATTTAAAAAAATGCTGTGCATTACTTTTGGAGTGATCGTAGAAGTGACCGTAGCTGATGACGCAGAATTTTGGAAAATGGGACTTATCTGAAAAACCATAAGGCATAAATCGAAAATTCTTATATCAAATTAAAGGGAAGAAAATTCTCTATTAAAGTAGTTATATTTTCAAAATTCTAATTTTTCATCATTTTTTGCGTTTTGTGGATGTACATATACCTTAACTGAGCACTGGTTGATAGCTGATGATTCTCGGGTATTACGGAGTCCGTCTTAAGCCACAGTTCCATTTCAACGAAAGTTTAGCTAACACTTCTGCAAACAAATTAACATGCAGGTATGTGTATATGTTTTAGGCAACATAACAGTCAATAGATTGTAGATTCCACATAACACGATTAACAAACGCTGCCTGTTTGGTATATAAAACATAAAATAAATTTCGAGAATCACCGAGTACTTGGCAAGCAAGAAACATTGAGATAGTTCCAGTAACGAGTAGATCTATTATAGGTGCTGCCATCTAGCAAGAAAACTCAAAGTATTTTCTAAGAAAGTATTTTTGCTTGATGAAAGTAGTTTGCGTTTTTCTTGCTAGAGACTAGATGGAAGCAGCAATTTTTGTCATCTTCATAACTGCCGCGGACGGAGCCCCTGAGAATCACTCGCGGAGCCCCAAGGCCTCCGCGGAGCACACTTTGGGAACCGCTGCTCTATACTGTGATAGTCACAACAAAACCGGCATAAGTAACATTACGAGTTTTGCTGCACATCGGCCAGTTTTTTCTTCCGTGACTGTACAATAAAAATTGAAGTAAAAATAAAATGATGTCCCTGTATAAGACAGTTAAGTCTGTATATAGAGTTTTTATTAGTAATACCGTATATATATATATATATATATATATATATATATATATATATATATATATATATATATAGTTTCGTCTTATGTCCTCATTTCCCACCCTGTATCTTCTAGATTTACCAATTATTTTTCTTAAGACGTTAATTTCGTTCATTTCTAGTATCTGTTGTATTTTTACTATCAGATCTCACGCGAATTACTTGCACTTCACTGTGAATGGCCATGCCTCGGGCAATGCCGCAGTATTTAGTGTTAGGGCTATTAACCACCTTTGTGTGACGTGTGGCAAGACTTGACTGCGTCACCGGAATTGCAGACGAGGAGGTCAGCAGCCAGCAAACTAATCAACGACACTAAATAATTCATTGTCGCTCCTAGCTTTGACGTCAGAGCTCAACAAACATTTTTCATCCAGTATGTTTAACCTATGTGAGACGCATTTATGTGCTCCTGTGTTTAACCTGTCAAATATGAGTACTGTTACACCAAACTGGCCTTTGTAGTCTTCCGTAATACTGTTTCTGCATGTAGCAATCATAAAGCAAAATGATCTAAAGAACACGATCGAAAGTCTCTGGAATTTTATGGTAGGCGTTTAGTTTTACTTCATAATGCCATATGAAGCAATCTAACAACTGTTGTTTAACCACCAGCACAAGACATTCTTATGGTTCAGTGATCCTGACTACCGCTGACCTCAGTAGTATCCTGGGTTCAAACCGAGTCAAGAGCATGGATTTTAAAAGAGTGATAAAATAATTGGTATGTCTTCTTTCAGATAGAAAACAAATCTATAATTTAAAGGTGTATATTTGCAGCAAGAAAAATAGTTCTGTAAAAATTACTCTACAAGCGTTCCTTGTCCCACCAAGATTCCTTGCTCTGAGTCAGGTGCCTCGGGGGGCCAAACTGTCGATCACCTTGATTGAGATTGCTGAGAGTGGGCAGGATGGCGAAGAGTCTTCTAGCGTATAAAGCAGAAAACAGCGGAAAAACTGGAACTGAATTACCGCATCGTTTAATGGACATCATAATTATAATAATTTAGCACTGCAGCTTCTAATAAGCTTATTGTGCATTGCCACTCCTATGTAGATACCGTGGTGATGTCATCTGTCGCTTCAGTGTGTCCTTCCGCCGCTCTTCAGATTGACGTCATCTGTACGCGTGTCACAGTATTACGTCACGCCGCACCGTTTTTGGAGAACACTATTTAAATGATTTAATTGGTATTGAAATGGGGAGTGACTGTGTAACAATGGGAGAACGCCGAGAAAACTCCTCAGAAATATTGTCTTTGTTCACCACAAACATAACTCCGCCATCACCGGGATTCGAACCTGAGTCCGCACTCATAGTAAGCCAGTGTTCTGTCAGAATGGTCTAAATAACCGATTAAAAAGTCAGAAAATCAGAACAACTCTGGACAGGAGGGAGGCAACTATATCTGAATGAGGCTAAGATACTTTCACGTTTCGAATGGACATAGTTGAATGGGTTATTTATGAAAGGGCCTAAGTCATGAATACTAAATCGTTGGCAATTTAAGAAAAACTGCTTATAGGCTGAAATTTTGAAATTAATGCTGAAATAAAAATTGTATCATAAATTCTGTTTTGAAACGAATTTGACCAGTCAGGTATTAACATTTTGCTGATTATATTTTTTTTAGAAAAAAAATTTGAAATCTGAAAACTTAGGCCCTTTCATAAACAAATATTCAATGACCAATTTTTTTTTTAATAATACTTTATTTTTTCAAGGGAAAACACACTTATATAGTATTTTTGTGAAAACTGAACTTACTTTATTCGCTCAAGGTGCCCATTTAATTCCGCGCATCTGTACTGCGATGGAAGTGTGTCCAGAATTAAGACTGGTTCCAGGCAATTATTTCTTCATGCCATTCTTTGTTTTCGTCATTTATATAGGTATCTCATTGTTTTCTTTATGTCTTCTATCTTCTCT
Source organism: Periplaneta americana (assembly GCF_040183065.1). Lineage (NCBI taxonomy): Eukaryota > Metazoa > Arthropoda > Insecta > Blattodea > Blattidae > Periplaneta > Periplaneta americana. The sequence goes on from NW_027185509.1 coordinate 629,585, forward strand.
TCCTTGATCTCCACCTTCCCATTTGGATACGCATTCTGAATGGGCAGCATTACTGTAGAGCCTCGTAAACCAAGTAAAAATGTTTGTTGAAATCCGCCAATAAACCGTGAAGCAATGATTGTACCTTTTCTTTTATGATCATACCAGAGCGTTGTACCCGCTCTGATCATACTGAAACTCCATGAATTTACCGATCATAAGACACTGTCTCTTGTCCCTAGGTGTCTCAGGACCACTAGTTAGTTTCTAAGGAGTTACAAATTTTTTTTTTGTAGTATTTGGGCCACCAGTCCTTAAGTCGAAAACAGTATTGAGGTTGCACCTTATGAACTGTGAATTTTGCAGGGTATGCTGATGACATCATTTCACATATTTGTTTTGGTGTGTAATAGCGATCATGCTTCTTCAAGACTTTCTTTATGTGACCGAAATCCCGATCACACGGGAGAAATGAATGTCCCCTGATAGGGAACCTATGCATGATTTTCTCAAACATATTTAAATCGGTCATGGCCAGACAAAACCGTAACAATGAGTGATTCTTGTTTTGTCCCCCACAATATCACTGTAGAGATGAAGTTCTTTTACTGTACCAGGGACATTGTTCTTCACGCAGTGCAAAAGTTTCAACAGGTCCTTTCTTAGCCTCTCCCTCATGATAAAGATAGAAATGTGCTTCACATCCTTCAAATTGTGTACAGAGAGGAAAACCGATAGCTGGCGGAGGTAAAACGGGTCCTGGACGGGGATCTTTGCTAAACTAATGTTCTGCATGAAGTCAAAGCAAAGACCTAGCACACGCTCATCGTTTTGACACACTTTCTCGGTTTCTTTCAGCACTTATAGAACTTTTCACTTCTCATTTTGTGTACCGCCTTGCACGTTTGATTTTGTCGCCTTTATACTCACAAATATTTCTTACACCTTTCTTTCTCTTTTTATCAATCTCACTATTCATCGTGAATTTCCGTACAGATATAATAAACTCTCAACTGCAATACAGAATAACCAATTCGCTTACGCAACAATGACAAAATAACAATATAAGAGGAAAAAATCGAATGCCTTTTTTTAACATTTCAGTGATGCCACATGCTGAAAGCATATTTAGTTTTGAAACGATCTAAGTTATTGACTTAGTTCCTTTCAACATCAAACGACAAATTCTAGGTCATAATACTAAGCATTAGAGTGCGAAACTTAGTTCTCTTCATATCTAAATCGATGTATCTACACCCAAAGAGCAGTATTCCATTAAAAACTCATTTTCACAAAATTAGCGACTTAGGCCCTTTCATAAATAACCCATTCAGCTGTAATCAGTAGGCCTATGGATACATCTGCGAAGAGATTATAGGGGATGTGGATGGATGGATCACACGCGGACAAAGCAGGAAACAAATGAGAAAAATGGACGCAGTCTCCTTTTGAGGTCACTAAGTTATCTGGATGCAGGTTATCACTAGGAATTATCAAATTTACTACAGTAATTGTAAAGAATACTAGAAAGACTAGCAGTTAACAACAACTAAGAATAAAAAAAAAAGTTTACTAAAGTTTACCTTTTTTATTTTGTGTACCTTTAATTTTTATTGAATAAATTTAAGTATTTCTTAGGAAATGTCAAAGATGCTGTCTACAGAAATCAGAACTCTGTTACTGGTTTAATGCAACATGTTATTTTTTCAAGATGTTAAATCTACAAGACTAATCAATATGATGTACTTATAATTAGTTCACTTTATCTTGTCCGCTGGCACTCGAGGAGTCGTCCTTATCCAGAACTTCCGGTGGAAGCACCACTCTGACGAGGGAGTGACCCTCCACCATCTGTGCCAGTGCGTGGATATGGAGCTTAGGTAGAACGCATCCCCCGCAACGAAACATATAGGATATCCGGGTGAAGAGATCAATGTGGATGACTGCAGCAAAGATTCCGGTACTTTCTCAGCCGCTGTCTGACCAACATTAGTGAGTACTAGAAAAAAAAATCCCAGAAAAATCAATTTCAGTATAACATTTTTAGTTCTTCACAAGTATTAAATTTTAATTAGCTACACACTTGCAAAAAATTTTTCTCAACTTCACTCCTTGTTTCATATGAAAGAATTTCTACCACTTAGTCTAAAAAATAATCTTATTCAGACGCTTGTAATGCCCCATTTTGATTATTGCCATTCCTTGCTAACTAATGCAAGTTCACTCTTAGCTGAGAGACTACAACGTGTTCATAATGTGTGCATACGATTCATCTGCAATACTCGTAAATTTGACCATATAACGCCTTCCCTCCAGTTACTTTCATGGGTGTGTCTGAAGGAACGAAGAACAATACATTCACTGTCTCTCCTGTTTAGAATCATGCATACTTCTACTCCGAATTATATGTTATCGAGCTTTCAATTCCTTACAACTCTTCGAAACCGACATCAAGCATTTCTTTCTATCCCTCATCACAGAACGTCTGTATACTCATCTTCCTATACTGTAGAAATACCTCGCCTCTGGAATTCGTTACCTAATGACGTCAGGGACTGCCGGACTTCATCACAATTCAAAATTAAATTGGAAAATTTTGTCTTGTTTAATGCTTTTAGGTATCACTAGAAGTGTTCATTTGTGTTTTTTACTCTAGATTAAAATCGCAAGTTTCTTGATTATGTTAGTTAATTAGTTAGGATACAATTAATTATACTTAATCACTCATTTAAAGTTTGTGTGACTGCAACCTGTGTATATTTTTGTGTGACTTTACTTTGTTTATAGTGTTTTCTTTTCTTTTTATTTCTGTTATTGTATTTGTATTTCTGGTGGTGTGGAAGAGAAGGCCTGATGGCCTTAACTACACCAGAATAAATAAATAAATAAATAAATAAATATGATTGCGTTGTAAACCAATTTAAAAAATAACATCTATTACCAAAATAACATATTTACCTGTACACTACTGTATTTCGTTTCACTAAATATAAAATATTCTCTGTAATTTCATTCAACACTGGCGTGATCCCTGATACCTGACCCCTAATAATCGATAGTAATCGATAATTTGTTCATGTAAGTGTGGTTTCTTTACTTATAACTTCTGTGAATAGATGGCTAAGATAACAGTCAGTATCGCCAATTGTACAGAAATATATCTCCATTATATGATTAAAAATTTCAACCTCCCTCCAATGATTGTAAAAGACATTCAATTTAGCGGAAAAGGGCTGATATTGTTAATTATGAGAATAATTTACACTTAATCTATATCAACACTTTTCCAAACACTTCTTACCTGCCCCATTAACAGGATCACATATTGAGAACTAGCAGAGCTATTTCAGAGATTGTCAGTTTGTTATATCTTTGGTTCTCACTTATTCCGTGGTTAGGAAGTTTGCTTACACGATCAAAAATTTGGAGGTTAGATATCTTTGAACACCAGTGTACATCAAGATTCAGTCTAGTAGAATGAAAGCTTTTTAAATTAAATTGATGTGTTGTATTATTGATTTTATTTTTCCTTCATCGAATATAATGTCAAATATAATTCATGCAAAAAGTAACTCCATCCTTCTATCAAACACCAAATGTAAGAATCTGATCAGAATAGTGTGATTAATCCATTGCCGTTGCTAAGCAACTGATATCAGATGTTAAATTTTCGTAACATGGTTTTTATTAATTTGACATTAGAGAACAACATTTCGCGTTAAAATATCAGACCTCACCTATTTACTAATTTACGTTCATTTTAAAATACAGCCAAGACAGATCTGCAGGAAACGACGCTGTATCTGCTCTAAGCATATCTAGCTTCTATTGAATGGTGATAGATCATGTAAGATGTGTAGGCCTACTTACTGATATGAAAACCGGCATAATATCAATATTTTATAATGAGTACAATATCGATATATCAAAATGATATCGTCGACCTGGTTGGCAAGTTGGTATAGCGCTGGCCTTCTATGCCCAAGGTTGCGGGTTCGATCCCGGGCCAGGTCGATGGCATTTAAGTGTGCTTAAATGCGACAGGCTCATGTCAGTAGATTTACTGGCATGTAAAAGAACTCCTGCGGGACAAAACTCCGGCACATCCGGCGACGCTGATATAACCTCTGCAGTTGCGAGCGTCGTTAAATAAAACATAACATTTTTTTTTTTTCAAAATTATATCGATATTTGATTTGCCATTTTGTTTGTGCGCTCGTGATCCTTTGCTCGGTTGAAATGAGTTGCGAGAAATATCTCGGTCCCGAAAGTCATATCAGTTGGTCACTGCGTCGTATCCACGCTGTGGAATTGGGGTTCGTGGATGATTTCTGGCAAAATGCGATGAAGCAATCCGGCAATGTAAGAGTTTGCCGTCAAAGCTAGTCCTGTTTCTATTATCTCTACACTGCTTGATATACAAGGGTAGATCTATCAAACCAACAATAGATCTAAAATTTGAAAAATAATACATCAGTTTATATAGGATACACTTTCAGATGAAGAGCAGCGAAATTCGACAGAAATTAAAGGGAACGAATAATATTGGAGCCGAGGTAGTAAGTGATAGTTCGTAGTTTTCATTCTAGGAAAGGGCCAAACAAGCACGCTGCTGTTAGTGCCAAGAGCACAATTGTATCGCTATTTAAATGAGTTAATAATTTAGAGAATAAATAATGATGTGAAATGGCAGGAAACAGAGGACAATTTGTTTCCCATATCTGTGTCCTTAATTCTGAAGTATTTTGCAGTTCCAGTCACTTCAGTGTTGTACACCCAAAGGTGTTTAAACTGGGAACAAAGAAATTACCTATTTACCGTCAACTGGCTTTAAAGTCAAATGAAAGCACACAAGTACGGAGAATTACATGAAATGTATGCCAATACAGCTTCAGATCAATGTACAACTTTAAGTCAATGCTAATCGGGTGTATAGGGACCGAGCGGTGTGGTTTTATTTAGCTAAACTTTAAGACAATGTTAATCATAAACAAGAATAGTTGAACGAAAGGTGCATGATGAAATGTTTTCTCTTTGGTACCTGCTGTTCAGTTGTTTTTTATTGGGTTATTTTACGACGCTGTATCAACATCTAGATTATTTAGCGTCTGAATGAAATGAAGGTGATAATGCCGGTCAAATGGGCCCGGGGTCCAGCACCGAAAGTTACCCAGCATTTACTCGCAGCACAGCATAACGGTACAAATTGCGTGCTGCACAGCATAGAGGTACAAATTGCGTGCTCCACAGCATAACGGTACAAATTGCGTGCAGCACAGCATAACTTTGAAAATTGCGTGCAGCACAGCATAAAGGTACAAATTGCGTCCTGCACAGCATAAAGGTACAAATTGCGTACTGCACAGCATAACGGTACAAATTGCGTCCTGCACAGCATAACGGTACAAATTGCGTGCAGAACAGCGTAACGGTACAAATTGCGTGCAGCACAATATAAGGGTACAAATTGCGTCCTGCACAGCTTAACGGTGCAAATTGCGTGCTGCACAGCATAACGGTACAAATTGCGTGCTGCACAGCATAACGGTACAAATTACGTGCAGCACAGCATAACAGCACAAATTGCGTGCTGCACAGCATAACCGTACAATTTGCGTGCTGCACAGCATAACGGTACAATTTTCGTGCAGCACAGCATAACAGTACAAATTGCGTGCAGCACAGCACAAAGGTATAAATTGCGTGCTGCACAGCAAAGCGGTACTAATAGCGTGTAGCATAGCGTAACGGTACAAATTGCGTGCTGCGCAGCATAAAGGTACAAATTGCGTGCAGCACAGCATAACAGTAAAAATTGCGTGCAGCACAGCATAAAGGTACAAATTGCGTCCTGCACAGCATAACGGTACAAATTGCGTCCCGCACAGCATAACGGTACACATTGCGTGCAGAACAGCGTAACGGTACAAATTACGTGCAGCACAGCATAACAGTACAAGTTGCGTGCTGCACAGCATAAAAGTACAATTTGCGTCCTGCACAGCATAACGGGACAAATTGCGTGCTGCACAGCATAACATCACAAATTGCGTGCTGCACAGCATAACGGTACAATTTGCGTGCTGCACAGCATAAAAGTACAATTTTCGTGCAGCACAGCATAACAGTACAAATTGCGTGCTGCACATCATAAAGGGACAAATTGCGTGCTGCACAGCACCACGGTACAAATTGCGTCCTGCACAGCATAACGGTACAAATTGCGTGCAACACAGCGTAACGGTACAAATTGCGTGCTGCACAGCATAACAGTATAAATTGCGTGCTGCACAGCAAAACGGTACAAACTGCTTGCTACACAGCATAACGGTACAAATTGCGCGCTGCACAGTAGAACGGTACAAATTGCGCGCTGCCCAGCATAACGGTACACATTGCATGATGCACAGCTTAACTGTATAAATTACGTGCTGCACAGCATAACGGTACACATTGCGTGCTGCACAGCATAACGGTACAAACTGCTTGCTGCACAGCATAATGATACAAATTGCGCGCTGCACAGTACAACGGTACAAATTGCGCGCCGCCCAGCATAATGGTACAAATTGCGTGCTGCACAGCATAACGGTACAATTTGCGTGCTGCACTGCATAACGGTACATATTGCGTGCTGCACAGCTTAACGGTACAAATTGAGTGCTGCACAGCATAACGGTACAAATTGCGTGCTGCACAGCATAATGGTAGAAGTTGCTTGCAGCACAGCACGACGGTAGTAGTTGCGTGCTGGACAGCATAACGGTAAAAATTGCGTTCTGCACAGCATATCGGTGCAAATTGCGTGCTGCACAGCATAACGGTACAAATTGCGGTCTGCACAACATATCGGTACAAATTGCGTGCTGCACAACATAACGGTACAAATTGCGCGCTGCACAGCATAACGGTACAAATTGCGTGCTTCACAGCATAACAATACAAATTGCCTGTTGCACAGCATAATGGTACTAATTGCTTACTTCACAGAATAATGGTACGAATTGCGTGCTGCACAGCATAACGGTACAATTGCGTGCTGCACAGCATAACGGTACAAATTGCTTGCTGCACAGCATAACGATACAAATTGCGTGCTACACAGCATAAAGGTACAAATTGCGTCCTGCAGAGCATAACGGTACACATTGCGTCCTGCACAGCATAGAGGTACAAATTGCGTGCTGCACAGCATAACGGTACAAATTGCGTGCTGCACAGCATAACGGTACAAATTGCGTGCTACACAGCATAACGGTACAAATTGCGTGCTGCACAGCATAAAGGTACAGATTGCGTGCTGCACAGCATAACGGTACAAATTGCGTGCTGCACAGCATAAGGGTACAAATTGCGTGCTGCACAGCATAACCGTACAAATTGCGTGCTCCACAGCATAACGGTACTAATTGCGTGCTGCACAGCATAAGAGTACATATTGCGTGCTGCACAGCATAACGGTACAAATTGAATGCTGCATAGCATAACGGTACAAATTGCGTACTGCACAGCATAACGGTTCAAATTGCGTGCTGCACAGCATAACGGTACAAATTGCGTGCTGCACAGCATAACGGTACTAATTGCGTGCCGCACAGCATAACAGTACAAATTGCGTGCCGCACAGCATAACGGTACAAATTGCGTGCTGCACAGCATAACCGTACAAATTGCTTGCTGCACAGCATAACTGTACAAATTGCGTGCTGCACAGCATATCGGTACAAATTGCGTGCTGCACAGCATAACGGTACAAGTTGCGTGCTGCACAGCATAACGGTACAAATTGCGTGCTGCACAGCATAACGGTACAAATTGCGTGCTGCACAGCATAACGGTACTAATTGCGTGCTGCACAGCATTACGGCACTAATTGCGTGCTGCACAGCATAACGGTACAAATTGCGTGGTGCACAGCATAACGATAGAAATTCCGTGCTGCACAGCATAACGGTACAAATTGTGTGCTGCACAGCATAACGGTACAAATTGCGTGCTGCACGGCATAACGGTTCTAATTGCGTGCTGCACAGCATTACGGCACTAATTGCGTGCTGCACAGCATTACGGTACAAATTGCGTGCTGCACAGCATAACAATACAAATTGAGTTCTGCACAGCATAACGGTACAAATTGCGAGCTGCACAGAATAACGGTACAAATTGCGTGCTGCACAGTATAACGGTACAAATTGCGTGCTACACAGCATAACACTACAAATTGCGTGCTGCACAGCATAACGGTAGAAATTGCGCGCCGCATAGCAGAACGGTACAAATTGCACGCTTCACAGCATAACGGTACAAATTGCTTGCTGCACAGCATAACGGTAGAAATTGCGTGTTGCACATCATAATGGTACTAATTGCTTGCTTCACAGCATAACGTTACAAACTGCTCGCTGCACAGCATGACTGTACAAATTCGCGCTGCACAGAATAACTGTACAAATTGCGTGCTGCACAGCATAACGGTACTAATTGCGCGCTGCACAGCATAACGGTACAAACTGCTTGATGCACAGCATGACGGTACAATTTGCGCGCTGCACAGCACAACGGTACAAATTGCGCGCTTCACAGCATAACAGTACAAATTGCGTGCTGAACAGCATAACGGTAAAAATTGCGTCCTGCACAGCATAACGGTACAAACTGCGTGCTGCACAGCATAACGGTACAAATTGCGCGCAGCACAGCATAACGGTACAAATTGCTTGCTGCACAGCATAACGGTAGAAATTGCGTGTTGCACATCATAATGGTACTAATTGCTTGCTTCACAGCATAACGTTACAAACTGCTTGCTGCACAGCATGACTGTACAAATTGCGCGCTGCACAGAATAACTGTACAAATTGCGTGCTGCACAGCGTTACGGTACAAATTGCGCGCTGCACAGCATAACGGTACAAATTTTGTGCTGAACAGCATAACGGTACAAATTGCGTGCTGCACAGCATAATGGTACAAACTGCGTGCTGCACAGCATAACGGTACACACTGCGCGATTCACAGCATAACGGTACAAATTTTGTGCTGCACAGCATAACGGTATAAATTGCGTGCTGCAAAGCGTAACGGTACAAGTTGCGTGCTGCACAGCGTAACGGTACAAATTGCGTGCTGCACAGCATAACGGTAAAAATTACGTGCTGCACAGCGTATCGGTACTAATTGTGTGCTGCACAGCGTAACGGTACAAATTGCGTGCTGCACAGCATAACGGTACAAATTGCGTACTTCGCAGCATTATGGTACAAATTACGCGCTGCACAGCATAACGTTACAAATTGTGCTGCACAGCATGTTAGTACAAATTGCGTGCTGCACAGCATAACGGTACAAAATGCGGTCTGCACAACATAACGGTACAAATTGCGTGCTGCACATTATAACGGTACAAATTGCGTGCTGCACAGCATAACGGTACTAATTGCTTGCTTCAGAGCATAACGGTACAAATTGCGTGCTGCACAGCATACCGGTACAAATTGCGTGATGCACAGCATAACGGTACAAATTGCGTGCTGCACAGCATAACGGTATAAATTGCGTGCTGCACCTTATAACGGTACAAATTGCGAGCTACACAGCATAAAGTACAAATTGCGTGCTGCACAGCATACGGTATAAATTGCGTGCTGCACAGTATAACGGTACAAATTGCGAGCTACACAGCATAACAGTACAAATTGCGTGCTGCATAGCATAACGGTACAAAATGCGTGCTGCACAGCATATCGGTACAAATTGCGTGCTGCACAGCATAACGGTAGAAATTTTGTTCTGAACAGCATAACGGTACAAATTGCGTGCTGCATAGCATAACGGTACAAATTGCTTGCTGCACAGCATAACGGTAGAAATTGCGTGTTGCACATCATAATGGTACTAATTGCTTGCTTCACAGCATAACGTTACAAACTGCTTGCTGCACAGCATGACTGTACAAATTGCGCGCTGCACAGAATAACTGTACAAATTGTGTGCTGCACAGCGTAACGGTACAAATTGCGCGCTGCACAGCATAACGGTACAAATTTTGTTCTGAACAGCATAACGGTAGAAATTGCGTGCTGCACAGCATAACGGTACAAACTGCGTGCTGCACAGCATAACGGTACAAATTACGCGCTGCACAGCATAACGGTACAAACTGCGCGCTGCACAGCATAACGGTACAAATTGCGTGCTGCAATGCGTAACGGTACAAGTTGCGTGCTGCACAGCGTAACGGTACAAATTGCGTGTTGCACAGCATAACGGTACAAATTGCGTGCTGCACAGCGTATCGGTACTAATTGTGTGCTGCACAGCGTGACGGTACAAATTGCGTGCTGCACAGCATAACGGTACAAATTGCGTGCTTGCACAGCATAACGGTACAATTTGCGTCCTGCACAGCATAACGGGACAAATTGCGTGCTGCACAGCATAACATCACAAATTGCGTGCTGCACAGCATAACGGTACAATTTGCGTGCTGCACAGCATAAAAGTACAATTTTCGTGCAGCACAGCATAACAGTACAAATTGCGTGCTGCACATCATAAAGGGACAAATTGCGTGCTGCACAGCACCACGGTAGAAATTGCGTCCTGCACAGCATAACGGTACAAATTGCGTGCAACACAGCGTAACGGTACAAATTGCGTGCTGCACAGCATAACAGTATAAATTGCGTGCTGCCCAGCAAAACGGTACAAACTGCTTGCTACACAGCATAACGGTACAAATTGCGCGCTGCACAGTAGAACGGTACAAATTGCGCGCTGCCCAGCATAACGGTACACATTGCATGATGCACAGCTTAACTGTATAAATTACGTGCTGCACAGCATAACGGTACACATTGCGTGCTGCACAGCATAACGGTGCAAACTGCTTGCTGCACAGCATAATGATACAAATTGCGCGCTGCACAGTACAACGGTACAAATTGCGCGCCGCCCAGCATAATGGTACAAATTGCGTGCTGCACAGCATAACGGTACAATTTGCGTGCTGCACTGCATAACGGTACATATTGCGTGCTGCACAGCTTAACGGTACAAATTGAGTGCTGCACAGCATAACGGTACAAATTGCGTGCTGCACAGCATAATGGTAGAAGTTGCTTGCAGCACAGCACGACGGTAGTAGTTGCGTGCTGGACAGCATAACGGTAAAAATTGCGTCCTGCACAGCATATCGGTGCAAATTGCGTGCTGCACAGCATAACGGTACAAATTGCGGTCTGCACAACATATCGGTATAAATTGCGTGCTGCACAACATAACGGTACAAATTGCGCACTGCACAGCATAACGGTACAAATTGCGTGCTTCACAGCATAACAATACAAATTGCCTGTTGCACAGCATAATGGTACTAATTGCTTACTTCACAGCATAATGGTACGAATTGCGTGCTGCACAGCATAACGGTACAATTGCGTGCTGCACAGCATAACGGTACAAATTGCATGCTGCACAGCATAACGATACAAATTGCGTGCTACACAGCATAAAGGTACAAATTGCGTCCTGCAGAGCATAACGGTACACATTGCGTCCTGCACAGCATAGAGCTACAAATTGCGTGCTGCACAGCATAACGGTACAAATTGCGTGCTGCACAGCATAACGGTACAAATTGCGTGCTACACAGCATAACGGTACAAATTGCGTGCTGCACAGCATAAAGGTACAGATTGCGTGCTGCACAGCATAACGGTACAAATTGCGTGCTGCACAGCATAAGGGTACAAATTGCGTGCTGCACAGCATAACCGTACAAATTGCGTGCTCCACAGCATAACGGTACTAATTGCGTGCTGCACAGCATAAGAGTACATATTGCGTGCTGCACAGCATAACGGTACAAATTGAATGCTGCATAGCATAACGGTACAAATTGCGTACTGCACAGCATAACGGTACAAATTGCGTGCTGCACAGCATAACGGTACTAATTGCGTGCCGCACAGCATAACAGTACAAATTGCGTGCAGCACAGCATAACGGTACAAATTGCGTGCTGCACAGCATAACCGTACAAATTGCTTGCTGCACAGCATAACTGTACAAATTGCGTGCTGCACAGCATATCGGTACAAATTGCGTGCTGCACAGCATAACGGTACAAGTTGCGTGCTGCACAGCATAACGGTACAAATTGCGTGCTGCACAGCATAACGGTACAAATTGCGTGCTGCACAGCATAACGGTACTAATTGCGTGCTGCACAGCATTACGGCACTAATTGCGTGCTGCACAGCATAACGGTACAAATTGCCTGGTGCACAGCATAACGATAGAAATTCCGTGCTGCACAGCATAACGGTACAAATTGTGTGCTGCACAGCATAACGGTACAAATTGCGTGCTGCACGGCATAACGGTTCTAATTGCGTGCTGCACAGCATACGGCACTAATTGCGTGCTGCACAGCATTACGGTACAAATTGCGTGCTGCACAGCATAACAATACAAATTGAGTTCTGCACAGCATAACGGTACAAATTGCGAGCTGCACAGCATAACGGTACAAATTTGCTTGCTGCACAGTATAACGGTACAAATTGCGTGCTACACAGCATAACACTACAAATTGCGTGCTGCACAGCATAACGGTAGAAATTGCGCGCTGCATAGCAGAACGGTACAAATTGCACGCTTCACAGCATAACGGTACGAATTGCTTGCTGCACAGCATAACGGTAGAAATTGCGTGTTGCACATCATAATGGTACTAATTGCTTGCTTCACAGCATAACGTTACAAACTGCTTGCTGCACAGCATGACTGTGCAAATTGCGCGCTGCACAGAATAACTGTACAAATTGCGTGCTGCACAGCATAACGGTACTAATTGCGCGCTGCACAGCATAACGGTACAAACTGCTTGATGCACAGCATGACGGTACAATTTGCGCGCTGCACAGCACAACGGTACAAATTGCGCGCTTCACAGCATAACAGTACAAATTGCGTGCTGAACAGCATAACGGTAAAAATTGCGTCCTGCACAGCATAACGGTACAAACTGCGTGCTGCACAGCATAACGGTACAAATTGCGCGCAGCACAGCATAACGGTACAAATTGCTTGCTGCACAGCATAACGGTAGAAATTGCGTGTTGCACATCATAATGGTACTAATTGCTTGCTTCACAGCATAAAGTTACAAACTGCTTGCTGCACAGCATGACTGTACAAATTGCGCGCTGCACAGAATAACTGTACAAATTTTGTGCTGAACAGCATAACAGTACAAATTGCGTGCTGCACAGCAAAATGGTACAAACTGCGTGCTGTACAGCATAACGGTACACACTGCGCGATTCACAGCATAACGGTACAAATTTTGTGCTGCACAGCATAACGGTACAAATTGCGTGCTGCAAAGCGTAACGGTACAAGTTGCGTGCTGCACAGCGTAACGGTACAAATTGCGTGCTGCACAGCATAACGGTAAAAATTGCGTGCTGCACAGCGTATCGGTACTAATTGTGTGCTGCACAGCGTAACGGTACAAATTGCGTGCTGCACAGCATAACGGTACAAATTGCGTACTTCGCAGCATTATGGTACAAATTGCGCGCTGCACAGCATAACGTTACAAATTGTGCTGCACAGCATGTTAGTACAAATTGCGTGCTGCACAGCATAACGGTACAAAATGCGGTCTGCACAACATAACGGTACAAATTGCGTGCTGCACATTATAACGGTACAAATTGCGTGCTGCACAGCATAACGGTACTAATTGCTTGCTTCAGAGCATAACGGTACAAATTGCGTGCTGCACAGCATACCGGTACAAATTGCGTGCTGCACAGCATAACGGTACAAATTGCGTGCTGCACAGCATAACGGTATAAATTGCGTGCTGCACCTTATAACGGTACAAATTGCGAGCTACACAGCATAAAGTACAAATTGCGTGCTGCACAGCATAACGGTATAAATTGCGTGCTGCACAGTATAACGGTACAAATTGCGAGCTACACAGCATAACAGTACAAATTGCGTGCTGCATAGCATAACGGTACAAAATGCGTGCTGCACAGCATATCGGTACAAATTGCGTGCTGCACAGCATAACGGTAGAAATTGCGTGCTTGCACAGCATAACGGTACAAATTGCGTGCTGCATAGCATAACGGTACAAATTGCTTGCTGCACAGCATAACGGTAGAAATTGCGTGTTGCACATCATAATGGTACTAATTGCTTGCTTCACAGCATAACGTTACAAACTGGTTGCTGCACAGCATGACTGTACAAATTGCGCGCTGCACAGAATAACTGTACAAATAGTGTGCTGCACAGCGTAACGGTACAAATTGCGCGCTGCACAGCATAACGGTACAAATTTTGTTCTGAACAGCATAACGGTAGAAATTGCGTGCTGCACAGCATAACGGTACAAACTGCGTGCTGCACAGCATAACGGTACAAATTACGCGCTGCACAGCATAACGGTACAAACTGCGCGCTGCACAGCATAACGGTACAAATTGCGTGCTGCAATGCGTAACGGTACAAGTTGCGTGCTGCACAGCGTAACGGTACAAATTGCGTGTTGCACAGCATAACGGTACAAATTGCGTGCTGCACAGCGTATCGGTACTAATTGTGTGCTGCACAGCGTAACGGTACAAATTGCGTGCTGCACAGCATAACGGTACAAATTGCGTGCTTGCACAGCATAACGGTACAAATTGCGTACTTCGCAGCATTATGGTACAAATTGCGCGCTGCACAGCATAACGTTACAAATTGTGCTGCATAGCATGTTAGTACAAATTGCGTGCTGCACAGCATAACGGTACAAAATGCGGTCTGCACAACATAACGGTACAAATTGCGTGCTGCACATCATAACGGTACAAATTGCGTGCTGCACAGCATAACGGTACTAATTGCTTGCTTCAGAGCATAACGGTACAAATTGCGTGCTGCACAGCATACCGGTACAAATTGCGTGCTGCACAGCATAACGGTACAAATTGCGTGCTGCACAGCATAACGGTATAAATTGCGTGCTGCACAGTATAACGGTACAAATTGCGAGCTACACAGCATAACAGTACAAATTGCGTGCTGCACAGCATAACGGTATAAATTGCGTGCTGCACAGTATAACGGTACAAATTGCGTGCTGCACAGCATAACGGTATAAATTGCGTGCTGCACAGTATAACGGTACAAATTGCGAGCTACACAGCATAACAGTACACATTGCGTGCTGCACAGCATAACGGTACAAATTGCGTGCTGCACAGCAAAACGGTATAAATTGCGTGCTGCACAGTATAACGGTACAAATTGCGTGCTGCACAGTATAACGGTACAAATTGCGAGCTACACAGCGTAACAGTACAAATTGCGTGCTGCACAGCATAACGGTACAAATTGCGTGCTGCACAGCAAAACGGTACAAATTGCGTGCTGCACAGCATAACAATACGAATTGCGTGCTGCACAGCATAAAGGTACAAATTGCTTAAATTCAATCTTTTTATTCTTTTCTAGGGAAACTACGTTATAACGTAAATTCAATCTTCTCGTTCTTTCCCTGTGAAGCTGTACGTTGAAACTGTAAGTGATGTTTACACATTACCACAGATCGCTGTCGAAACTGCAGTATGGCCAAAGAATATCTAGCAGGCGGTGGTGCTTCTATCATGGAAAAATATCGGTTACAGAATGCGGAATTAATTTTCAATTATCGATTATTGTACTTCCGTTTCCTCTGAGCATGTGAGTTTCAATTCATGGGGGGAATCCCACGAGCTAGTATCTAACTCGTGGGGTGAATCTCCGTAGTGTAGGCCTCTGTGTTAAGTTATCCCTGTAATATTGTGCGATCTTCAGTTCTTTTAAAATGTCGACGGGTGGTGAAACTAGTAAAAGAAAATGCAAATTTTATGAAAATTTGAAAAATAAGTTCTAGTGTATACAAAGTTCAACAGTTTACATTTCACATCTGAATTAATCAAAATTAGTGTCACATTTTTGTGTCCTGCTTTTTTGTGGAAAATCCGGCTTTTTTTTTTTTTCAAGAAAAATGTCCTGTTTTTCATTTTTTACTTCTGGTAACCCTACGTATGGTCATCTGGCAGACATTGTAATATGTAACCAGTGATGGCTGGAGCAAACCAAAGGTATTATCTTATGCTAAGTTTACACGGCGACAGTTCAGAGCGAGAGAAAATCTAAAGTATCAGGAGAGCTCTCTAACGGAGTGTTTACACGGTGAGAGAATATAACTTCTCTAAACCCAGTAGCGAGCTCTCATGAGATTTATATAAATCTAAACTCTAAGTTACTCTCCGGACCGTTTACATGGTGCAGACAGTTTAGAGTGAGAGAAAGTGTTGCGAGCATATAGAAAAGAACAGGCTGGTCAGTGCGTTTACAACTATGGCAGAAACACACCGTTTTTCTGCCGCTGTAGTGTGCAGTTCTTCTGAATTGAAGAAGGCAGAGGAGAAATAGATCTACGTGGGAAAAACCCTGGATATCTCGCCGGAAGACGTATGGAGCATACACATCCTACCTATAATTGGCAAAAAAGACACAACTATGAGGATTGTCATTAGTATAAAGGAAAGACTGTTGGTCACATTACGCTTCCTAGCAACAGGTTTATACCCTAAACACATTATTCTATTGTTCTGAACAGAATAAATTATGAATAATAATAATAATAATAATAATAATAATAATAATAATAATAATAAATAAACATATGAAAATGGTAGACTACATTGCTCATTTAAAATGTATTAAGTTTCTTTCATTATGTTCGAAAAGGTATGGTGTATGAATTGAACAACAGGAAGGTAGTGCCTGAGTTTATAATATGTAATACCTTTTCATATAAAAAATGACAACCATTTATTTTAATATAATTGATACGTAGAAGTTTGAACTTACGTCTATTGACCATAAAATATTGTACGAAGCATTTAATACGTAACGATGAGTCCTTTAAATGCCCCAAATGTCAATGTCAATAAGTGTTCTGCTACAAATATCTAGAACCGAACAGCGCTCTGAGCGGCGAAATTGCGTCTGTACATTTACACGGCGAGAGTTTAGAGAAGAGAGGGCTAGAGCTTATAGCTGAGTATAGCTCGTGCGGAACCTGGTGAAACTTGGAGGGAGAGAACAGTATTGTGGTGTGGGATCGACTACCGACCGATGTTATGTGACGAGATGCAAGCGAAACTGAACAAGCGTTACTCCCTCCACTCTTAACCGTCCGTAGAAA
Organism: Periplaneta americana; assembly: GCF_040183065.1. Lineage (NCBI taxonomy): Eukaryota > Metazoa > Arthropoda > Insecta > Blattodea > Blattidae > Periplaneta > Periplaneta americana. Next base: position 646,833 of record NW_027185509.1, read on the forward strand.
TGGTCTCTCCATCAAGGTCAAGCTTCACCAGCGTGTAAACGGTTTTGAGAGTAGGTATCTCGTTGACTCTAGTTAGATATTAGAGAGGCTAAATAGAGCGGCCTTGAAAACTGCTCTCGCCGTGTAAACACCCTGGACAGAGAACTCGCATATGCTCTCAACTCTCATTATAGCTACTCTAAATTATTCAACTCAGTTGAACTTTTTCATAAACTCTCGCGACAGAAGCAGTATAAATGACGGCCAAAAACAATGGAGTGTCGAAGACACGAAGATTGATTGAAGCATATGAATTGGAGAGTTGTTTGTGGAATGTGTTTAACAAGAATTACAAGAATAAGGACCTTGAGAAATCAGGTATTGTCAAAATTAGCTGAGACTGTTGAGGCGTCTGAATTTGGCGTTTAGTTTTGTTAATTTATTGTAATTTGGCCGTAATTTTAGCAAGGTCCATTGTTTTAGTTGTTAATTATTTTCTGGGCTTTATCCTTGCTTATTTATTTGCTGGAGGAGGTACAGCGAAAGCCCCATAACCTCCAGTATGTGCAAACTGTAATAATAATAATAATAATAATAATAATAATAATAATAATAATAATAATAATAATAATAATAATATTATTATTATTATTATTATCACTATTTTATTATTATATTATTATTACTATTATGTTATTATCACTATTTTATTATTATATTATCACTATTATGTTATCACTATTGTTTTATTATTATTATTATTATTATTATTATTATTATTATTATTATTACTGTGCAATTATCACCATTCACCTGATGTGGAATATTTTCTATATTCCTTTAATACTATTGATAATGCATCATGTTAAAAATAATAACGCTCACCTAGTACATTACAAACAAATCAAATAACTGGTGCAGTGGGGTCTGTACCGGTATCTGTTAACAAGAATATAGTTATAATTTAACAAAACGAAATAGGCACAACTATTACACTGTATTAGTAGAACCATTATAAACACAATATAATGAAAGAAGATGAACAATGTTATGTGAAAAATTGTTTTTTTTTTTTTTTTTTTTTTTTTGAACACTCGGTCTCTTTTGAGGAGCTTAAACGCAATCAATCATTTTCATCTCATATTCTGCACACTTTTTTTTTAACATTGGAGGTAAATTGGACTTTGGCACTTGTAGCAAGAATATTTTCTTCCTCTTTAATTTTGTGGGGCACAAAGCACATCTTCTTCTTCTTTTTCTTCTTCTCAAGAACCACTTCTTCAGCTGCATCCGTTGCCTTTCTTTCATCAGAAAGCCTGAAAATTGTCTTTATACAGGGTTCCTACAAAAGACCTTTCCGGTTTCGAACACATGTAATTTACGTGCTATGAATCTGAGGTGCATGAAAATAGTACCAATGGAAAGAGAAACTCCAAACTTTTAGTTTCTTGACTTAAAGATGTTCAATGTGTCCCCCCCCCTTAGTAACACGGCACACATCAAGCCTATAGTCAAGTTCCACGTAGGTACGCTGATTTTCCTATCTTCAGATTCTGAGGTTATGTCTGTTCACCTTACCAGAAAGTTGAAAAGTGACGTCGTCAGAAAACACCACGGAACGAATAAATTCATCGTCGTTTTCAATTAAAGTCTACATACTTGTGCAAAAATTTCTTCGTAGCACTTTGTCCTCTGGTATTAGGGCTTGCAGCAACTGTAGTAGGTATGGATGGAGTCGCAACCGCTTGCGAAGAATCGTGCCTTTATATCTGTGTACCATTTACGGATTTTAGGTCCACTGGGTGGATCTGCACCAAACTTTGTTCGGTAATGCTTTTGCACATTAATAACCGACTGGTTCACATAGAAATTAAGCTGTTCTGTCGTCTATAGCAGCCATTTCGCCTCAACAATGAACAAATTTGTTTATATGCACTATTATGAGGCGTGTTATCAAGTATGGAAACAATGTTAACACAACTAAACTTTTTGAGTTTCTCTTACCATTGATACTATTTTCATGCATCTCTGATTCATAGAATCTAAATTACATGGGTGCCGACTTGAGCTATGATTTGCACATTTTTGATCAAGACTATCAACTACAGTATTCTATACGAATAATGACTCACCCAACAATATTAGTAACGCAAGTGCTATGCGCGGTCAGGTTACACAACAGCTGACACACTGCTCAGAAGTTAGATGGGTGATGATGTCATAAAAACGCACTGACCAGCCTATTCTTCTCTAAATGCTCTCTCTCAACACTTTCTCTTACTCTAAACTGTCTGCACCATGTAAACGGTCCGGAGAGTAACTTAGAGTTTAGAATTATATAAATCTCATGAGAGCTCGCTAATGGGTTTAGAGAAGCTATATTCTGTCACCGTGTAAACACTCCGTTAGAGAGCGCTCATGATTCTCCAGAACTTCGCTCTGAACTGTCGCCGTGCACACGCAGCATGATTGTTGCTTTAGACTGTATTTCAAGAGTTATGCGCCAGCTTGTATAACCTCGTACGCAGCAGTCGCGAGAGTTAATGGAAAAGTTCAACTTAGCTGACTAATTTAGAGTAGCTATAATGAGAGCTGACAGTATATGCGAGTTCTCTGTTCAGGGTGTTTACACGGCGAGAGCAGTTCTCAAGGCCGCTCTATTTAGACTGTCTATTTAGATATTAGAGTCAACGAGATTCCTGCTCTCACAACCGTTTACACGGTGATACTCAGCTATAATCTCTAGCTCTCTTCTCTAAACTGTCGCCGTGTAAACGTAGCATTAGACAATCCATAGGCTAAGACCCCTTCGTGAACGAATGTATTATGCGGCGGGACAGTTCCAATAATTTGTTTCAACGGACTCTTATTTTAAGAACACGTAACTGTTGCCTCGGTTCACGTGACGGTTTAGTAAAAGAGAGTGCAAGACTTCGCTGTGTTTGTTTTGTCCCTTTGTTGTTCTCTCTGTTTATAAATCAAGTATTATAAATAAGTTAGAACGAAGATACATTCAAAGGATAAATTAGTTACAGAATAAACATCCTTTCCCTCGTCGTGTGAACCAGGAGTTGTCCGAAGGTGGATTTCAGGCTACACAGAGCGTTCATTTTGAACATTCAACAATGGCATTTAAATAATTTCCTTATTCATTCCAATCTAATTCGTTGGGCTGCAAAATATCATAGGCCTATGACATACACATTTTAAACTATAAACTACAAAATGCATATTACAATACAACAAACAAAATCAAAGTAATGTTCAATTAGGAAGTAGGCTAGGCCTATTAGAAAACTAATCCATCAAATTTATCAAATCACTCATCATCGTCCCACAAGTTTAGTTGTCTGAAATCGGGAATATATCAGTCATTGCAATTGGAGCTGATCCTTCGAATTATCGTCTGTAGTCTAGCTCTCGATTTTTATTTAGCTAGAGATTTGTGTATGTTAATGTTCAAAGTTCTTTATATATATAGCTTATGTCCAAGCCAAGAATATTAGTACATTTAGTTTTGGTAAATGTACCAGTTTTTAGACGTATAATCTCCATCTGGAAATTTAATAGAACATGTCGGACATCAACATGAAAATAACTGAGGCGGTAGCAGGAAAAAGGGCCCATAAGCAAAAGTCATGTTTCGAGAAAACAGTAATTGAAATATTTATTTGTATGCCATTGCGATTTGGATGCACTTTTATCTAGACAACAATTTTCATACTGTTACAATTGTCTACAAGTTTTTGTTAAATAATATATTCCGACTTTAATAGTGTTAATAAAATAACATATTTTATTGAAGCATTTTATAGGCCCTTTTTCCAGAGAACAAGTTTAGTTTATCAAAATACTGTCAATGCCATTATATTTTAGCAAAACTTTAATATCAGCATTGAACGGTGCACATTACAGAGGTTTACAATTGCATAATCGTGTAGTAAAATTATATTTCTTACATATATCTCATAGTTACGTCATAAATTATACCGAATACGTAAGAATCAAGAATATCTATTGGGTACAGTACAGAATACAGATTACAGGTTATTTAATATTAATCTAGAATGGATTCACACAGTGCAGTTTACACTTTAGTGCACATCCTGGATGGACTCACACTCACTTTGAGAATAATCTTCATTGATGTTTTCTCCCAATCCAACTTTGCTCTCTTCGATGATGATGTCAAGCCAACTGTTTGAAATATTTGATATATATTTTGTACTTCACATTCAGTTTTTCACCTGTCTTTTCTTTGTAATAATCACAGAATAATCCAAAGAGAATCTTGATATTTAGATTTGGGTTAGTGGACAATAGTTGCTCTTGCTATGTGGAATAGATAGTAGGTGTGACTGCAGTAAATCCCACTATATTGTTGTTCATTTTATATGGTCTGCTTTCATGAGAACCCTTTGTTTCCTCAAATGTTTCACCTTTTAATATTTTCGGTTGTATTACTCAGTCCTTTCGCAGAAATTTTGAAGATTCCCAAAATCATTTGCCGACAAATCTCTTGCTGAACACCACTTCGACGCAGAAAATATGCCCATGTATTTTCACGACTTACTTTTGGATTTTAAGTTACATTTACGACTAGTAGATTTTTTTGATAAGAAGCCTGCCACTGTAGTATCCTGCAGTAACTTTGTTTCCCCACTGTAAAAAATTTCGAAGAGATCTTCCTGTTCATCAGCAGTGAACTTGGAGAAACATTCCTTCTGGCAGCAGAGGTAACGGGTGTAAGAACTTACCTTCAACAATAGCACCTTTCCAAGTTACTTACGTCATATCATGTTGTTTATTCATTTTTCGGTCTTCTCGTTTTGAGTTCATTTTCATGTCCTCTCTCCTCTGGTTTCGTTTGTGTTCATTTCTTTCCATTTTGAAACAATTCAGATCGCACACAGATCACAACACAATTATACTGTTTGCGGTGCCTGCCTCAAGCCGACTGTGTTGATGTTGGCTGCATTCCACAACTACGCAAGAGCGCATGGGTTCATTCAATTAGCTACCCTGCCCTGTATTTACAAGATATTGAAACGAAACTACGTAAGCAAGTAGATTTTAACACGGAGAATCGAATTAAACATTCTCCCGAAAAAGGGTCTATAGACCTATGGGCCCCTTTTCCGGCTACCGCCTCAATTATAAGATATCGCTCTCCATATTGTTGAAATCATGAAATCTATTACTGGAATAATTGTATGATTACTATATTATTGTCTATCACTTGCGTGGCATTATCACTTTTTATATGAACACATTAAAATATTCAAATTTTTGAAATAAATAAAATAGTGTTGAGACAAACCAATAATTATATATCTTAGCTTTAAAATTGTACATAAACAATATTCTAGCAGATACATGTACTGTGTTATAAAATTCTCAATTCCTTTGGGAAAGCACAAATTATTGGTTGATTTCACGTTATGAAAAAAAATATTGGTTTAACGGGCCTTGCTAGTACATTGTAGAAGCTATGCGTTTCAATGGCAACTGGTCATTTGATGGAATAGCCCCATATGCTCAATCCTTTCTTGTTAATCTGAAATCCTCTTACAGTTTTGATTTATTCCGTGTGATATATATATGCGAATATCAGATCTGAGATTATACGAAGAAATGTTTCCATGTGGCCTATGTAAATTTAATGTTGAAAATATAAGTTATAAAATGTGCTAATGTTCAATTGAATAAATAAGGTTTACAGTGTTCATTGCTTTTAAAATCTAAAATAGCTCCCATTGCTCCCTTGAGATATCAAGTTTCCATAATGTAGGCCTATCGACTAATATAATACATTATGTGTTTTTAACAATGCAAAATAAGCTAGATATAAAAGAAATCAACACACAAAGTTTTTTTCCAAATATTTTGACGAGGATTCGTGTTACATACTTGTAAAATGTAGAATATTATTCGTACCTTTAATTTCGCTGTGTTCACGATGACCAAGTTGTTTTTATTTTACCGCCCGTAACACTTTAGAGCGCATTAAACATTGAATGTGGTCTTCCTCTTCAAAAAAAAATGGTCTTCCCATTCTTTCTGATTATATATATATATATATATATAATTTATTTATTTATTTCATCAATCATTGTTCACGTCATGGCGGATTAGATGTATTCCAGTTCTTAATCCGCCATCACTCTCAATACAAATATAACACAAACTAATAAATAATGGACCTATAAGCATCGTCTATTTACAATAATAATAATAATAATAATAATAATAATAATAATAATAATAATAATAATAATAACAATAATAATAATAATACACAACTAATAATAAGTATAGCTCTTGTATTTAAAACTCCTACCTTAGCTTTTTCATTTTATGCTCAATCTCTTAAGAATTATTCTGTTAACTTCATTGACTACTCTTCGTAGTTTCTTATCGTGTGACTCCTCAACATTTATAATTCCATCTCCGTTAGAGCTTTGACTTTCTCTTCCCATCTAATTTTAACTCCACACGATTCTTTTGTTCCCTTTCATTCCCCGTCCATATTTGATCTCTTTACCCTCTTCTCTTGAGTCTCTAATAGGTGCTTCTACTTTTAGTTCGATACTTAAAGCCATATGATTGCTTAACGATCGGTCTTCGATTTTAAAGTTAATTACCTTCTATCTCAGCTCTCCTGCTATTAACATATAATCAATCACATTTTGCCCATTCGAACAAACGAACGTGAAATTCCCTTCATAGTCCTCCCCATATTTCCCGTTTAACAAGTCAAAATTCTCTTCTTCACAAAATCTTATTAGTTTCTTTCCTTCTTCATTAATTACTTTATCTTTACTATTCCTAATTTTCTCATTATCCTCGTCCCACAGACTTATGCTTTCAATATCCTCCTTGCTGTCCTTGCGTTGAAATCCCCCATTAATAATATTTCCTCCACTTCGTAGTCCTCTCTTAATTTATTCACGTCCAATTTTAGCATAAGTATTCCAAAAACTTTTGTTGACATATTTAGAATTTATTGGGTGCATGTACGTGCAGCCCAATATGAATTTCACTTTCCTTTTAAAATCTAATATTCCAATCCATATTATTTCGTCTAGTTTAGAATTAATTTCAATTATCCTGCTTTCTAATTATAACGGCAATTCCCCCCGGATTCCTCCCCCCTTTCCCTGTTTTCGCATAGTTTTACTAATACATATAAAGTCTTGTACTTCTAACTTTTCATTTTCCTTTAACCATGTTTCCGCTAAGCCTAGTATATCATGATCACTTAACAACCTTATCAGATCTTTATTTTTTATTTTGTTCAGGACCCCTTCAATGTTAATAAATCCGCAATTTATTATCTCATTGCCCAGGTTATCTACCTATTTTTTCATACCTTTGCTTGTGTTTCCATCTCCAGTCATACACGGAGATTGTAGCTCTTGTTTTAACTTCCTGATGTTAAGGTCATCAAGCTGCCATTGGGTGAGGATACCGTCACTTCATTTGACATATCCCTCGCTGTTGCACGGAGCTTCGAAGATCGTAGCCCTTCTTCATCTCTTCTTCCCTGCGTCGATGAATTCCAGCTGCCAGCTGTCCGGTTAACGCTGACTCATGGGTGCTCTGCTGCCTCTGCAAATTCTGCCGGTTACTCTTCTCCTGAATCAGCTGTTATCCTGTTTTCCGCATTCTTCTCCGGTGAGGATCTTGACCCGTTTCTTCTTGCTGCCCCTGCTTCCATGATGTTTATATTTTTCCGGCAGTATTCTAGGTCTACTAGGTTTCCGTTTATCTTCAGTTTATCCTTGACCAGGACTGCAAACTGCCCTTTTGCCCTTGCCTCTTTGAGAAACGGGACGAGTAGTCTTCTCTGCTCTCTAACTTCTGGGCTGTAATCATGCTCCACTCTAATCCGTGACCCGTTCAAATTTCTTCTGTTTTCCAAAATGAATTCTTTCGTGTATAAACTCGTAAACCTGACTACGATCGGACGATTTCTCCCCCTTCCCACTCTAAAGACTTCTTCGATCCTACCTTCATTCACGTTCAGTCCGAAGAATTCGCTACATATGTTCGCTACTACATTGTAAGTATCTAGTCTCCCTTCTCTATGCACTTCATTCACACCAAAGAAAACTAGGTTCCTTTTTCTATGTTAGAATTCGAGGCTGTTCACTCCAGTTTGCAGAGAACTTACTTCTTTATTTAGTTTGTCTATATTTTCCATGTGCCCTTCTAACGTTAGCTGAATCTTGTTTAACTGCTCGCTTATACTGCTCATCATCAGCTGAATGTCTTCCTTTGTAGCCATCGTACTTGATGGCTCTTCTCCTGTTCTGGGACCTGGATTCATTTCTACTCCACCAATTATGAGCAACACCGCTAATACAGTTCCTATTGTCCATAACAACTGAGGATCACTTGTTGCCACTTGATTTGTTCCTGTTTTCAATCTTCTTGCATTAAATCTGCCGATTCTTGCTCTATATGTTCCCAGGTCAACACTCATTTTGACTCGTAGAATGCGCTACACTTGCTCTATAAATTACACAACTGAATATAATCACACTATCAACGCCTTGTACAATCTCTATTTATAAACTACAATACACCGGCTAATATTCTTCTCGCGAAGGATAACTCACAATCGCGCTTAAGGAAACCGCACAACCTTGCCTTGCCGCGTCAGCGTCAGCACTTTACGGAGTTATTCCGACACGACTGCACGCTTGAGCTGCTGAATGATGAATGATATATATATATATATATATATATAATTCGTTTTGTGTTTTTTTGCTTGCGAAAGCTCCTTAGAAAGAGACAAGTTTGTTACGTTAAGCGATACCTATGCAATAACTTACAGCATTGAGTACGGTAAGCATGTCAATAATCCAGTGGGTGCTTTTCAAGCGCCGTATTCATAGACATTCTTAGCGCGGGCTTTCGGTGGATGATCAGCGAACTAACGTTTTTTGTATTCATAAACCAGTGTCAGCGATATGATATGATATGATATATGATATGATATGATATGATATGATATGATATGATATGATATGATATGATATGATATGATATGATATGATATGATATGATATGATATGATATGATATGATATGATATGATATGATATGATATGATATGATATGATATGGCATGAATTCTGTTTAGCACTCTCGTAGCGCGGGCTAGCGAAATGTCTATGAATAGTACCCCAAGATTCGAACCGAGTGCCATGCCTGGTGTACAGTAGTCTCAAGTTTCCTTCGCGTAGAACACGATTATACATATTTTCATTCTGCGCATGCGTGAACTCTGCTGTCAACTAACTTACTGATTTGCTGTATGTCCTGTGCTGGTTATAATCAATGGCAGTATAATAATATTCTTAAATTGTATTTACTTGTATTTTCTAAGTAAAATTAAAATTGATTTAGACGCAGATACACTTGTTGTTTATGTGCACGCAAGGCATCATAAGATGGGCCTAGTACAGAGAGTTGTTAAATAATATAGGTTGATCGTGTGGCGTGTGACTGGCACGAAGGCGATGCAACACGCGACAAACCGTTTCTAGCTCGCTCGACAGTCCAGTTGAGTCCCTCTGTAGGAGTGGTTGTGTTGACGTTGGTTTGCGTGTTATTCTTCTGTTGTGTTGATGATTTAGGGGTGGCCTTCGTGCAATATAGAAAACTGGAGAAACACGGAATAAAAACCCAAACTGCAGTCTTTTCCGACACAAGAGTCACTATATGAATTTCCAGGCCTTACTCCACCGCATGACAGGCGGATGCTTGACAACTCAGCACGGCGGCCATGTGAGCTCCATACCAAACTGGGGACATCACCGCAATGCTCTTCCTGTCTGAAAGCGTGGTTGTAGAATCACAGCGACGCCATGTTGAAGGGGAGAAGTTGTGTGACATTTGGTTGTTCAGAAGAACAAAGAATGAGAACTGGTATCTATTTCCATAGTCAGGCCTAAGTTTATTCTGCTTGTGTTACGAGAAAGCCGAAAGTAAAACGAAGCGATACTTCAGACCTAGGCTAGTCATTAATTGTTTAAGTAATCTTGAGCATTGATATTAATATAAGTTTTAATTTTAAAAGGTTTCTGCACTCTCGACCTAAGATCCCAAAACAATGCTGTGTTGCCGGCGTGGCAGGGCGGCTGTTTCCGGCGTGACAGGGCGGCTGTTTCCGGCGTGACAGGGCGGCTGTTTCCGGCGTGGCAGGGCGGCTGTTTCCGGCGTGACAGGGCGGCTGTTTCCGGAGTGACAGGGCGGCTGTTTCCGGCGTGGCAGGGCGGCTGTTTCCGACGTGGCAGGGCGGCTGTTTCCGGCGTGGCAGGGGGGCTGTTTCCGGCGTGGCAGGGCGGCTGTTTCCGGCGTGGCAGGGCGGCTGTTTCCGGCGTGGCAGGGGGGCTGTTTCCGGCGTGGCAGGGGGGCTGTTTCCGGCGTGGCAGGGCGGCTGTTTCCGGCGTGGCAGGGGGGCTGTTTCCGGCGTGGCAGAGCGGCTGTTTCCGGCGTGGCAGGGGGGCTGTTTCCGGCGTGGCAGGGCGGCTGTTTCCGGCGTGGCAGGGAGCCTGTTTCCGGCGTGACAGGGGGGCTGTTTCCGGCGTGGCAGGGCGGCTGTTTCCGGAGTGACAGGGGGGCTGTTTCCGGCGTGGCAGGGCGGCTGTTTCCGGCGTGGCAGGGGGGCTGTTTCCGGCGTGGCAGGGGGGCTGTTTCCGGCGTGGCAGGGGGGCTGTTTCCGGCGTGGCAGGGCGGCTGTTTCCGGCGTGGCAGGGGGGCTGTTTCCGGCGTGGCAGGGGGGCTGTTTCCGGCGTGGCAGGGGGGCTGTTTCCAGCGTGGCAGGGCGGCTGTTTCCGGCGTGGCAGGGAGCCTGTTTCCGGCGTGGCAGGGGGGCTGTTTCCGGCGTGGCAGGGGGGCTGTTTCCGGCGTGGCAGGGGGGCTGTTTCCGGCGTGGCAGGGCGGCTGTTTCTGGCGTGGCAGGGGGGCTGTTTCCGGCGTGGCAGGGGGGCTGTTTCCGGCGTGGCAGGGGGGCTGTTTCCGGCGTGGCAGGGGGGCTGTTTCCGGCGTGGCAGGGCGGCTGTTTCCGGCGTGGCAGGGCGGCTGTTTCCGGCGTGACAGGGCGGCTTCTGAGAGGCTGTGTGGCAGGATCAAATTCTGGGTAACTTTCGATGCTGGATCTCGGACTCATTTTCACCGCCATTGTCACCTTCATCTCATTCAGACGCTATATAATCTAAGATATTGATACAGCGTCGCAAAATAAGCTACTAAAAATTAAATAATCTTTTATTCGCAATTTTTAATTTTTTATTTCTGTGTGTTAAAGTTTTTCTAAAAGTGATTTTGTTAGAAATAATGATTAGTTAGTATTTCTTCCAGATGCTCGTTGCAGTATAGGTGATGTTCGAATACAGTATTTGAATTTCAACAAATGACTAAAATCAGGTTTATTAGTTTTTTTTATTCGGTTGTTTAACGAAGCTAGATTATTTAGCGTCGGTGGGATTAGTGATAGCGAAATTGTATTTGGCGAGAAGAGGCCGAGGATTCGCCACAGATTACCCAAAATTTGGAGAAAACTGAACTAAGCGATAATCGAACCCACGCCCGAGCGCAACTCCGGATTGGCAGGCAAGCGCCTTAGCAGATTGAGCTATGCCGGGGCGAATTTTAATTTTCATATTTTTTATAACTTATTTTTTAATTTATTATAAACAAACGTTATTGAATTGCTCATTGTTGTAGGCCTATGTATTGTATTCTAATATTTAATTTTCAATAACTAACTGAAATTGTTTCCAATTTATATTATAGTACTTCGACATTCATTGCTTGTAAATGTGTTTTTCTTACTTACTGGCTTTTAAGGAACCCGGAGGTTCATTGCCGCCCTCACAAAAGCCCGGCATAGGTCCCTATCCTGAGCAACATTAATCCAGTCTCTATCATCATAGCCCATCTCCCTCAAATCCATTTTAATATTATCTTCCCATCTACGTCTCGGCCTCCTCAAAGGTCTTTTTCCCTCCGGCCTCCCAACTAACACTATACAGAGTGTTTAAAAAATACGGGGCATAATTTCAGGTATGTATTTCCCACATGTCTAAATCAAAATAGTTCATTACAACATGTGTCCGAAAATGCTTTATTTCCGAGTTATGGCCTTCACAACATTGAAATTCACCGGAACGTTTTTCTTTCCGCAGGTCGTTGCCGTCAAAGGAGACATTAAGAGGGCACTCTGACAGTTCATTCCGAGGCGAAGGTTACATTCAATGGTGTGCGACATGTATTCAAATCAAGAGCTGGCAGAGATACACTTCATGTACGGTAAGGCGGACGGCAATGCTGCGCTGGCTCGTCGTTTGTACCAGGAGAGGTACCCACAGCGACAATGTCCAGATCGGAAGACATTTGTACGTCTCCATTACCGTCTGTGCGAGTATGGAACATTTAACTCTCCTGGTCTGGGAAGGGGACGACCAAGATCTACAAAGTCCACACCTGTGGAGTAACGGTCAGCGCGTCTGGCCGCGAAACCAGGTGGCCCGGGTTCCAATCCCGGTCGAGGCAAGTTATCTGGTTGAGACTTTTTCCGGGGTTTTCCCTCAACCCAATACGAGCAAATGCTAGGTAACTTTCGGTGTTAGACCCTGGACTCATTTCACCGGCATTATCACCTTCATATCATTCAGACGCTAAATAACCTAGATGTTGATACGGCGTCGTAAAATAACCCAATAAAAAAAAGATCTACAACTCCAGAAGTACAGGAGGAGATTCTGGAGGCTGTGAACATGACTCCTTCTATCAGCACACGAAGGGTAGCGTTGAAAGTCAATGTTCCTCATACGACTGTCTGGAGACTGTTGAAAGAGTATCAATTGTATCCTTATCATTTGCAACGTGTACAGGCCTTGTCTCCAGCAGATTACCGTGCACGAGTTAGGTTCTGTCAGTGGTTCTTGCAGCAGTGTGGTGTAAATCCGAACTTTCCTGCCTTAGTATTATTTACAGATGAAGCACAGTTCACACGAGATGGCATAACAAATTTCCACAATCAGCATGTATGGGCGTATGAAACCCACGTGCAACTGTTCCATCTCATCACCAGGTGCGGTTCTCCCTCAACATGTGGGCCGGTATCATTGGTGATCGATTAGTTGGACCCCATGTACCTGTAAACAGACTTACGGGGCTACAAAAACAAAATATCGAACTTGTTTGGACACAGAAGACGATATACTCTTCAACTGACTTCTATGACACCGGACATGACGAACTCTGTCGCAAGAAACAGGCACATTCTTCACATTAACTTCAGGTGTACATGTAACATTGTAACATTTTTTAAATATCTTAACTATACTATATATATATATATATATATATATATATATATATATATATATATATTCATGTATGGGACCGGTGCCCACCCAGATCGTGATGCACTTGGGGAGCTATGATAGGTAGCGAAATCCGGTTGCGAATACCAGCTATAACGGCTGGGGGGGATCATCGTGCTAACCATACGATACCTCCATTCTGGTTGGATGATTGTCCACCTCTGCTTCGGCATGTGGACGTGAGACCAGCAGCCGACTGGTCGGTCTAGACCCTTCAAGGGCTGTAGCGCCACAGATTATTTATTATATTATTATTATTATTATTATTATTATTATTATATTCACATTCATACTTCCATTTATATATCGTGTGAAATATACTTCATAGAACGCAGACAGATAAAACTAAAAAGTAAACATTTCTTGGGGCTCCACGAGAAACTTTTGCTTCAAAAAGGGCTCCGTGGCTGAAAAAGTTTGGGAACCGCTGCCCTAAAGGAAAAAACTAAACGTATTCAAGTGAATAAAGGCGTACTGTCATTTCCCATAACTATGGTCTTAGAATATAACTATGGTCCACGATACAACCATTAAAATGTTGTACTCCACAACTCCTAGTACCTTGTTTATCTATATTTTTGCTGTACTGTAGTTTGAAGTCAAGTCACTGCAGCTATCTATGAATGGTCTATGTTACTTCTACAACGTTCTTCTTCTCCTGTTTAACCTAGCATTGGATGACATACTAAAAGATGTAACTGATAATGGCATATCTGATAAATATGGTTTTTCTTTACATACTAACTTAAATAAACTCGCAGCTTTAGCTTTTGCTGATGATATCGCTTTTAATATCTCAAAGTGACCTTGGGATACAGTCACTCTTCAGTTTAACTGAAAATAATCTTGCCTACATTGGTCTGATAGTCAATCCAGTCAAAATCAAATTAATCAGCATTAAAAATGGTGTTTTATCTCACATCGAAATTACATCTCTAAATGGTTCAATAATAACCTCTATAATGGATAATGAGGAATGTATTAAATATCTACGGGTCAACTTACAATCTGAAATTGTGTTTGATGAAAAATCTACCATTACAACATTGCATTAAAACATCAATAAACTATGTGCATCACCTTTATTAAAACATGAACAAAAGATCTCAATAATTAACCAATACATTTGGCCAAGGTCTTAGCTATCCATTACAGAGTGCTCCACTAAAAGAAATAAGAGTAGCATTTTTTAAGGATGTTGATAAAATAATTAAAGAAGCTGTGAAAGAAATCATTGGACTACCTCACGATTGTCTAGATGGAATGTTATATGTTAATTTTGTGGTCTGGGTTTAATGAGAGCTACTTGGGAAGCTTTTCTCTAGCACATTAACATCTTTGACACGTTACTTCAACAAAATGATGATCATCTCCATTTTGTTGGTTGTCTGCATGGTAAAAAAGCTTCTGCATTATCCAAACTAGCAATAACTTCTGCTGATTCCGCTCAATGGACTTGTTGACGTATTCGAAATAAATTAAGATTAGAAGTTTACAAGACCTGGACTAGCCATTCCTTAAGGGGTAAAGATGCAATTCTCTATTCTGAGATTCCTAAAACAAACTCATGGGTCTCTAACAAGAAACAATTGTCTTCTTCAGAATGGACTAATGTCCTAAAAATGTCATGTAACATCTCTGCTGGTTGTGCTGTACCGGGCAGAAGTTTCAGCACAAACTGCTGTCATTTTCCGGAATGTAGTGACATTGAAACACTTGGACATGTGCTGGAATCATGCCCAAAAGGCGAATTTCTCATTAACACAAGACATCAGAAAGTTAGAACTGCATTGGCCTCTACTCTAAAATCCTTAGGATTGCAAGTTCATGAAGAAATCCACTGTCTCTCTACTGACGGTTCACATCATAGAGCAGATATAAGTGCAATAAAAGATGTACACAAAAAGGAATCATTATCGATCCGACTATCAGATTTGAGAGAGATTTACAACAGGCTAATGAAGTGGATAAAGAGAAGAATTCAATCTATGAGCCCTGCATCTCTTATCTTGCATTGAAGTATAATTTTTCAGAAGACAATTGGTCAGTTATGGCTTATTATTTAGTGGTAGAGGAGGAATTTCTAAATTATCATGGACATTTCTAAAAAATCTTGAAGTTTCTCTCATTGGTTGTGTGAAACTTGCATTTCAATAATTAAGGACTCTTTGAAGATTCTTCATCATTTATATTTCAATCAACCTAACAGTAATTGAATTATTATTAATAATTCTCTTTTTTCAGACTTTATAATCCCAGTGAAAATTATTTAGTACAAATTCATATTTTTTAATTCTATGATATTTGTTTAATTTTTTTTAAACCACTTCGTAAATAGTTTTCTGTAATTCAGAATCCCTGTGGTCACTGGTATTCTTCGGCTGATGTCATTATGATTCAATAAATAAATAAATAAATAAATTACAAACTGCTCCCCATTGAGGGTAGCCCTTACAAACTCAGTATATTCTAAAAAATAAATATACAGTAAAACCCCGATAAGACACTGTCCAAGGGACCGGGTGTAAAACGCATATTAACTGGGGCTGCGTATTAGGTGGGTATACTAATTTTGACTTATATACAGTATCTATTAGCATTTTTCTTTATTGAAATACATGATTCATGAAAGGTAATACAGTATTACTTCATTATGTAATTACTGTACTGTGCATCAAAGACATTTACAATATGTACGGTACAGTACTGTACTTAATTCTTTTGGAAAAAAAAAAGCCATTTATAGTTGAATAACTCTTCTCAGGTTCTCAGCCAGGTGAGTTATTCTACATCAAATGCCAGGAAAGTCTCAAGTCATCCATTTATAGTTGTTTGCCATGTGCGTGTTCTCTAAGTCCTCATGTTTACCACACTTCGGTTTACTGTGATTACATCCTCTCGACATCGCAGCTGTAGTGATTGAGTCGCGATTTTTTGTTATCGTTCTTAATGTCGATGATGGGATTCCTAATGCATCAGAGAGTTTTTTCTGAGTAAGAGTACTGTTCTCATCGTACTTTCGTAAGATTTCCAATTTTTCCGTCACAGAAAGGGGGTTTTTCATTTAACACTAATTGTATGAGGGATATTCATAAAGTAACTTCTGTTTATTTTTTACAAATCTGTGAATGACGTTACAGAATTGGGTTACAATACGTTTGAAAGTATACACTCTAGTTTATTTTTCCACATAGTTTCCAGTCACATTGAGACACTTGTCGTAGCGTTTGACGAGCTTTGAAATTCCACAATCGTAGAATTCGGTCGCCTGCAACTGAAGCCAACTTACGACGCTGGTTTTCAACTCTTCGTCATCGTCAAAGCACTTCGAGTCAAGCCACGTCTTCATGTGCATGAAGAGATGGTAATCGCAAAGAGCCAAATCTGGGCTATAGGGGCAGTGATCCAATACTTCCCAGTTGAACTCTTGCAGTTTGTTTGCAATATGACGCGCTGTATGCGGCCGGGCGTTGTCACGCAGGAAAATCATCCCAGAGCTCAACATGCCATGACGTTTGTTTTGAATGGCCCTTTTCAAGTTTGTTAGTGTGTTACAGTAACGCTCAGTGTTAATTGTGGCATTCCTCTCCAAGAACTCCACTAACAAAATTCCTTTTCTCTCCCAGAAGATAGTTGCCATGAGTTTCCACATGGAAAGTGTTTGACGACACTTTGTGGGTTTTTTCGGGGATTGAGTATGGCCCCACTGCATTGATTGAAGCTTTGTTCCTGCATTCACATACCGCAACCAAGTCTCATCTCCTGTCACAATCTGATCGAGAAAAGCATCACCTTCTTTTTCTTAATGCTCAAGAAAGGACAGTGCTGCTCCCATCCGCTGAGCCTTTTCTTCCTCAGAAAGGAGTTTAAGCACCTATCTGGCAGAAAGTTTCCGGTAGCCCAAATCTTCGGTAATCACTTTGTACAGCAGAGTACGACTAATCTGTGGAAAATCCTCACTAAGCTCCGACATGGTGAACCTGCGGTTTGCTCTAACCCTTTCATTAACCAAACGAATCAGATCTGCATTCACGATACTCGGTCGACCACTTCTCTCTTCATCATGGACATTGGTTCGCCCATTTTTGAACATATGGCACCATTGTCTTACACAATCTTCACTCATTACGTCTGGCCCATAAACTTCACAAAGTTGGCGATGGATTTCACTAGCTTTAGTTTTTGGCCACAAGACATCTTATTACAGAATGTACCTCACACCTGGCGGGACTTGCGATTGCAGCACACATTTTGACAGCACGTGGCTCAGAGAGGAACAAAGACTCTACCGCTGCTCGACATGTACTGCTTCAAGGTACACTACACCACAAGAGGAGTGCCACTGTCTCTGTTTTTACGCACGCTATATGAAAACGGAAGTTACTTTATAAATAGCCCTCGTAATCACATTCACAGACACTTCAATACACAAAAGGTCAACAAACTGCCCAGCAAAAATTTCCAGAATTTTATTACAGTCGACTGAGGAATACTGTTTGAAAGAGAGGGTTAGCAAGAGGGTGGGGTATTGTAACTGTATGTAGGCTTTAAGCGAGCAGATAAGGAGTCGAATAAGAGAGCGTAACAAGAGGGTGGGGTATACTAAGGTATGAAGTATGAAGGTTTAAATGCGCAGGTAAAGGGTCGAATACCAATACTTTTCAGGTGAGTCAATACTTTTCAGGTGAGTTCAATGACCAAGATATTTCATTGCTGTTACAGTACATTGCTGAAAATTACATCGAAAATATTCCACAAAAACAGCGTATTATGCGGGACTTGAGCGCAACAAAGGGGTATTTTATAAAGGCGTTATATATGAAATGTGCAGGGACCGGACAAAAAAGCGTATTACACGGGATAGCGTAATAAGCGGGCGCGTCTTATCGATGTAGATATGTAAACATAGATAATTAAATTAAAAAAAAAAAAACAAAGAAAAAGGCATGAAAAATTACAATTGCTATTAATGTAGTATCATGTGATTAATCAGAATTTGACAGGATACTGCACAACATACTGTTAAATGAAAATGATATTCTTTCCTCAGCTCCTCTACGCATAAAGCCAGTTTATAATATGATATAATATATTATACTTCATTCAAACATTTGGTCCTGCTGACCCTTCACATTTCTGCATTCCCTCACTTACACTTTTACAGCTTAAAATACAGACATATTGTGACCTTAATACCTGCTCTTAACTATGTTTTTCATGTCCCTTCACTTTCACTTATTCCTCCTAATTTATCACCCTAATAATCATTCTCCTTCACTTATCTTATTCTCAGCTACACTTAATAACTATTCATACTAATTTTCTCATTCACCTTCACTCACCTTTCTCATAACTAAATAATTCTTTCTTGTAACTAACAAAAATACGGTAAAACCCCTCTTAACCGAACTTTGTTTAACAGAAATCCAGCTTATCCAAAAGTCACAAAAAAAAAACAGTCAATGTTCTCACAGCAATGCTACATTTGTTTTCCACCTTCATCACCCAAAAACTTGTTTTTTATAGTAACCAGGCACAACCAGTCCCATTAAGTGAGACGATCTCTTCGCCCTCCTCCCTCCTCACACATACCCGAGAATTACAGAATTATGATGTATGCATTCGAGATAAGTTTCCAATTTCTCATTCATTTTAGTTGTGTTGCAGTTATTGTGTTATTGGTACATCTTATTTTTTTAGGTACATGAGTGTGATGTCGAGTAAAATGATTATTGGATGTAAAATTGACGTGCAATTACAATATTAAATTCATTCAATTTTTGTTATAATTTACATGCTTAACGATCTCTCTTCCTTCCTACTTTTACCGAAAATATTTCTCATCAATTATCTGAAAAAATTACATCCGAAATGATTCTATCCCTTTTATTTTGGATAAACAGAGTTGTACTGCATTTAAACTTATTTAATACAGAAAACTTAACCCTTGTTGAATATTTCCAGAAAAACATAACCTATTATTGAATTTCACTGTCTAAATATTTCTAATATATCACATTATCATTAGTACCCTGGTTTCACTTTATTTATAACTTGGGCTTAGAATCCAGTGTTTAAACAAACAATTCCATAACATTGAAAAAGACAGGAGAATGGAGAAAGTTACACAACGCAGAACTGCACGCATTGTATTCTTCATCTAACATAATTAGGAACATTAAATCTAGACGTTTGAGATGGGCAGAGCATGTAGCATGTATGGACGAATCCAGAAATGCATATAGAGTGTTAGTTGGGAGACTGAAGGGAAAAAGACCTTTGGGGATGCCGAGACGTAGATGGGAGGATAATATTAAAATGGATTTGAGAGAAGAGGGATATGATGATAGAGACTGGATTAATCTTGCACAGGATAGAGACTAATGGCGGGCTTATGTGAGGGCGGCAAAAGCCATTTGTAAGTAAGTTGTAAGTAACCTTGAAAAAGTGCATCAGTACAATTCCATTTTTCCATTATATAACTATTACTTCATCCCACTGAGCACCATTTCCTCAGATAATAAACTGTTTTTCTTCCCTACTGCCCCCTCATTTCGCACTCGTTAACTCGATTTACACTCTCTATACCTCCTCTTCTACTCCCCCACAGTTATTTCACTTCTCTTCTTTTGTTGATTCAATATTCTTCTTTCCCCCCTTCTGCTTTCCAATTCTAAGGTCTCCACCTCTGTTATCATTTGATACTTTGCTTGTTTCTCTACTTTCCTGCATCTTTGCACTTCTGACTTGGCCTTGGGGTGAAGTCATTACTGATCGTCTTCCTAATGACATAGCCATTGTCTGAGAGTTCGTTATCGACTGAATGGAATGACACTGATGGTTTCTTCCAGCATTCTTCCATCACAATCTCCTGTGTCACTGCTCTCATTCCTTCTGCAACTTTACCATTTCTATTCATTACATCATTATTTACAATCCATCTTACTCTCTCCTATTTTTCTATTCTTTTTCTTTCATTTATATTTTCTCCAATTATATTATCGACTCATTCAAGTTTTCTAAACAAAATTCGACATCGAATAACTCCCCATTAATTTTCAAATACTTACTTACTTACAAATGACTTTTAAAGAATCCAGAGGTTCATTGTCACTCTCACATAAGCCCGCCATCGGTCCCTGTCCTGAGCAAGATTATAATGCTTTCAATACAAGAAATACAATAAAGTCAATTCATATCTATTGCCATGAGTTGCTTTGACGAACTACCTGCAACCTATTTCTAGTGTTCATACCTATTAATTAATTTTGACTTTCAAAAGATCTAAAGCAGAGTTCTCAACCTTTTTGGGCTTGCATACACAAATTAGTCCATGCCCCCCCCCTCTAGACCTAATAATTATTGATGTACGAAAGTTCTACTGTGCTGTTAGGGTTATCTTGCAGCTTCTGTAGCAATTTGTGGGTACACAGGAAAAGAGCTTAACCAAAAATCTTCAACAGTCATGTTCGGGAACTCCCTTTTGCACTGCCTGCTACTGAAGAGAATTAGGAAGCAAGTCTACTTCCATTTTGAAGGGATCTCGTGTCAACTGAAACTGCCAGCTATCTGAAGAAAGCAGCAACCAATTTCGGTTTTCAAGAATGTCAAATGTTCTGAAATCAAGTTCTTCAATTCACTTTTCAAATCTAGTGGAAGATTTTGTGTGTCATCAAGAAGCTCGTTACAATGTGGGAAGGACGTAAAGTTGGGTTCTGAACTCTGAAGGCGATGTTACTACAAAGATATTTTTTCCAGGAAACCTTTTATTGTATCATATGTGTCAAAATATTTTTCTGTCCTTGCAGTTTCAAATTCAAAAGGTTAATTGATTCAAAGAAGTTTGATAAATACGCCAAGTGGTGGATACATTTATCATCTGTAAATTGGATGTACAGATATTTTTTACTTGAACTCATCAAAAATATTTCAATCTCACATTTTATATTGAATATCTAAGCGAGCATGTTACCTTATGAGAGCCAACGAACTTTAGGTGTGGTACAAAAGAGTCTGATGGTCACTATTCAACTCTTCACATAAAACCTCAAAATGTCTAGTATTCAGAGCACTAGATTTGACATAGTTCACTACTTTAAGTGTTTCAGACAGAGTCTTACAAGCCAAAGCTTGTGTGTGTATGATACAATGAGAACCCATGATATTAGGGTTCTGTCCCTTTTTTTTTTTTGCACACAACAAATCCAGAATGGCATCCTGTCATGACTTGCGTACCATCAGTGCATATTTCAACAACGTTCTCCCAAGGAAGATTGTTAGCTGCCAAAAATCTAGACAGAGCAGAAGAAACATCCTCAGATTTTGTGGTTGTCTGAAGAGTTTGGGAAAATAATATTTCCTCTATGAAGCATTTTCTGTCATTCTTATGTACAGTAAAACGGCAACTAAGAGTGCTTTGAAATGTCAGTTCTTTCATTATATTGCAGAGAAAAGAACAAAGAATTATTTAACTTTTCTATTACTTGTTTCTTTAAATCTTGTCCCATTTCATCATTTCTACATTTTACTGTCATTTGAGAGTGGTATTTTTGCAATTTTTTGGCAACTTTTCTCTCCAAGTAAAGTACTGCATGCAGTTAGTAAACATGGTTTTGTAAGTGACTCACCAATGGTATGTGCTATAAGCAAAGCAAGCTTGTAAAAAGCTTCAATGGCTTTTCGTTCTCCACTTGAAAAGTTCCAGTTGAATCAATTTAATTCGTTTAAGTGAATTTTTCTTTCCATCAAATATTTGGAGCTAAGAGGGATGAAGTTAAAGTAGAATGGAGAAAGTTACTCAATGCAGAACTGCACGCATTGTATTCTTCACCTGACATAATTAGGGACATTAAATCCAAACGTTTGAGATGGACAGGGCATGTAGCATGTACGGGCGAATCCAGAAATGCATATAGTGTGTTAGTTGAGAGGCCGAAGGGAATAAGACCTTTGGGGAGGCCAAGACGTAGATGGGAGGATAATATTCAAATGGATTTGATGGAGGTGGGATATGATGGTAGGGACTGGATTAATCTTGCTCAGGATAGAGACCAATGGCGGGCTTATGTGAGGGTGGCAATGAACCTCCGGGTTCCTTAAAAGCCATAAGTAAGTAACACACGATAATGACTCGAATGACTCAAACACAATAACAAATCTCAATCGCCTGTGCTGTGCAGTATAGCCACCACCAACCAGTAGTAAAATTACCCTACCCATGGTAAAAGTTGTCCCTATGAACACTGCTCGTCTGCTTCCAACAGAGATGCAGAGGAATCTACCGATATCGGGAAAAACTATTTAGGTATAGGGCAGTGTAAATAGGAAGTATGACTGAATGCAGTTAGATCTAGTGGTAATGTATTTTCGCTTGAAATTATTCAAGTCTGCTTCACAGGGAGCTTTAACTGAAAGCTAGATTTGTATAACATATACATTAATGTAGGTACATTAACAGAAAACCACAATTTCAAGTTACACAGAGTTTGTGTGCACTTGATGTAAATTTCCGGCATCTTGTTAGCCCACTCGAGTTATGTGGACATAAAGGGAAAAGTTGAGACGGTGTAGGGTGAAGTTCCTGGGCAGCTTAGTTGGTAAGAGCATTGGTGTGTTCAGCCAAAGGTTCTGGGCTAGATACCCGGCCCCAGAACAGTTTTTCCTTTTATTCAAGTCTCCTTCACAGGGAGCTTTACCTGAAAGCTGGATTTGTATATTTTACAGACTGTTTGGATGTCACCAGTAAGAGTAAACATAAACAATGTCTGACACACCCTTCCTTATAATCTTAATTGAAGATCGACCACACCTATAGTACTGTACACTACCCAATACAAACCTTATTTCTTCAGTTCTGTACTGGACAATTGAACGATAAGGCATTGGCGAGAAATCCGATTGCACACCAGATATTTTGTGTTTTGTTTTTTAAGAATAATTGTTTATTTTTTATTGTATTCTACTTTTATGTCTCACTTCACCATGTGCAACATTTTCGTAGTATTAAAATGTACAGTACATTGTGATTGTAATTTAATTGACACACAACTCTAACTAGAATTGTCCTCGTTCTCTTCGATCCTTGGTCAGATATTTCTTATGTTTACTCTAACTGGTGGCATTCAAACAGTCTGTAAAGTAACCAGTTATTATTAGACAGAGCTAATGCATAATTTGCAATAAAAAACATTGTTGGTTCCCATTAAAAAAAAAAAAGAAAAGAAATCTGCCTCTACTATCTTCAAAATTATTTCATGTACAAAAAATGCATTACATGTATCTGATGTCCCCTTTGATGTAATTTAACTTGTAACTGTCGGTTTGTGCATATCTGAAATATTTCACATGCTATCGGAGGTGAAAGAGTTAAGTGGGCCACCCTATATATGAATGTATGTATTATGTATGTATGTAGATACTCTGAAGTCTGATTAGTGGAGTATGTAGCTAATCGGCGATGTATGCATTGGAAGGGGAAAGGAACTGGCCACCCTACCCCATTATCTCCTGGCCTAGTTGCCTCATAAATGATGCCTTATTGGTGTTACTTATGAGGTTATGTTGACTGAACAACAACATATACACACACATATACATAGTGGCCCACTTATATATACACAGCGATTCACGAGGATTTACCGCCACTTACCGAGCTTATTTCTGAAGACATTTTGAGCAAAACATGTCATGTAAACAAATGTCCTGTTCTCAGTATTTACAGAGTTACATCAATTTGAAGTTTTTTGTAAAATATCTTCATTCTTTAGTTTTAGGGTGAAAGATTATTACAAATACAGAATGAACTATTCAGAAGTATCATTTCTTTAATTGGCAAGTTTTCTGAAGCTAAAAATTTGCTGTGAACTCCTTAGTTGCTTTGCACATTTTTTTCATTTTTTAGCCAGAAAATTACATTATTCTTACGCACTTATCACAATAATTATTACAAATCACACCACTTCCACTGATTTGATTTCATGCAGTTAGATTTTTCATCCTAATGTACAGTCTTAGAGAGTTTACAACACATTTTAAAAGATGTCGCCGTCCACTTCAATACACTTGGCCACATGCTTGTGAACTGCACTTGTCGCTCTACGTAATTGCATATAGCTATCTTTGATTTTCGTAACGGCATGCATAATGCGCGCAAGTAGTTCCTCACGTGTTTGTGACTTCGTTTGGTAGGCATCCATCCTATGCATATGCTCACCAACGTCTCCTGGATACTGAAGAAAGACATGATTGACTGTTCACATCAATGAGATTAAGATGGAAATTGATGGTGCATACAAATAATAAAACTAGAGATTTAATTTAAACTTTCGCCAAAAAGGAAGAGAATGAAAAGTATTTGGGTATTGAAATAGTTAATTACATTTTCAACATGCAACTTGATGATCACAGTTATAGAATCTCTGTATTTAGTACATGATGATCCGAAAAAATGTTCTAACATCATCCAGTTCTGTTTAAATCCTGTAGCAGATACCCAATCAGCACATGCACATGGTTTGTACATAAACTGATACATGAACCACTTGTTGGAACGAACCTCACAACATTCGCAACCAAAGGCAACAATCTGACTTGTCTCATTGAGCACGAGCCCCGCCAAACAGCTGCTGACACAACTTTGTCACGTGCTCGTACTGGCTGCTGGCTGGCCAATCGCGCACTGTTCACAGCAATGTGTTCCAATAATGAAACCTAATTCTGTAAATATTGACAATAGGACATTTGCTTATATGATACTTTCTGCTCAAAATGCCTTCAGAAACAAGCTCGTATATGGCGGTAAATCCTCGTGAATGACCCTGTGTCTACATATATATATATATATATATATATATATATATATATATGAAGGGCAGTCAAATGAAAATGGGTCAGATGCCAAAAAGTATAATAGAACATTTATTACCTCAAAAGTAATCTCCGAAACTGTTTATACATTTATACCACTGTGAGACAAGACGATAAATCCCATTCTTGAAAAAGCTTGTGGGCTGTCTACCAAAGCATTCTTTAACCAGTCACACACGTCCGATGCAAAATGAAGTCCACAAATGTCTTTCTTCAACTCTCCAAAAATGTGAAAATCGCATGAGGAGAGATTTGGACTGTAGGGGGAATGCTGAAATGTTTCCCAACCAAATCTCTGAATCATATTTCTCATGAAGTTAGCAGTATGTGGGCGAGCATTATCATGAAGAAGGATAATGTCATTCGATAGCAATTCAGGGTGTTTTGGCTTAATGGCGTGTCTCAATTTCTGTAAAGTTTCTCCATAATACTGCATTGATTGTGGTCCCATGTTCGAGAAATTCAACAAGCAGAGGACTCCTACAATCGACGAAGAATGTGAACTTTACCGGAATTTGTGTGTATTGCTTCGGACTTTTTCGGCAGAGGAGTATCCTTGTGTTTCCATTGTTGGCTCTGCCATTTGCTCTCTGGTTCAAAATGGTGACACCATGATTCGTCCCCAGTGACAATATAGGGCAGAAATGCATACTCCTCCTCGTGGTATTGTTGCAGTGAAACAGCCATTCTGTTTGTTTTTTGTTCCTCCGTCAACTGATGTGGAAGCTATTGCACGCAGATTTTTCGATAGTGCAGGTGCTTCTTTTCAATGACGTGTACGGAACCGTGACTTATTCCCATCAAATGACGAAGTTCTTCCACAGTGATCCGTCAATTTACCTATATAAGACCATCAGCCTCAGCAATAACAGCAGGAGTGATGGCACCATGAGCTTGTCCTGGACGAGCATCATCTTGCAGTGACACACATCCCTCTCAGAATCTCTTGTGCCATTCCAGTACACGGGAACATGACATGCTGTGTTCACCATAAACAGCAGACATGCGATGGTGGATTTCTCGTCCTCCTACTCCTTCAGCAGTCAAAAATCGCACTATACCTCGCTGTTTTTCTTTATCTGCCTCCATTAGTGATGTTGGACGAACACACATATCTCTAACCTCACTTCCAGCACAATAAACGAATGACTACATTCCATGACTACTTGTATAATCCCTTTTAGAAAGAGAAAGAATACTCACCATCTCTCTACCCTCATTTATGGTGATGGTGGTATGGTCGATACCATTTCCAATGACCACGAGTTAGCAGTGGCGGCACTCTCTCCCTATTCAAATTCTGATTCCTCTCCTCTATAAAGTTCCTCGTCCGTGTCCATGTCATCCAAATTGATTACAAACCGATCATTAATTTCATCTACTAGTCCATCCTTCTCCCAATAAAAATTGTTCAACTTTTCTACGTGTTCAGAGGCCTTTCTCCAATTGAAGTACGCCCCCGAACAATGCTGTATAGCACATTTTTTAAGAATTGGAGTTTTTAATGGAACATCGATGTATAGCACACCTTACACATGGAAAACACACTGGAATGTCGAATATCCCTCCCCAAGTGGCAGTAATATTCAGACATTTGAACCACTTCAGTAGAACAGTGATGTATAGCAAACAAGATGACGGATGTAGGCAGTATGAATGTTTCACCAAGCAATCTAAAACGTCTCAATATGTCGAGAAAACGCAAAATTAACATGTCTGAGTGGAATGATATCAAACGGAAGAAGCTACGGGACTCTGGAAAGACATACAAAAGCCGGAAAGACAAAGAGGTGCCTGGAAAAACCCTTCCAAATAAGATGAGTGGAACAACCCTGTATAGTGTTATTCCTACTGCAGTCCACAAAATTTCTGGTCGCCTGATCGCTATTTATGATATTCATGTTCCTATAAATTTATGTGCTATTTTTAAGTTCTTTTCAAATATTATGACTGATACTGAACGTACTATGAAGGATGGATCAGCAGTAGGCTACTAGAAATGACCTAACCCTATTTTATTAATAGTTATTTTAAAGTTAATTATTTGCAATTTTAATAGAATACCATAGTATTTTATTCTCAGCCTAGGGTTTGTGGCCCAGAAAAATTAAGAAAAGAAGGGTGTTATGTTATGGCACTGGAAATAAAAGTTACATTACATGAGGAATATCACAGACTTTCTTATAAAGAACAGTCAATAGGTTTGGTAAAATATATTGTCATGTCAGAACCTGCAAGACGGAAAAAGAGAAAAAGTGATGCAAATTCTCGAAAATTGGCTTCATTCTGAGAATTTCCATGACAGGCAGATCATTTCAAACACGTTACAAAGAAGACACTTCCACATATGCAGAACACATCACAAATGCTAACCACACCTACAGAGACATCAACACAGACATGGAAATTCTATACATCCAATCAAAAGGCCAGAAACTAAACACACTAGAACAATACGAAATATACAGACACACAAAAACACACCCCAACGAAATTCTCAACACACAACTCAATTTCAGAACACACACACTCTTTGACTCCACATTACATTACACAAACACAACCCCACAGGAAACAAACAAAAGGCGCCAAGACCAACAATAACCAGTTCTGAAGATGGCCTATAGCAGACTGAAACATGCTAACAAAGTAATATAAAATTTAACACAAGAAAGACAAATAATACGTTTTCCGAAGTGATATAGTGTTAAAAGTTGTGTAATCAAGATGTACAAAGTAATTACGGTATTTACATGCTACAGAACCTTAAGGTGTTATATAAATTATTTCATTTTTGTGCCTTTTCTTTGTTTTTAATGTTTATAATATCACAAATCCATGTTTTATTAGTAAGTGTTCATCAATAGAAAACATACATCCTTGTTCCACTGATATTCCTTATAAAACTACTTCAATTTTAAAACATTCAGTAGTAGACAAGTGATTAAGAGTTCATATGTATTGTGAGGTTGTAATGTGCCTGTTTCCTTGATATACGGATTAAATTATTGTTTATTTTTATGATAATATTGTTTTATGTCTCTATTGTAAAAAATGGAAAATGTTCTATACAGCGTTGTTCAGAGGCGTACTTCAATTTCCTTCCGTCACTTTTGCAAGAGCGCTCTCAAACAACAATTTCATATCTTTACTTTCAAACGAAATATGATGCTTCGCAACGTCATTTTTAACCCATCCCCATATTAATTTCATAGCATTTAAGTCACAAAAGTGGCTTAGTCCACATCACTCAAATCCATTTTAATAGGTTTGTTCCAGCAAAGAAACAGTGACTGTTTGCAGATTTGTTGTACCGCGCATGTGCGATATATGAACAGTATCTGAATCGTTGCTTACGAGATTATACAAGCTGGCGCATAGAGCTTGAAAAACGAGTCTGAAGTGGTTCCCTCGTAATGCCAATTCCGCCGCTCGGAGCGCTGTTCTGCCCTATATATTCATAGCAGAACACTTAAAAGACATTGACATTTGGGACATTTAAAGGACTCACCATTGCTTATTAAATGCTTCGTACAATATTTTATGGACAATAGACGTAATTTGCAAACTTCTACTCCTCAATTATATTACAATAAAAGGCTGTCATTCTTGATATTAAAACATATTACATATAAACTGAGGGACTGTCTGCTCTGTACTTCAGTTCATACACCAAACATTTCCGGAAATAAATTAACTTGACATCTTACATATACGCACTATAGCCTACCCTTTTCACCTAATATTATTAATATTGTTATTAAATAAGATATTACAACTAATTAAGGTACTGCATTATCTTTAATTTCCTTCAATTCATAATTACGCATTTGCAAGAAGGCCTAACTTTTCCCTCTCTTTTTAAAAAAAATACGGACGTCACAATAACTGAGAAGTATAATTATTGCGCGAATTTTTCTTGCAGTGGTGAAAACATTTCTATAGGCCTACTGATTAATCTATTGAGCATAGTAATAGTAAACGCTGTAGTATTTCAGTGCGTGTACGCCTACTTAGCTCTTGTAAAACGAAATTTTCACTTTCACTTTCAACGGAACACTCACTTATATTCAGTTCTTGTATCTTGCAGTAAATTATCCATTTGTGATCATCTTTCCAATATAACCTCCCATTGAAACGACCACTTAAAATCATGAGCTAGAATTTATTATTTTAAAAACATTTCATAGGGCAGAGAGGCGAACCTAGCGGCAGAAATTGTCATAACTCACAGAGACCTATTCTCGATCGTGCTATGCGCCAGCTTGTGTAATCTCGTAAGCAACGATCTGAATGGTCAGAGATTTCTGTTGGAATGCTGAACGCTGAATCGATAGTTTGTATCGACGTTAGTTGTAGTCGATTTGTTATCGACATATAACACAAAACATATGTTAACCTATATTATTAATTAGTGGATCCTAATTACTGTAATTAATTAAAGAATGGCAGAAAGTGGGTCTTCTACTGAATCTAGTGTTAGTCTTAGTGATTTCAGGGAATCATCTGACGAAGAGTTAGATTATCATTTACTTCAGTATAGAGAACGACCGAAAAATGAGAACTATTTCGAAGAAACTGTACCGAGGTATACAATGCACAAGAATTTATGGAACATTTCAGAGTTAGCAGACAGTTTGCTGAAGGAATGGCCGAAAAATTTTCCGGTAGTGAATATTTTCACCACCAAGCGGGAGGCAACGGCAAGCTAGGCCCATTACAGTTTGTCTTAATTTTTTTGTGGTTTGTTGGCCATCAAACATCGTCTTTTCGTGATGTCGCTGACAGATTCAATGTCACTATCAGCACATTATTTCGTGTAGTAAGACGAATGATGTACTTTGTAAGCAATTTATCTGAACAAATAATAATGTGGTCAACAGCAGATGAAACTGTTGAAATAGAACAGTATTTCAGACACAACCACTTCCCTGGTGTAATTGGAATTATAGATGGCACCCATATTCGTATCGACAGGCCAAAAAACGATCCCGATTCGTATTTGAATAGGAAACACTTCTATTCTGTGCAGGTACAATGCTTCTATTTATTATTAAGCTTTATCGAATAGGCAATACATAGGTTATTATGCTACAACTTCCAAATAAATTCATTTGTTTTTTTTCCCCCTCAGTTGCAGGCAGTATGTGACCACAAAATGAAAATTAGAGATGTATTTGTTGGTTTCCTGGATCTGTACATGACAGCAGAGTGTTCCGGAGGTCACCACTCAGTGAGAGTTGCCACAGAAGTGTCATCATTTTTATTTGCTCGGGGATAGCGGTTACCCTTGTTTAGAAAATCTGTTGACTCCATTTCGTGACCGTGGGAATTTACGAAGAGCCGAAAGGGAATTTAACACAAGACTTTCAAAAAATCGCTACCTAATTGAGCACTGTTTTGGACTACTGAAACAGAAATTCAGGCAGCTCTATCATGTAAAACTGAAAAATATCAGGGACATTGTACAGCTAATTCGTGCTTGCTGTGTCTTACACAATATTGCGATAGATGATCATTTTCAATATGAAGCTGGCGCAGAAAATGATGAAAGGTTACAGCTGCCTCCTGCAGTAGAACTGGAGGTTGAAGATGAGGAAAGGGATGAAGGGGGAGGAGTAGCTAGGAGGAATCAAGTAGTTTTCATGTTCTTTAATTTAAGCTAAAAGAAAAATACAAACATGTATAATATATATCCTGCCAGATGATTCCTGAAATATCTTTACCCGTATTATCATTTTAAATAGGCTACATTACATAACAGTAAGAATAGTATTAGTTTGGTCTGTATTACCGGTATCATTTTAATTTTAACTAGGCTATATTATTTAACAGTAAGAATAGTATTAATTAGGTCTGTATTATATTGATTTTAAGAGGTTATCAATGCATTATTTAACAGCAAGAATAGTATTAATTAGATAGTTATATGGTACCATAATATAACATATCCCCTCCCAGTTTCAATACATGTCGGGAGGCATGTTTACACCTAGGGCTACATTATTCTCGGCAATTTGCTTTAACAATTCATTTCTTTGTTCAATCAAATCATTCTTCCTTCTTCTTTCTTTCAACTTTTCCTCCTCTAATTCCATTTTCCTTTCAAAATGTTCTTTTTGTAATTTCAGTCTCTCCTGGTAATACTTCACTCTGTCTTTCCGTATGTCTTCCAATATATCACTTCTGAATTTTTTTTGTTTGTCTTTTCTACTGGATGACACGTTAGCTGAGTCCGAAATATTTTGCCTACTTGAACTACTGTTGCCATTATTGCTGCTGCTGCTGTTGTTCGATGCATTTGGGGTATGCCTACCTGGTTGATTCTGGGGTTGAGTTTCTGTGGTAGTAGCATTACTGTCGACTTGAGTTCTATGAACATCAAAATCGCGATCTACTGTGTTGCTTGACAACAATAATTCTGGATACACATTCCTTCTCTTTTGAAAAATGGCATCCATTTCGTCGGCATACTCAAATTGCTTCCTGCCTCTTCCAGTTTTATTATTGTTGTCGATGTACTTCTTGTAATTTCTCTCCACAACCCTCCATCTATTTTCACAGTTGGAAGGTGTGACAGTCACATTGAATTTTTTATTCATTTCGTGGGCTATTCTCTCCCACAATTTCTTCATATTCCTCAGTTCAAAGGAACCAACTTTATTTCGATATGCTTTATAGAGGTCAATCAAAATTTTGGTGTCATTATTCGACCAAGACTTATACTCAACATCCGCAATGCTATTTTCCAATCTTCTTTCAGAATTATTGTCATGGATAACAATGAATTCTTCTAAACCTGAGGAAACTGAATAATGAACAATATATCGGTCTACCATTTACGAACAATAATTAAACTTAAATGAATTTTTAGGCTTTCACGGTGACTATGATCATAATTAAGCCTAAGCTTAGGAAATTCCACCGTGTCCTGAAATTTTATTAAACTTATTATACAATATGACCTGTATGTAAAACGTTACTTTTACGTTAAATTGCAATATTCTTGTACGCAAAAAATGACAAAATTACTTCAGTTAATAAGCAAATTAATTACGGTAATGACAAAAAATAAATAACCCTAACCAATTTACAATAATTTAATTAAGCTGAAAACAAGTTACTATTGTAATATATATTAAATAGTTACATATTAAGGAATAATTTATATGGATAATGCTCACATTTATTGCAGCCTATGTTGTAAAATTGTCATTTTAAAAAGAGAATGTTTATATTTTAATAAACTCTGGCTTTACGTTAATATTAATGAAATTTAAATAAAGAAATTTTGTAAAGCAGTCTAATATTTCATTGAATTTATGTGTTTATTCATTGCAGTATGTGTGTCCTATTGGACAACTTTTAATTATTTAAATGCAGATTTATTTTAATTTGCCTCAAGAAGATAGAAATAATACGAAACATAACCTGTCATCTTGTAAACTCTGTCTATAATAACTATTAATTACCTTCCATTATAACACCACACTAAGGATATGATTCAATTTATATATTCTCAAATTATAAATTTACTTTATTTCAGATAGTACTCTGTATGTATTTATGTCTGTATATTGGGAATTACGCGGGTAAATTCAAGCATTTAGTCTACTGCGCATGTCTCTGATAAACAATTCATGATACAATACGCAAACTATTCTGGCAATACGAAATTGCCCGAGACTGCCGGGAAATGTTGCTGGAACATCGGATCAGCAGTCAGAATCATAGACTCTTGCTGCTGGAACAGCTTATTTCAGAAAGTGGCAATGTGCGTGTGCGTCCGGCTGTTACGGACAGTTTCTGAATCTTGCTGGAACAAGCCTAATATTATCCTCCCATCTACGTCCCGGCCTCCCCAAAGGTCCTTTTCTCTCTGGTCTCCCAACTAACACTCTATATGCATTTCTGGATTCGACCATTCGTGCTACATGCCCTGCCCATTTCAAACGTCTGGATTTAATGTGTCTAATTATGTCAGGTAAAAAATACAATGCGTGCAGTTCTGTGTTGTGTAACTTTCTCCATTCTCCTGTAACTTCATCCCGCTTAGCCCCAAATATTTTCCTAAGAATCTTATTCTCAAACACCCTTAATCTCTGTTCCTCTCTCAAAGTGAGAATGCAAGTTTCACAACCATACAGAACAACCGGTAATATAAGTGTTTTATAAATTCTAACTTTAAGATTTTTTGACAGCAGACTAGATGACAAAAGCTTCTCAACCGAATAACAGGCATTTCCCATATTTATTCTGCGTTTAATTTCCTCATGAGTGTCATTTATATTTGTTATTGTTGCTCCAAGATATTTGAATTTTCCACCTCTTCGAAGAATAAATCTCCAATTTTTATGTTTCCATTTCGTACAATATTCTGGTCACGAGAATAGTCATACACTTTGTATTTTCGGAATTTACTTCCAAACTTAATGCTTTACTCGCTTCAAGTAAAATTTCCGTGTTTTCCCTAATCGTTTGTGGATTTTCTTCTAACATATTCACGTCATCCGCATTGAAAAGAAGTTGATGTAACCCGTTCAATTCCAAACCCTGTCTGTTATTCTGAACTTTCCTAATGGCATATTCTACAGCAAAGTTGAAAAGTAAAGGTGATTAGTACATCTTCTTGCTTTAACATAGATAAAAACTGGCCCATACACGTTTTGCTGTAAGTTTGATTGAGACACATTTTAATTAATCAAACTAGTTTCTTGGGAATACCAAATTCAATAATAATATTATATAGAACTTCTCTCTTAACTAAGTCATATGCCGTTTTGAAATCTATGAATAACTGATGTACTGTACCCTTATACTCTCATTTTTTCTCCAATATCTGTCGAATACAAAAAATTTGATCAACAGTCGATCTATTATGCCTAAAACCGCACTGACGATCCCCAATAATTTCATCTACATATGGAGTTGATTTTTTCAAAAGAATATTGTACAAAATTTTCTACGACGTCAGCAAAAGTGATATTCCTCGAAAGTTACTACAGTTGGTTTTGTCCTCCTTCTTAGAAATAGGTACAATTATGGACTCCTTCCATTATTCTGGTACAATTTCCTTTTCCCAAATAACAAGTTTATAAATTTTGCTAGATAATGTGCTTCCATCCTGTTGTACTAATTCTGTTGGAATTTGATCGATACCTGGAGAGTTGTACTTTTTCAGATTTTCTATTGCACTTTCGACTTCTAAAAGTGTGGATTCCGGTATAAATGGCTCAGCAGTTTCTATTTGAATTTTGTCCCGATCATTTCTATTTGTCCTATGTACATTTAGTAGTTGTCCAAAATAATTTTTCCATCTGTTCAGGATTGAATGAGAGTCTGGAAGCAAGTCACCATTCTCATCCTTGATCACGTTTACCCTTGCTTAATATCTGGTCTTAAATTCCTTTATACCCTTATATAAATCTCGAATGTTTTTATTTTTACTATTTGTTTCTACCTCATTCAGTTTTTCCTTCAAGTTACCTCTCTTTTTATTCCTAAGTGTACGACTTGCTTCCAGTCTTTCATTGAAATAATTATCTCTCTTCTCCTCAACTGGATCCTGCAAGAATTTCAATTTTGCCTGTTTCCTTCTTTCTACTACCATGCAACAATCTTCATCAAACCACGGTTTCTTTTTCTTAGTTTCATAATAACCTATGCTCTGCTCAGCTGCAATTTTGATACTATCTCTGATATTTTCCCACACGCTATTAACATCTAATTCTTTCTCAACTTCGTCGGAACTTTCTAAAGTGGCAAACCTATTGGAAATTTCGACCTGATAATTTTGCTTAGCTTCCTCGTCCTTTAATTTCAAAATATTGAATTTAGTAATATTAACTTGTTGCTCTACTCGCTTGGCTACTGATAATCTTTCTCTTAATTCTCCAGTCACCAAATAATGGTCAGAATTACAGTCTGCCCCCCTGAAAGTTCGAATATCTACTATACTAGTATGTCTCCGTTTATCTATCTATATGTGGTCTATTTGGTTGTGTGTCAATCCATCTGGAGAAGTCCAAGTATATTTATGTATATCCTTATGGGGGAATGTTGTACTTTTGACAATTAAATTTTTCGATGTGGCAAAGTTGACTAATCTAACTCCATTGTCACTACTAATTGCGTGTAGGCTCTCTTTTTCAGTAGTTAGTCTAAAAATATTCTCCCGTCCTACTTTAGCGTTGAAATCCCCCAATAAAATTTTCATGTGATATCTAGAGAACTGATCAAAAGTATGTTCCAATTCCTCATAGAAGCTATCCTTTATATGGTCGTCTTTCTCTTCTGTAGGGACGTGAGCATTTATAACTATGATGTCGCACCATCTACCCTTAAGTACTAAATATGATAACCTGTCACTGATAAATTAGACCTTTTTTACTGCTGATTTTATTCTTTTATGAACAAAGAATCCTGTTCCTAATTGGTGATTATTGTTTCCTTCCCCATAATACAACAAGTAATCTCCTATTTGCGATATGCCATTCCCATCTAACCTAACCTCTTGTACTCCCACGAAGTCTATTCTATATCTAGCTAGTTCTTTTGCTACTAATGTTACCCCTCCTGTTCCATAAAGACTAGTGACGTTCCAAGTGCCAAATCTCAAAACCTTATTCCTTTGCTGTGGTCGTGCCAGAGAATCAGTTCTATTCCGAGGCTTATTATAGGGATACGTAACAAGCTGTTTTTTTACGGTGATGGGTTGTTAGCCCTTCGCCCAACCCCCAAGTTGGAGGACCACCCCTTATCGGCTGTCCACGACTGCTTATTCAATATATTCGCAGCTACCCTCCATATCTGGAGGCCGTCTCCTCTATCCGCAACCTGAGGACGCGCCATGCCGTAGTGATAGGGACCCACCATACATGGAACCATGAGAATACAATTCAAAATTTTTTCGGTTTTTATGTATGAATTTTATTAATACAATATAATAAATTTGTCTTACGTTAAGTACATTAAAGTCTAAAAACAAATTTTGAGATGGAAAATCAATAGGTTTATGGAGACATATTTTAATTATTTTCTTCTGTAATAAATAAAGTGAATTAAAATTGGATTTAAATGAGCTACCCCATCCTATAATTCCATACATAATTACCGATTGAAATAAACTTAAATATATTGTACGTAATAAACTTATTGACAATTAATTCCTCAATAAAACAAAATAATATACTATTTTACGTAATTTATTACAAAGGTAATTAATGTGTTGGTTCCATTTTAAATGATTATCGAAAATTATGCCTAAATACTTAACTTCAGAGGACTCTTTAATAATCGGACATTTACACTGTATAAGGCAACAATTAGAATTATGTCATTTAATACTTAATATAGATGTAGGAGGTTTGTTACATTTTTCAGATAATGAGAATGGAATAATTACGGTTTTATTTTCGTTGATAGAAAGGTAATTTATGTCAAACCATTTTTTTATTAATCTAAGTCCATTATTTGAATTATTATATCCATCATACCAAGTTTTTCCACCAAAAAGTAAAACTGTGTCATCTGCATAAGAATAGTGAACACCATTGTATTGTTGTAAGACAATTTTTAATAAGTCATTAATATATATTAAAAATAGAATAGGGCCTAGAACTGTGCCTTGGGGAACACCTATATTAATAATTGAAGGTTCACTAGAATAATTGTCAATTTTCGTTATTTGAATTCTGTCGTTAAGATACGATTTTATTAAGTTTAAAGCATTGCCTTTGATTCCTAATAAGTCTAATTTCTCAATTAATATATTATGTTTCACTGTATCAAATGCTTTTCTTATGTCCAGAAAATACCAATACATTTGTTACCTTGTAATTAATTAATTAGAATTATTTTGTATAATTAATTTGTAATTAAATCGGCATTTGGACTTACTGTGTTTAGAGCTGTGATTTCCGCTTGAGCTACTTTTTATCTTTTAGGATTTCTTGAACCGTAAAAAAATGATCTTAATTTAGTGAAATATTAATAATGCCGTTAAAATATAGGACTAGGCAAATTATTTGTCCGAATAACTACCTGAATCACTTATTATGAAAAAACATGAGTCCACTTTCTTCACAAAATCAACAACTCACATTTTTATGTTACGCATCTCAAGACACACTATTTGGATAAAAAAAGTAAAGTCTTTCAATTTTTTATACGGATAAACTAGGCTATAAAGAAATTGTGTTATATGGGCAATGTAAAGTAGATTTATGCAGTTTTAGTAACTGTTTCAGTTAATACAGGGAATATGTCATTGCTAATGCCTATCTAATTACACGATGGAGGAGTATGGTCTGTCGTTTATAATATCAGAAAACCCGCAGCTTCCTCGATGCAAGATCTAATATGTTATTTTGAGACCTTCGCGATTCTTTCATTGTGCTTTTTGACTCACATTTTCGGAAGAAGGAGCTGTTAAATTCAGTGAATGAATAACTATTATCATCAGTCTGTTATTAAAAACAGAGTAGCTTATTAAAAATTAACAGTCCTACGACTGATTTAGAACTTCGGTATACTTTTGCAATTTATTACACTCTATTTTTACTTTCCCTTAATGTTTCGAATTATGGTTATTGAAGTCCGATAATCAAAAGTGATCTGAATATATTTTGTGATTTTTGTACAGCTGTCAAAAGAAAAAGTGGCCGCTCTCCTGAAACAAAGTTCCCTTCGGGTATCTTCGCTACAATTCGGAGACAGGCGATGTTACATGTTGTTGGACCACGTTGCCTGATATCTACAGTTATAATTGAAGTATTCTGTGTGTTATTCTTTAGCGCAATGGTAGCGTTCAGGCCTCTTATTCATGAGGTCCTGCGTTCGACTACAACCTCGTGCTTTTTATGTTCTTTTTTGTTCTGTTTTTGAGAGAGACAAACTATACATAATGGCTCCTTTCTCTTTTACGATTATTTTAGTAATTAACATCAGGTTCATTAATATATTATGCCAGGACTTTATCATTATGATATTGTGGCTGCAAATGGAAAGAAAAAAGATTTTATTCTCAATAAAAATATCTTTCGTGGCATAAACAAAACAAATTTACTGGCGTCGGCCTTAAAACATTCAAACAATTAAGCGTTCAAAAAACAAAACAAAAAGCCACAATTCAATATTTAGTCTATCTTCCTCTTATCTCGATCTTCTTGCAGTCGAGTGGGCATGGAATTGACTAGTCTTTGCGAATAGCGACTGTTCCTAGACACGATATTCCAGGCATTCTGAACATACATACATAAGTGTTCTGTCCATGGGCAGGTCTTTCATTGCAAACCCAGCAATCTCCAATCTTTCCCATTTTCTGCCTTCCTCTTAGTCTCCGCATATGATCCACATATCCTAATGTCGTCTATTATTCTTTTCAACAAGAGACCCAACCAATTCCTTTTTCTCTTTCTAATCAGTTTCAGCATCATTCTTTCTTCACTCACTTTTTCTAACACAATTTTATTTCTTATTCTGTCTGTCCACTTCACACGCACCGTTCTTCACCACATCCACATTTCAAATGCTTCAATTCGTTTCTCTTCATTTCGTCGTAATGCCCATGTTCCTTCCCCATACAATGCCACACTCCACACAAAGCACTTCACTAGTCTCTTCCTTAGTTCTTTTTCCAGAGGTCCTCAGAAGATCTTCTTCTTCTATTAAAAGCTTCCTTTCTTCATGTTTGCAGTTTTTCTTGGGTAGGATAGGCCTAAATGCGGTAACATCCCGTTGCTTTCCGCACACCACTATCTCTTTCGCATCTCATTAAATTCCAGGGGGCCCAAGCGTGGAGATGAGGAGAGTGGATTTGACTAATTGGGCCCTCCGGACTTCACCGAATGTCACGGCAAGAGTTAAATATTAATTCTATCAGGATGTTCGACCCGATCAGAGACCGGGAAATCTCAGTTAGCTTTTGCCCCCCGCATCCTGGACTAGCTTCTACGAATCATCAGAAAATCTTAGAATGTGATTGGGCCAATTTTTCCGAAAATGTTTCCACACTTTTGCACTCGTAGCTCAGCGGACGAACGTCGGAATTTAGATGTCAACGTATCAGGTTCAATTCCTCGTTACTCCTTTTCATTTTATTGTGGTTCAAGATAGTATAATGTAATAATACAAAAAGAAAAACTAATACCAGTATTATGCAACTGGATTTTTCCAAACCTAATATTAAATTTATGTTATTTATATCGCTAAAGAACGATTAAAATATAAATAACTTGAATATTATTTATACAGTATCACTAAAGAACGATAACAGAATATAAATGATAAATATCTGTTTGTTTAATTAGCATAAGATATTATATAATACGCATTTAATTATCTAAATAAAATAACCTATTTTACAAAGAAAGATGTTTATTTGTGTTATAATAATTACTTACATAAAATATAGATTATTTATATTGCGAAAGAACAATAACAATATAAATAACTTGAATATTATTTTATAATGCTAATGAAGGAAAACAGAATATAAATGATAACTTGAATATTATTTATATCGCTAAAGAACGATAACATAATATAAAAAACGTGAATATTATTCATATCGGAATTTCACACATTTATTACATATGTATTTAAGAAATTGTAGAAGAATAGTAATTAGTAACAGTGTCCTATTTATTCTTCTTGGAGCCAAATTTGTAACTTTTAAAAGTGTGGTTACTATGTTGAAGTGTATGTGTTGTAACGGAAGCTTGATTTGTTATGTATGTGAGTCAGTTATGGGATGCTTGATGTCGTCGCAATGTCGTAATTATAGTTTGATTGTGTTTGTGTGACTATTGTGTATTAATTTATGATGTATGGTACGGAAAGCTGCATATTTGTGTTATAGAAGTGTTACGTATGTGTGTTGTTAATGTATTTGTATGTTTCAAATTGATACCTGATATTTGTTTTGCAATCGGAATGCCTAATTTACGGATTGTTTATGTTTTGTTTACATCGCGTAAGCTAATTTAATTTTCTTTTCCATTTCTCTTTATGCTCATCTAGCCCTAACATACATATGTAAAATAGGGCTAACCCCCATTGGAGATACAATAATAATAATTATTATTTATATCGTTATAAAACGATAACAGAATACAAATGATGACTTGAATTTTATTCATATCTCTAAAGAACGATAACAAAATATAAATAACGTGATATCCATAAAGAACGATAACTGGATATAAATGATAATTTGAATAGCATTTACATCGGTAAAGAACGATTAAAAAATAAAATGAAAACTTGAAGAAGGCCCGAAACCACAACTTTTGAATCACTAAACAAGCACTCTACCGCTGGTCTACGAGGCGCAGATATGGAACACTTTCATAGTTCCGGAACTGCTTGCACAAGCACATGCATCGTGTAACATCGCCGCGACCCGAAGTGGACTTTGAAAATATTCGCTGTTCACGAGTGCGGCCACTTTTTTTTTTTTTTTTTTTTTTTGACAGCTGTACATATTTATATTTTGCACGTGGCTAAGCGAACGGACTTCAATGTCAACAAACCCCTGCTTCCAGCACGGAGGTACTGGCAGGTCTGCTATAAAAGTGGTTTCTGACTGGAACATATTGATAGTATTATGGTAGGTTGAAACACGTAATTTTATAGCATATACAATAAAAATAAACATGTGAAATTATCAAATTTACTGTTCTGCTCTGTACATTTTATTACAGTGTATGACTACGTACATTCGAAGGTTTTCGGATCCATAACTTCTTCGCTGATATGAAACGAGAAAAACTTATTTCCAAGTCACATGAAGTGACGGGAGCAAACTTAAAATACTGAATGTTTTCACTGTCACTGTTTTCTGTTTGATTTTCAGCAATTGTTAACTGATCTCGTATGTAAGAAAGATAAGTATATCCTAAATTTTTCTCAAAAATAGTTTTCAATTTGTTCTACGGTAGGTTCCTCTGCTACTTGATCCATGGCTATGGACAAATCTTCCACTAATTTAAGGGACTGTAATGTCTTTCAATGAATGCCGGTTTCCAGCCTCTAGTTTGTGTGTAGCACAACTTACAAAATATAAACTCTCCATTCGAAGAAAATAATGTATCTCCTCCGAATTCCTCCAAGAAATTCTGTACCTAAAATTTAAAAAAAAAATGTATTTTGAAACTTGTATAATATCCATTCGAATAACACGTATTTTCTAATTCCTCAAACAGACCGTTTACCTGTAATTCTCTGAATGTCATTGGCTTCGACCTGACACAGTTCCCGCGTCCATCTTCTTGTCATTCTTAGTGCATACGACTGTCCCTGAGCACTTGCAGGGTGAGCTCTGTGTACGTTGTACCTGTAACCTTATTCATGCGCACGACACATAAGGCCCCAAGTTCCGAGCTTTGATGATATGGTTTGTGTTACGTTTTTTAAAGAAGTTTATATAAGGACGCACATAGCGATAGTAGCTGGCGCGCCCTATTAAACCTCATGAACTAACGTCTGTCTGCGTTTATTTACCTGTATGAGCATGGCACACCTGAAAGACGAAAGCAAATAACTATAGTACCGGTAGTAGAAGCAGTAGTAATAGTAAAATATAATAATAATAATAATAATAATAATAATAATAATAATAATAATAATAATAACAATCATCATCATCATCATTATCTTGTAACAGAAAGTAATATATTACTGGTGTTTACATGACTACTCCCAATCTCTATCTTTTGGAAATCTGAATATTTTGCTAGGCATAATTTTTACAAAACGTAGAACAAACATTTCCACATTTAACTGACATTGTGTAGGCTACATATGATGTGTTTGTAGCTCTTATCACAGTTCAACGCGCTATTCGTCACTTATCCCCGCTGCCTACAATCCCAGCCGCTAGAAAGCTCTGGCGAGCCATTCGCCACTTTTTCCGTGAACTTTCCGGTATTATCATTGTAGAGTATTTGCTATTAGACAGGAGTCAGTTACAGCCAACACCGGGTTTCCCATTCTCCCTCCCCCATCTTTATCATAATCCTCACTCATTCCCTACTCTACACTTACACATACACTCACCCTAGTATATAGACAGCGTGACGCGCCGAAGTGGTGTACAACTGAAAATGGGTCACATTCCTGCCATCTATCCGAAATATGCGGAACCCGAATCACATAAGTGAAGTGAGTTGGCTTTGGATACACATAAATAAGTGAAAGAACTTCTTCCATGCTGAAAAGTGTTAACAAGACATTAGTGGCTTAGTCGATAAAGCGCTAGTACGCAGAGCTGAAAACCCGGGTTCGAATCCCGTTGTCGGAGAGAATTTTTCTCCTTTCTACCCATTCTTCACCATATGAGCCGTTCAGAGCAGAAGTGGTGTAAGTTAAAATTGGATAATGAGGTTTATAGCAAAAATTCTGTAAAATAAAGCGCAAAGTAGCAATTAATATATCTTTCGTGCTATCCACTGACTACTCTTCTTTGTTCATCTTGAAATGCACCAGTTCCCTTCTTCCTGCGTTTATTTTATGAAGGTACCTCCATAACCTTAATTAAGATTGTAAACAATACAGTACAATATTACAGTAATATTCAAGTGTTGTTCTTGTCAATGACAAAACTGTATAATATACTGAATATTAATATAATATGCACTTACCAAGTGTCTTGAATTGAAAATATGCCGACAGTATGATACGTACAGTATAATGCACACTTTTGTACTCTTTAGTCGGAAAGAATAGCATAAACACACAAAGGGCACTTGCAATGTGAAACAGCATGGTGCTGCCAACGGGACATCTAAATATCTCGCGTATGAATCACAAGTGGATGTAGTCTCTTTCATACATCATCCTCCTAGGCACATTGCACTTTTCTGCGTAATAATTTCGTTTTGTGTTATTTTGGCACTTTGCACCTTTCTACTTCAAAGTATCCAATTCTATCATAACTTCTTCTCTCAACATTGGAAGGTACTTATTCGCAATCACGGTCTCGTTGGAAAAGTAGCACGCATCCCTCCCCCGCTGCATATACTCTCCAAACACAAAGTCCAGGAACATTAATTCTCCCTCAGCTACAAACTGTGCGTTGTCAGATGTCCGGTACTCGCATTTATGTTTGTTAACTCGCCAATTTAATTTGAAACATGCGTCATCAGACCACAATATTGTTATATAAAAGTTTGGATCACTTTCACTTCGAATCACACAATTCACTTCTTCCATCAGGGTCGTCCTCGTTAAGGGCGTGTAGTAATGTGGTACTCCTTACACTTCTGTCATAAATTTGTACCGTAGAAGCTCTTCTTGCTCATTTCCGGGGTGATGGGTCGCGAGCATAGACAATAATGTGTAGCGGTTAACAGACTTGCGCTGCACTTCGATTGATGTTACAAAAAGTAAACAGGAGAATCTAGGTTTCGAAATTACATTTGAATAATATTATGTAATACATTTTTGCATTTATGTTTCAATTTTATTAGGCCTAAATATTGTAGTATGTTCGCACATGTACTCGACGTGATTGATATCTTGTCTATACATTATATCACATCGGAGTGCGTAACATACGTAACAATAGAACTTACTTTCATTAACAAATTGTGCCTAAACTCTTAAACTATAGAAATTATCAAAAATCGGAACACATATTTCCAAACTCGTGTTTACTTCACTCACAGCCACCGGCGTAGCTCAGTCGGCTAAGGTGCTTGCCTGCCCATCAGGAGTTGCGCTCGGGCGTGGGTTCAATTCTCGCTTGGGCTGATTACAAGGTTGAGTTTTTTCCGAAGTTTTCCTCAACTGTAGGGTAAATATCAGGTAATCTAAGGCGAATCCTTGGCCTCAACTCGCCAAATATCATCTCACTACCATTAATCCCATGGATGCTAAAGAATCTCATAGTTCATACAGCGTCGTTAAATAAGCAAGTAAAAAATATATTCACTCACAATATGTAATAGTTCCAACTCTTGTGTGGTTTGATCTAGACAAGCGATTCAAATTATGGAGTGAGCGAAAATTATGGCACGTATTCAGTAAATCTGTAAATATGTA
Organism: Periplaneta americana; assembly: GCF_040183065.1. NCBI lineage: Eukaryota > Metazoa > Arthropoda > Insecta > Blattodea > Blattidae > Periplaneta > Periplaneta americana. The sequence continues at coordinate 691,123 of NW_027185509.1, forward strand.
GGTTAAATAGTAATTTATATATCAAGTGTATAATCTCGGTAATAATGACACGAATGGACGTAAGCGAGCGTCTATAATGAAGCTTATATACGTATTACATACAAATTTTTATGCTATTCTAGCATTAAAATATGTAAAAAAGAAAGCTATTAATTCACAAAATGTAATTTTATGACTTACTACAGACACGAGTATTGGATTCATTCATTCATTCAAAGTGTCTGCCCAAGAGCAGGTTTTTCACTGCAAACCCAGCATTCTCCAGTCTTTCCTTTTTCTGCCTTCCTCTTTGTCTCCTCATATGATCCATATATCTTAATGTCGTTTACCATCTGATACCTTCTTCTGCCCCGAACTCTTCTCCCGTTCACCACTCTTTCCAATGCATCTTTCAGTAGGCAGTTCCTTCTCAGCCAGTGACCCAGCCAATTCCTTTTTCTCTTCCTGATCACTTTCAGCATCCTTCTTTCTTCATCCACTCTTACCAACACAACTCTTTATTTACTCTTGAATTTACATAATAAGTTTGTGTTGTGTATTTTTACAGGAATTGAGTTATTGGCATTTAGCTATGTTATGCATCAGCTTTCTTACATGTTATTAATAAGATTTATTTACAGTTGCCAGATTGCATAACGACTACTTAATAACATTATTTACAATTAAAGTATTAATTACTATTACGCTATAACAACATTATACAATAGTTCGTCATGCAATTGTACGAACTTGAAACATACAATTATTTTTACACAAGAAATAGTGTTCCTTGCAGAACTTGGCGGATCTAGGGAGATATTCATTCATGTTGAATCTTTCGTGCACTACTTTTAACACTTCAATATAAATAATTGATTAAATGGCGATCTTACTCGTGTTAATTATGTAAGCATGTGCGCCTTACAGCTGTTTCGGTGCTATTTGACACCATCCTCGAGCCTTCTCAAAGAAGAGATTTTTGGATTACATCTCAGAGAAGGCTCTGAGGATGGTGTCAAATAGCACCGAAACAGCATGTGCGGCACATGCTTACATAATTAACACGAGTAAGATCGCCATTTAATCTATTATTCAGACATTCATTACTGTCCTCCAATTGTCGTGAACAGTAAACTCGGTGGGTGGCAGAGTGATTTACGGTGAGGCTGGTGTTGCATGTAGTGTATTCTGAGGGAAGATCCTTGAGCAGAAGATACAGATCAGTCGATTTTGAGTGGCCAGTTCTCATTCTAGTGTTAAGAACGTGATCTCGTCGCCTTAGAAATAGAGTTGGGAGGACGTCCATCGAATTTAATCTTACGTGACGGGGTTTATTGCTCGGATGTGAAGTTCAGGTATCTTTCAGAAAGTATCTACGTATCACTAACAGCTTGCGATGGGATTATTCATAACTTTATTATTATTATTATTATTATTATTATTATTATTATTATTATTAGTAGTAGTAGTAGTAGTAGTAGTAGTAGTAGTAGTAGTAGTAGTAGTAGTAGTAGTAATGTTATTATTGTTACTACTGTACTTTTTGAATTATAACCTTAACATTCGTTCATTATATCAATGTACACACTTGTTGTCATAAAACTGTAACTTTGTGACAGAAAGGCTAAATTCTGTATTATGCTATCCAAGCTAAATATTGCAATTGAATATTGACGAATGATCTGGCAGTATTGCATATTTCTAGAATCACGCTGTTTTTCAAGAGTACATGTCTAAATTATGAAGGCCTAAACTCAGAATGCCGAGTTGTGCTGCGAATTATTTTGCTACAAAAGTGGTGGGTGGAAAGAGAAGTAAAAAATCCGATCTTTTTTCATGTCCATTTGTTTCTGTTTCAAATGTGTGTATTTTTCTACATATCGCTTTATTGCATTATTTAATTTGTACATGTTGTCGTTCATGTATGTTTCAGCTTTCTCCGACTGGCGACAGTGTTTACGTCTGACCTGTGATTTCAATCGTTCGGTCCCAATTAGTTACAGCTACAGGATTTTATTTGATGATTCTGAACGTCACGACGAAAGCATTATGAGAGTCAAAATAACGACATCGTCAACTGAAAACATTTTGCATGTATGTGGAAAAAATGAAAAAGATGACGTCATGACACTTTCTGAGTAGTAAAAGCTGCAACCAACGCTGACGCTCCGTACAGGAGACATATGGTGTGTATTGTTGCTTTGCCGTTATGAAGAAAGAGAATCATTAAGTCTTGACACTTTCTTGTGAAGTTTTAGAAAAGAATGTTTTGCAGCTAACCGAGCACAAATCTGTGATACGAGTGTGTGTGAGTGTTGTTTGTGCGTGTATGTATGTGTACGAGCGTGTGAATGCGTGCGGTTATGTATAATACATTAAATAACGTACGCACACACGAAGGTGAGAATATAATAATGATCCTGTCACCGGCGTAGTTCAGTCGGCTAAGGCGCTTGTCTGCCGATCTATCCGGAGTTGCATTTGGGCGTGAGTTCGATTCCCGCTTGTACTGATTACCTGGTTGGGTTTTTCCGAGGTTTTCCGCAACCGTAAGGCGAATGTTACGTAATTTATGACGAATTCTCGGCTTCATCTCGCCAAATATCATCTCGCTATCACCACTCCTATCGACGTTAAATAACCTCGCAGTTGATATAGCGTCGTTAAATAGCGAAAAAAACAATGATCCAACGCAAAAAACTGTATCCGTCGGTGGTTCAATAAGTTGAAGGAGACAGGTAGTGTACAGAATGGCAAACAATAGGGAGACCGAGGACGTCAGAAAATTATGTGAAAAGGATTAGGCAGTTCTATATGTGGAGTCCTCGAAAATCAACTCTGTGTCAATTGAACTTGGCGAATTCAATTGAAAACGGTGTTCAACGACAGTGCTTAAAACTCCACGCGCAGACTACAAAATTCAGCTTCTCCAGCATCTTCAGCCGAATTAAATCGAGAAGAATAGAATTCTTATTGTCATGTTTCAACATTTTGGTGAACCAAATTTCTGGAATAGCATTATCTTTTAGAATGAGGCTGCGTTTCACGTTAATGGGGGTGTCGAATTCGAGGATCTGAAAATCCTTACGTTATAATGTAACACATCCAAAGCACTCCTAAACTCAATGTGTGGTGTGGATAATAAGAAATGCAATTGTGGGAACTTACTTTTCATCGCTAACAAAATATTTAAGTGGTGTTATTCTTTAACAGTATACCTTTACTCGCTTTGACAAAATTGAAGCTACTGGGTGGAATGGAATTTCAGGAGGAGGCACTACGACTTTCACGATCTATTGCGCTAACTCTCAAACTAGGCGAATTTCGAAAGCCATATCGACTGACTACTATAAGGTTCTCTGTGTACCCAGTTTCGAGCAGGCGACCCCACTCGGCCCTAGGCCAGCGTCCTCCATGCGGCAAAAAGAAGTTCATACCTTACCCCGCTGGACTTTTTCTTATGGGGATACGTGATAATGTTCTGTACACACAGCGTGAAGATCAGGATTTACAGAGAAGGAATTGCAGAAATGACTCTTGAGTGTTCTTGATCAGAAGTAAACGGAAACTGAATTTCGTTACACGTGTGCCTAGCCGTTAACGGGGATCATGTAGGAATTTACGGAATAGCTATTAAAATATTTTCAGTTGATGATTTCAATCTTAAAAGTTCATATCTATATAATAATAATATTAATAGCATAATAATAATAATCATCATCCGTGGCGCCACAGTCCTTGAAGGTCTCAGACCGACCAGCCGGCTGCTCGCCTCACGTTCACATGCCGAAGCAGAGGTGGACGATCATCCAACCAGAATAGAGGTATCGTGTGGTTATCACGATGATCCCCCCAACCGTTATAGCTGGCTTTCGTAACCCGATTTCACTACCTATCGTAGTCCCCAAGTGCATCAAGATGCTGGGTGGGCACCAGTCCCATATACTGGCCAAAATTTCATGAGAAATTTATATCTATATTATACTTGTGCTATTTATAAACATTGGTTGAAACCCTATATTCATATTCTTGGACACCCACTATCGTAGCTATTATTATTTCAACGAAACAACTTTCCTTCAAAGATCCGATCTTATGGCTCCGAATGGTCTCCATACTTCTTACAACTAGAACAATCTCACAAGTATGTCATGCAGAGATGGAGGATTTTCATCTGTCACGTTGATCCGACAGTGTTTGCAAACCGTTGCACCTCCCGGATGTTAGTTGTGTTCTAATGACTTACTTTACTGACGTGCTTACCATTTGTTTATTTGTAAGAAATAATTACCATTTTATTACTAATAACTAAATAATTATAAGAAATAAACAAATGATACTCATTATTACGTCAGTTTATCTGCTCTTAAGCATGTCTCACTCCTGTTCCAAAATTGCTGGAAATTGTGTGAAGTTCATTTTGCTGTATTGCAAAAATCGCTTGACTAATATCTTCCTTTACCACTAAGTTCTTGAACAATCGTGACTTCATAGGACAGAAACGTGATAATGTTTATATTGCTTCCCATCTGTGTTAATCATCGCAAGGGTTTCCTATTCCGTACTTTATGTCAACTTCTGTCTCTGTTAAAACGTGTCTGAGTAATGTATACTCCTTGTCTATGAGATTGCCGTATGACCGCACGTTCTTCACTAACTTAAATTGTTTCTGATGATGGCATGTGCGTGTATGCTGGGATAATATTTATCAAACAATGAAATTTCCTCTTTCAGGTTTGCAAGAATATTTTTTTACATGACTATAGTAAATGAATATTCTTTGTTCCAAATTATAACGATTTCTCACAATACTACACGCACAGAGCAATAAACGTGTCAAACTAGCAGCACACTCATCTCAACTGCGCACGAAACCTGTTACCAGCTATCATGATTCGTGGAGGCATAACGTTGATAACAGTTCGACTGGTTTCTGCCAAGTTCTCCACCACTGAAAAATGAAAGGTGCTCAACTTGAAGGAAAAAAAGTATTAGATCTGGGAGAAAAGTACCATATTCATTTTCTTCCTATTTTACCTATACTTTTGTCCCTAATTTTGTCGATTATGCAATAATTGAACTTACCGATGTTCTCTTTCCACTTATCCATAATTGCTTTACAGATATCAGCGCGTTATATAAAATATAAAACACTAAAAATAGAAACTTTCTAAAACGTAATCAGATTTTAGATTTCCAATCGACTCTTTTAGCCGTCCAGTCTGTATTATTAAAATACCAACACAGGTTCTCATATACAAATAAAATAAGTTATAACAAAACAGTAACTTATTTGTAACGGAATGTAGAATTTATATTTCCAATGATTATTTTAATAGTTAATTCTATGTAATTGAATTCACTATTCACAATTTTCACAAATAAAGAGAGTCTGATAGTGGCAAAAAGGCAATGAACCCAGCCGTCAGTCACAAAACGCAATAATTTTGCCACTGTAAGTAGGAAACTAGTCACAACTGTCTGGCCTCATGTAATTATTGGGATTCCCGAAATTGCGTACTTCACATGGAGCATTCTGCCAGGGTGTGTAAGGCATCAGAAGGCAGAATATTTGGCGGAATTGTAAAAATAAGTAAAACAAAATTACTGATTAAGTTGTTGCGTACTAAAATATTTTAAAAGTACTAGATCCTGTACTAGAGGACTAGGGGTGCAGACCCTGGTTTATGCTGTTTCCGACAACCGACTTAACCGACGGACACCCGGTATTATCCAATCAAAATAGGAACTTCGTGGCCAAATGGTCAATATACCTGGATATTTATATCTGGTTCCTTCAAATGAAACATAGACTGGCATGGGAACACTGTCGGTATTGTGGGAGATCATGGCGTCACTGTACAGGGTCATATAGGCGTACAGCCATCCTACAAATGAAATTATGAATTCAATAAAAATAGATGATACTACGTTTCAAGCTGTATGGGGTGCAGTTTATGTTTTGGTGGAGATGGATTACTTTTATATTTATTATTGGACTATTATTTGAAATTTTATTATGAAATTGGATTTAATTGTTATTTAATTTTATTATCTTTTGTATTTTTAGTAGGGAGTTATAATTTAATAAAGCTTGTGTGAGTCGCTCGGACAGAAGCACGGAAGATGGAATAAGCGCGCACAAGGGCTCTGATTCTGTTCCTATGCAACAAAGGCACATATTCAGTGAATCTGGCGGCGCATGGCATTGCAACACCTGATTCGGTTCCACAAGGAGGAATATCAGTTCCTGTCCAGAACTGTTGCTAGTAGTAGAACATGCTGTCTGTAGTTTGAGATGAGTATTTGATAGCGACATCAGGATCACCCAGATCGTAGGAAGCTCATTCCGAAACCAGAAATGGAAAGCTTAGATGTGTTGAGTACATAAATGCTATTTCATTTCCATTCATACGAAATTAAAATTCTGTTTATTTAGGAATGCCTGATGGTATAGCCTAACTGCGATGTTAAGCGCGTAAAAACGTGTTTGTGAATTAATTTCAATTTGTCTTTTAGGTCATACTATAGACAGAGAATGTTTACTCTCGTAAACATACGTGACTCCCTCCATTCATAGCAGAAGCCCGGCGTGTTTTGAGGGCAGAAAGTGGCTATGTGTAGAAAATGCTCCTATTACGGTGAGGAGGAATACTTTCTGTGGCTCATGGCTAACACGGTTGTCATCCAGCTAGACAAGTTCGATCCTCTTATCTTTTCTTAATGGAAATTATGAAGACGTTCCAAAGAGGTTTTCTCGGGGTATTCTCGTTGCTCCCTTACAATCCACGGACACTCTCACCTTCCCCTCATTTCAGTTATTTAAGGTGACCAGGCGTCCTGACTTGGCCCGGACAGTTCCGGTTTTCAGCGTCATGTAGGCCTATGTCCTTTGTCCAAGCCAGTTTCGGCGGGGACGCTTGAATTATCCGGTTTTCCCAAGTCAAATGAAATGACCAATGATTCGAGATTGCAAATGTAACTGTTTAACTTACAACACCAGAGAATAGTTATGAGTACGGTTCGGATAAAGTAGCAGTATCAGGATAGGCATCCTTGGTCCCTGCGTTTTGTTCACAAACATTAACTGCTGGGAAGAGAGCCCCCACCCCATAGCTAAAACATAATTGAATGGACAGTAAAAAACTAGTTAATGTTTATAAACAAAACTCACGGACCAAGGATGCTTATCCGAGCCGTAGTTATGAGTATAGGCAGAGTTAGTTCATCAGCGTGAGGTTAAATCGTGGATAAAAAAAAAAACTAGTGTTAAAACGTATCATTTCGTGTTGTGCTCTTGACACACCTCATAATCATAATACTATAAAACATTAGGCCTTAATCTGGGTGTAGTGAACCGTAGCAGCTTGCATAGTCAGTGAGGACTGTCTTAATATTAATATGACTGTCTCTAAGTATGTCCATATCCTAACACTAGGTCCAGTAATTTAATACTGTACTGTATTCTGTATTATTTGATGTATATTAACAGCTATGCAATGCCTTTGGATGTAGAGGCTTACTCATACATTATTTACTTACTTACAAACGGCTTTTAGAACCCGGATGTTCATTGCCACTCTCACATAAGCCCGTCCTGAGCAATCCCGTTCCTAGCATCCTATCCCACCTCCCTCAAATCCATGTTTATATTATCCTCTTCGTCTCGGCATCCCCAAAGGTCTTTTTTCCCTCCGGCCTCCCAACTAACACTCTATATGCATTTCTGGATTCGCCCATACGTGCTACATCTCAAGCGTCTGGATTTAATGTTCCTACTCATGTCAGATGTAGAATACAATGCGTGCAGTTCTGTGTTGTGTAACTTTCTACATTATCCTGTAACTTCATCCCTCTTAGCCCCAGATATTTTCCCAAGCACCTTATTCTCAAAATTATTATTTATTTTCCTTAATTAATTCTTAGCTTCATTAATATTGAGCACAATTACTGTTTAACGTTGTTATGTTGCACAATGTGGAGGATAAATTATAATATTATTATTAGTGACAATTAGCAAGGAATATTCAAACTGCACATCTGCACGTAATGAAAAGGACATTATCACACGTAACAATATTTCTCGCATTTGAACATGTGGACCCAATTACAAAAATTGTGTCACTAGTAAAATTCCTAGTGTGTCAGATAATGTCACTTTTGCATTTAATAATATAATCTGACATTGTTTCACAATCATAACATTATTCGCGCTTGTTGCCCTGTAGCAGAAGCATAGAGGAAGCAAGATACAGTTATGGCCGCGCGTAGAATAATATTTGCACATGATCAGCAAAATTACCGAAAGAGGGTTCCTACCTGTAGTAGTTACCTGTTTGCTTCCAGCATTGACTCTGAGGAATATGATCATCTTAACTATTATTATATGCAAAGGTTTCAAAGCAAAAATAAAGTCTTGGAAATTCTATGGTTTTCTGATATTTATAAAGTCCAATGTTTTAACTAACGTCAATAATGTAACAACAATTTTTTCAGTTCAACGATATATTTCGAAATCCTTGCCTTCATAAGGTTATTTATTAAATTATTTAAATTTACGAGCGTTGGTATTGCAAAAATCTCAATGCACGAATGATGAATTCTTCTTCATAAAAATATGACCGATTGAACGAATTTATTTTGTGTAGTTTCTTTCCTCTACTTCACAAATAACACAGCATTGTTTCCTGATCGAAAACTTGAAGCAAATAAGAATCAAAGTGTCATTTTCCTTCAGACAATCGAGAGTTAAGGCCGTAAGGTCTTCTCTTATACTCAACCAGGATTAAAACTTGCTTACATAGTTGAACATACAACTGGATCGTATTTAAGTAATTACATACTGATACGATTTACATCATGTGATCAAAAGAGGTAATTACATAAAAATTTGCCTAATACAATAAAAAATAAACATATTAATATTGTTAGAATCAAATACGAATCACATAAAACCAAATCAATAAAAAATGCACAGAAATAAAAATAAAAACATTAGTACATATTAGTATTAAATAACAAGTAAGTAGGATTCACATAATTGAATCAGAAACCGACAATTGAATAAAATGTACACAATAAAAACAACACAGTGGAGTACATATTGGTGTTAAGTGATAAATAAACACGATTTACATGATTACACAATAAAAATAAGAAACAAAAAATAGAAATAAACACAGTGGAATACATTGCATTAAATATTTTCAATGCGTTATGTCTAGGAACTCATCATAAGATATTCTTCTAATTTACATTTAAAAGAAATTAAATTTCGGTAGCCCTTGACTTCAGGCGGCAGAGAATTCCAGTGACGAGAAGTAGCAACAGTGAAAGATGAAGAATAAAGAGATGATGTGTGGAGTGGAATTTCTAGTGTGTTATATTGTGACCGAGTACTTAAGTTATGATAGCGAGAAAGACTGTGGAATCGAACAAATAAGTAAGAGGGAGCAGAGGTGTGCAAAATTCGGTATAAGAGAGCCACTGATACATGCTGACATAGGCTACACATTCTGCCATGTATAAGATAACAATAGAGGGAAAAAGTCTGGACTTCGATTCTTATTTGTGTTATAGGACTATATAAAGAAATAATTATTTCAGTAAAAAGAAGAATGTTCACGAAAACGGCACTTACACCATTATTTACTTCCAGTCTTTAAATCAGTGAGCGGTTTGTTCACCCCTGACCGCCTAACGATTTTCATCTTACATTGTTGTCTCACGTGGCGAGAGAAGAAGAAAAATTGCGCGAGAAGAAAGTAAAGTCGAGGGGCTAATAATGCTGTGTGCTGATGCTGTATCAGCGGCCCCACTTCGGACTGTTCGTGGGTGAATTTCCTCTTAAGCAGCAGTTTCACCCCCTCCCCCCCGCACTAGGCTACTAGTGAGCTACTCATGTAATCACGTTCGTATTTCTGAACGATGAGCAGTGATGGACGTGACAACGTTCTCTTCAGCATCAAGACAACTGGGAAGAAGCATACTTAGACTATAGCCTAGATTGCGATAGTATTATTTGTAATAAACATTTATCATTTTATTTATTTATTTATTTATCCTGGTAGCCTTCTCTTCCCCCCTAACATGGGATTACAACTATAATATTAAGAATCCGATTACAGTAATAATTACAATTAATATTAAATTTACAAATATAATAAAAATCAAAGTACCTACTAAAAGATTAACTGATTAATAAAGACTAGACAGTTTATTGTAAAAGTTAAGAAGAGAAAAGCATTTCTTTTATTGATTAAGTAAAAATTAAACCTACTCTACGCAGTAAGAAAATGCTTAATAATCTTGCTTTTGAACGCTACTAAATTCCGACAGTCTCCGATGTCACTGGGTTGGGTATTCCACAAGCGCGAGAGCGAGATTGTGTATGATGATGAACACGATGATGTCTTATGTGTTGGTATGGCTTGTGTGCGGCTATTTTGCGTGCGTGTGAAGAGATTATGATATGATGACAGGTAACTGAAACGGGAGGCAAGGTAATAATAATAATAATAATAATAATAATAATAATAATAATAATAATAATAATAATAATGTTTTATTTTCGCTGGCAGAGTTAAGGCCATAAGGCCTTCTCTTCCACTCAACCAGCCTTAATCAATACAATACATAAATTTACATTACAAATATTTTCACTACACTTAAAAGGTTCTCCAGCAATAATCTTCACTACACATTTATTTAAATTTACATAAATCTATAAGGTAAAGTAGTAACTTAATTTATGAGCTAATTTAATTTAATATAAGCTTACTAGGACTATGTTACAGGGAGAATATATATATTTCTATTTCTATAATGAGAATATTAATGTAATTGCCATTAGAGGTTTTCTAAATCTATTTAGAGAAATTAAAGATAATAATAATAAGAATGGACAGATGTTAGTTTCATTATAAGTAACAAATATTAATCAGCAATTCATCTGTTAAGTAAGAATTTATGTAATTTTGACCTAAATGAAGCTATTGTCCAACAACCCCTTATATCACTCAGAAGCGAGTTCCAATTTCTAGCAACTGAAACTGTATAGGATGAAGAATATAAAGATGTCTTGTGGTAGGGTATAATGAGTAAATTGTTAAAATGAGATCTTGTACTTAGCTGATGATATGCGGATAAATTTTGAAAACGAGAAGCCAAATAGATTGGGGTAGCGGTGCGCAGAATTTGAAATAAGAGAACAAGAGAATGCAGGGCTCGTCGATCGCTTAGCCTTAGCCAAGACAGAGTTTGGAAAGACGGGGAAACATGATCATACTTACGAATATTACAAATATAACGGACGCACGCATTATGCACACGTTGTAGCCTGTTGCTCAAATTTGCATTTAGGTTACTTAATATAATATCGCAGTAGTCAAAGTGTGGCATCACGAGTGTTTGTACAAGGATTAATTTTAATTTATCAGGAAGAAAGTTCTTCAGTCGCTTTAATGAGTGAATAATGGAAAATATTTTTTTGGAAGTGTGATTAACTTGTTCATTCCATTCCAGGTGACAATCCATATAAATACCAAGGTTCTTCACAGTCGTACTGTATGGAATAATAGTATTATTTACAATTATCGGTGGCAGGTAGGTAGGTGGTAGGTAGGTGTAGAAGTGTGAAGGACTTGGAAAAGGAGAACAAGAGAATGAAAATTTCTACGTTCGTTAAGCCGTAGCCAATTTAGAGTTTGGAAGGATGGGGTAATGTGGTCAGCGCGACGGACATCGCAGACGAAGCGAACACAAGAATTATGAACACGTTGTAATTTTTGCGACTGGTTGACATTGAGGTCAGTCAGTAGAAAATCACAATAATCGAAGTGGGGCATTACTAGTGTTTCCACTAGTATTTTCTTGAGTGATAGCGGAAGGAATTTTCGAATGCTGTTTAAGGAATGTAGTATGGAAAGCACTTTTTTGGTAATATGGGTTACTTGGTTATTCCAGTTCATCATGCGTCTCCCGTTATAACATTGCAGGCATTTCAATAATGACTATGGTAATTATTATGTTACTCTCTCAGATATGTAAACAGCGACGTTAAACTGTAAATAAAATTGTCATTGTGTCCGTTATAAGTAAATCAGACTCTAACATAATTTATAATAGCTGTATTATTATGCAGGATTGTTCATTTCCAGGCGAAGCCATATTACAAAAACTTAAATATCTGAGCTTATAATGTTGCTAATATTGAGAATGTTGTCAAGCTTTTGTATAGAATTGCGTAACTTATTGCAAAAATATATAGTCATTTAGTGAAGGAAAATGTATCAAAGCATCCTTCTTAATAGCAGGTGAGGAAGTATGCCCTAAATTTGTAGATTTGTTTAAATCTATGTCTTTCGCGAAACTCAATTAGGCTAAAGGAAAAAATAAAATCACAAACTTATTTTTCTCTTTCCATGGACGAACAAACATTTTCAAAACAACTACATTAACCCCCTTAGTGCCGACCCCCTTCGCATGTATTATGTAAAAAATGCCAAGTAAATTCACAGAAGTGTACACGTTCACTGAACCTTTCTCTATGCTCAGTGGTCTTTGCCGTCTGGAGAATAACAGCAAAATGGAAACTATACCACGATTAGATCGTGACCGGCACTTGTAGCAAAATTATAAATCACGATGTAATCGTGATTAACACTCAAAGGGTTAAGAATGAATATCACAGCATATTAAAGGTCCTGTCAACAACTTTAAAAATATACTTTTAGGTAGAAAATGATTCTGACAGAGTAGGTGTACAGATTAGTTTCTGTGAAAACCCAAGCGTCATACGATTAATAGAACGGCGACAATCCACAGTTAAAAATTCCCGGAGTTATAGAAGTGACGTCACAACTCCACTTGGCGAGATGAGCGTATTCCGAATCTCACCGGTGAGCAATCCGATGGCATCACGGTGTTCCGAATTCCACCGATGACGTCATTGATGCTCCACCGGTGTCGCATCGGTGCCATCAACTTGCAGAGGTAGTGGAAGGCTCCATCAGCCGCCATCAGTGAATCTGATTGGTTGTTGTATAGGGCGGGAATTAGCAGACGAATGACATCGTGCACTGTTGTGTCATGGCGGTGTGTTCTGCTGTATTGTTTGTAATGAGCACAACGTAAAAACAATATGTTAATGGCTTATGAGCGAACATGTCAACGGACCCGTTATTACTACCGGTTCAAGAAATAAGTTGTTTATGATCTCTTTTATTTGAACGAGATGGCAGTACGGAAATTTCGCAAAATTTTGCTAGCGTAGCACAGATAACCACTTACACAGTCGCCATGACAGCATCGATTCTTCCAGCAGTTTTGTTCCTTATTTTCGTTGCAACGTGACGTCATTGATGCCACCGGACCGGTAGCAACTGGGCTATCTATATACGGTAATTGTAAGCTTCTTCCCGCGTCAGTATCGTCCTATTATTAGTGTAAGTTCCTGATGTCTGGTGTCGTGCCTGATATGAAATAGTTATTTCCACGAATCAGGCCGTATCAATTAGAATCCAGGAAAGGTGAAATTGTAAGAATATGGGAAGAAAGCAGTGAGAATACAGACCGACTGGAACCACAGACTGGTGTGTCTGTGGTGAATATGCTTCTTCAGCAACTCATCAAGAGTGTTTCTGTTGCTGTGAAAGAGCAATGATAAGAGATGTAAAGGGAAGTGCTGAGTGTATTATGAATACATTTCATAATGCATTTCACGCTGTTGTACTAAACAGAGACACGTTGAATACTGCTGGGCATGCTGTGATGGTGAGGACGGAGTCTAATTTTGAAAGGGAAGAGTTAAGGGAGGTAAATAACAGGAACATACGCTGTATAGCTTACAGACAGTTTGTTTACTGGATTAATTCTTGGAATCCCTTCGGAAGAGGAAACAGAAAAGTCATACCTTCATGCGTAATAAAAGAAATTCGTCGCGAAAACCCCGATCCTCACAATGAGTACAGAATCTTTCAAACTGCTGATAGATGAGAAATTTAGTATTTTTATTAATTATAATTTGTTCTTAATTTAAAAAAAAAATTCACGACAATTTACTATACGTGGTACAGTCATTAAGTTCTAATACTGAGCTCATAGTGGCGTTGTAGTGCACTATAGCGCATAGGTGGCGCCATGGTATGATACCTTGTCAGTTAGTCTCTCGACCCAACAAGAGACAGTTGAGTGCATGCACTGTAAGCAGAACTACGGTCTTTGTTGTGACGGTGATTTGAATGCGCACGTAGGAACCCGAGATGTCACAGTTTGAGCAACGGGCAAACATCAAGTTCTTCCAGAAATTAGGCAAAACTGCTGCCGAAACGTTTCAAATGATGCAGCAAGTTTACGGTGAGGTCGCAGTGAGTCGCAGTGTCGTGTTTAGGTGGCACCGACGTTTTTTGCAAGGATGAGACAGTGAGGAAGATGATGTGCGTACTGGTCGGCAACGAACAATTCGAACTGAACGCGAGATCCAAGAAGTTGCAACGTTGGTGCGTGCTAACCGCTCCCAATAGGTAGACGATATCGCAGCAACAGTAGGGGTCAGCCATGGTACTTGCTACAAAATTCTGTCTGATGACCTGAACCTGTCTCGTGTTACCCAGCACAGTGTGCCACGAATCCTGTCGCAAGACCAACGTGATGATCGCATGACGATTTGTGGTGACCTCATCAGTAGTGCTGACGATGATCCGACGTTTCTCAACCGGATAATAACTGGAGACGAAACTTGGTGTTTCCTATACGATCCGCAACTGAAACGACAATCCGCCACCTGGAAAACGTCGTTATCACCAAGACAGAAAAAACCGCGACAAGACAGGTCAAAAGGCAAGGTGATGCTTGAACTGTTGAACTTTGATTCAAATGGAATTGTTCACATGGAATTCATCCCAGAAGGTGCAACTGTGAACAAAACCCGCTACAAAGAGATCCTTGGCCGTTTATGAGATTCAATTCGCCGTAAGCGACCTGAGCTAAGGCGTACAAAGAATTGGCTGTTGCTACATGACAACGCCCCTGCACATCGCTCTGTCCTTGTCCAAGAGGAACTTGCAAGACAACAGGTGACAGTTCTTTCACACCCTCCGTACTCACCTGATCTTGCACCATGCGATTTTTTTCTCTTTCCTCGCATGAAAGCAACCCTACGTGGGCGTAGATTTCATTCTTCCGAAGAGGTCATGACTGCCACAAGAGAAGCCATACGGGACCTTCCTGCCAACATCTTTCAACAGTGCTTCCAGCAGCTATACCAACGTTGGCAAATGTGCATAACGGCCAACGGAGACTATTTTGAGGGAGGATGTGGTTCTGTTTTTTATGTACGCCGTGTTATGCGGCATCTTGTGATACATCCAGATTCTTGTGGGAGCCTACCCTCCAGGCGTCAAGTCTTAGAACTTAATGACTGTACCACGTATTTTGCAACCAACACTCAGAACATTAAAAAAGTATCTTAAATTTTACATTTTTTTACCAATTGTTCCTTCCTTTTATAAGGTTTTAATAACTTTGCCTCCAATAAATACATTGTTGGCCATTTATAATTGTTTCAATGTTAGTGATAACTCGATCAGAAAATAGTAATCAATTTCAGAAATCTATTACAAACTACAGTTTTAACTAATAAATTTGTATCAATATACACATCGAAATTTTTATTCGGTAAAAGGCGAACAGAGAGAGTAAATATTCGTACATAATAAAAAAATATAGCACTCTTGTCTATTTTTAAATTGTTATAATTTGGTAAAACCGCTTCTCCTGTGCAGTCAGTGCACTCGTCACTATTGCTACACATCCATATCATGTACTTCGTCATATTCACAGTCTGAAATTTTACTCCTCAGTCCACACTGCGAACCTAATTCATTGCAATTTGCCTGTGTATTTAAATTGGTATCATAACTCGTCTGTTCTGGATATCATTGGTCCCTGTTTCTTCGTTCACTGTCTCACAAAGTTCGCTGCATGGACTTGTAAATGACCAGTCTATTGCTTGTTTTATAATCTTCCTCACATATGCACCAGTATGACGTCCGTTAATTTCATCCGGTTTCAATTTTAAAGAAGGAATTGAGGTCCACACCTGTGGAGTAACGGTTAGCACGTCTAGCCGCGAAACCAGGTGGCCCGGGTTCGATTCCCGGTCGGGGCAAGTTACCTGGTTGAGGTTTTTTCCGGGGTTTTTCCCTCAACCCAATATGAGCAAATGCTGGGTAACTTTCGGTGTTGGACCCCGGACTCATTTCACCGGCATTATCACCTTCATCTCATGCAGACGCTAAATAACCTAAGATGCTGATAAAGCGTCGTAAAATAACCTACTAAAAAAAAAAAGAAGGAATTGCACATTTTTTTAAACCGGTCTACTGATTTGATAAGCAGAAGTTTATTTCTAAGCTGGAATGTAATTTCAAAATTTTCTCGAGCGAAGTATTCAGAACAAACGACGAAATTCCGGGTGGGTTCGAAATTACGCCGATTTATTTGATTCACCCACGCTTTGAATCTTCGGCGATTAGGAAATACTCGTACATGAATATCCGTGTTTGTAGTATTTGAACACGACAATAAGGCATTTCCAATAGAATAACACACAAACTTATATATATAAAATAATAAGACACTAAGGTACACGTACCAAATAACGCCACCTTAACACTTCAGTCACTTTTGCTCTGGTAATAAGTTATGTACAGTTGTCAAAAAAAAAAAAAAAGTGGCCGCACTCGTGAACAGCGAATATTTTCAAAGTCCACTTCGGGTCGCGGCGATGTTACACGATGAATGTGCTTGTACAAGCAGTTCCGGAACTATGAAAGTGTTCCATATCTGCGCCTCGTAGACCAGGGGTAGAGTGCTTGTTTAATGATTTAAAGGTTGTGGGTTCGGGCCTTCTTTAATTTTTCATTTTATTTTTTAATCGTTCTTTAACGATGTAAATGATATTCAAATTATCATTTATATTCAATTATCGTTCTTTATGGATATCACGTTATTTATATTTTGTTATCGTTCTTTAGAGATATGAATAAAATTCAAGTCATCATTTGTATTCTGTTATCGTTTTATAACGATATGAATAATAATTATTATTGGATCTCCAATGGGGGTTAGCCCTATTTTACATATGTATGTTAGGGTTATAGTTTTATACTCAAAAAGATAAGCATAAAGAGAAATGGAAAAGAAAATTAAATTAGCTTACGCGATGTAAACAAAACGTAAACAATGTATGACTTGAGGCTTTCCCGGCGTTTGATGTAGAATAACTCTTCTCGGGTTCTCAGCCAGGTGAGTTGGAGATTAGCTTCCAAGCTTTCGACGGCTAGCTCTGCCATCTTCTTCAGGGACGAAGTGATGTGGGACCACGTCTAGCCGGTATATATGTAAAAGTAGAGCTTCCCGCTGCGGGCCAATCAGGAGCTAGTTCCTAGTCCCGACCGCCAGGCGCATTCTGGTTGGTGGACACGTCAGCCAATCAGGAGCCACTTGCTGGTCCCGACTGTCTGCCGTGTGCTGGTGGTCTAAGCGTATTGATGGCAGGTTTCCATGCCGTACTCAGCTGTAGACCCCCGTCTCTGTTGAAATTATTGCCATCTAGCTGGATTTCGATGGCTTCCTTGATAACTAAGTCCCAGTAACCTGATGTCTTGTCCAAGATGGTGGTGGCGCTGAAATCTATATTGTGGCCAGTTTCTAGGCTGTGTTGGGCTACTGCAGACTTATCAGGATAATATAGTCTTATGCTGCGTTGGTGTTCCTGGGCTAAACAAAATCCCTCCATAACATTTCTACATTGTTGATCGATGGAAATCTAATAAAGCCAATTGGCTAGTATATATCCATCAATTCATAGAGTCATTCAACCTAAGAGCCAACTGGCTAGTCTCTGATATTGAGACAACTCATCCTGCCTAAGGTTTTTCCGTGGTTTTCCTAAGGCGCTAAGACAAATGTCGGGATGAGCCCTAAAAGAAATGGGCCACGGACCTGCACTCATATCCCCACGAATCTCCCTAATTAACAATTACATCTCTCCCCCCTCTTCGCAATTGAGCCATCATATAGCCAAATGGCTGGTCTCGAAATTGAGACAAATCAACAAGGCTCATGACCTCCTACATAATAGCCAAATTGGCTAGTCTCTTATATGAGACAACTCATCCTGCCTAAGGTATTCCGTGGTTTTCCTCAGGCGTAAGACAAATGTCGGGATGAGCCCTATAAGAAATGGGCCACGGACCTATATGCCCTTCCCCATATATACTCCACCTTTATTATAAATTATGTATGCCCTAGTTCAGATAATATTAATAGTCTATTAACCATACGAGGTCACTCAATAAGTCGCAAATTGAAAGGACACGGACCTCTCAAATTGCAGCTTAGATTTCACGGCGCTTCTTCCGACGGCCTTCACCTGCTTTGTCATCGAACAACAGATGACGGCGTCTTGCCATCCTAACGGCAAACACCAGCCAACTCCTCCTCGCCCCGTTCCGTGATCAATTGATCAATCTCAGCCCCCCTCGCGTATGTGGTACCTAAGAGGTTACGTCCAATTTCGGCTTCCCCTTCAAAATTTTCTAGAGCTCCTTTAGGGGAGCAGCGTAACCCGGAGTGAGACTAGTGGCCAACAGGCTTGGAGCTCACATATTTAGTTTTGTACAGCCCCCCAACCCCTTGCAAGGACGCGTTTTGCGTACCTTTTAAATTTTCCTCCCAATTCTCCTTCGATTTTCGATTCGTCCCACATCACTTCGTCCCTGAAGAAGATGGCAGAGCTAGCCGTCGAAAGCTTGGAAGCTAATCTCCAACTCACCTGGCTGAGAACCCGAGAAGAGTTATTCTAAAACGTAAACAATCCGTAAATTTGGCATTGCGATTGCAAAAAAAATATCAGTTATCAATTTGAAACATACAAATACATTAACAACACACATACGTAACACTTCTATAACACAAATATGCAGCTTTCCGTACCATACATCATAAATTAATACACAATAGTCACACAAACACAATCAAACTATAATTACGACATTGCGACGACATCACGTATCCCATAACTGGCTCACATACATAACAAATCAAGCATCCGTTACAACACATACACTTCAACATAGTAACCACACTTTTAAAAGTTACAAATTTGACTCCAAGAAGAATAAATAGGACACTGTTACTAATTACTATTCTTCTACAATTTCTTAAATACATCTGTAATAAATGTGTGAAATTCCGATATGAATAATATTCACGTTTTTTATATTGTTATCGTTCTTTAGCGATATAAGTAATATTCAAGTTATCATTTATATTGTTTTCCTTCATTAGCATTATAAAATAATATTCAAGTTATTTATATTGTTATTGTTCTTTCGCAATATAAATAATCTATATTTTATGTAAGTAATTATTATAACACAAATAACCATCTTTCTTTGTAAAATAGGTTATTTTATTTAGATAATTAAATACGTATTATATAATATCTTATATTAATTAAACAAACCGATATTTATCATTTATATTCTGTTATCGTTCTTTAGTGATACTGTATAAATAATATTCAAGTTATTTATATTGTAATCGTTCTTTAGCGATATAAATAACATAAATTTAATATTAGGTTTGGAAAAATCCAGTTGCATAATACTGGTATTAGTTTTTGTTTTTGTATTATTACATTATACTATCTTGAACCACAATAAAATGAAAAGGAGTAACGAGGAATTGAACCTGATACGTTGACATCTAAATTCCGACGTTCGTCCGCTGAGCTACGAGGGCAAAAGTGTGGAAACATTTTTGGAAAAATTGGCCCAATCACACTCTAAGATTTTCTGATGATTCGTAGAAGCTAGTCCAGGATGCGGAGGGCAAAGGCTAATTGAGATTTCCCGGTCTCTGATCGGGTCAAACATCCTGATAGAATTAATATTTAACCCTTGCCGTGACTTTCGGTGAAGTCCGGAGGGCCTAATTAATCAAATCCACTCTCCTCATCTCCACGCTTGGGCCCCCTGGAATTTAATAAGATGCGAAAGAGATAGTGGTGTGCGGAAAGCAACGGGATGTTACCGCATTTAGGCCTATCCTTCCCAAGAAAAACTGCAAACATGAACAAAGGAAGCTTTTAATAGAAGAAGAAGGATCTTCTGCGGACCTCTGGAAAAAGAACTAAGGAAGAGACTAGTGAAGTGCTTTGTGTGGAGTGTGGAATTGTATGGGGAAGGAACATGAACATTACGACGAAATGAAGAGAAACGAATTGAAGCATTTGAAATGTGGATGTGGAGAAGAACGGTGCGTGTGAAGTGGACAGACAGAATAAGAAATAAAATTGTGTTTGGAAAAGTGAGTGAAGAAAGAATGATGCTGAAACTGATTAGAAACAGAAAAAGGAATTGGTTGGGTCTCTGATTGAAAAGAATAATAGACAACATTAGCATATGTGGATCATATGCGGAGACTAAGAGGAAGGCAGAAAATAGGGAAGATTGGAGATTCCTGGGTTTGCAATGAAAGACCTGCCCATGGACAGAACACTTATGTATGTATGTTCAGAATGCCTGGAATATCGTGTCTAAGAACAGTCGCTATTTGCAAAGACTAGTCAATTCCATGCCCACTCGACTGCAAGATGATCGAGATAAGAGGAAGATAGACTAAATATTGAATTGTGGCTTTTTGTTTTGTTTTTTGAACGCTTAATTGTTTGAATGTTTTAAGGCCGACGCCAGTAAATTTGTTTTGTTTATGCCACGAAAGATATTTTTATTGAGAATAAAATCTTTTTTCTTTCCATTTGCAGCCACAATACCATAATGATTAAGTCATGGCATAATATATTAATGAACCTGATGTTAATTACTAAAATAATCGTAAAAGAGAAAGGAGCCATTATGTATAGTTTGTCTCTCTCAAAAACAGAACAAAAAAGAACATAAAAAGCACGAGGTTGTAGTCGAACGCAGGACCTCATGAATAAGAGGCCTGAACGCTACCATTACGCTATCGAATACCACATAGTATACTTTAATTATAACTGTGGATATCAGGCAACGTGGTCCAACAACATGTAACATCGCCTGTCTCCGAATTGTAGCGAAGATATCCGAAGGGAACTTTGTTTCAGGAGAGCGGCCACTTTTTCTTTTGACAGCTGTACAAACACGAAAATTATGAAATAGAAACTGTAATCTTATCTTTACAAAATAGCCAATGAAAATGGATATATTATATACCGAACAAGAATTAGAACTCAAATAGGAAAACTTTGTAAACTGGCGTTATTAGGAACAGCTTGTCCAATTAGCGCCACTTATACACTTATAATTGTTAATGAATTATTTTTCCTAAGCAACACAAATTGAACCAAGCGACTAAATTTGAGTTTCTGTTAATAAAAGATACAAAATCACTCAATACTAATGAAAGATTCTTGATCTGAAACTGAAACAGGAAAATATGTTTTCCAGTGACTCCTTACTTAAAAAAAGGAGACAATGTGACACAGCAGAAAGTTATTAAACACAAAATCATTTACCTTAGTTTAATATGAATATTTTCCAATAACTAAAGCAAAAACATTAAGTTTTGTAAAATAAAAAAAAAAATTAAGAGTTCGATAAGCAATTGAACCAATATCATCACTGCACATTCTGAACATTTGTAAGTTGAAAGCTTAGTGATTTTCCTGATGTTTTCACACTGATGCTGTACTATCAGCTTTAGTACTAACATAACCTAAAATGTTGTCTCTAGACCTTTAACGCCACATGGCGTTAAAGCGCTACTGAGTACTTGATAACATGACATGCCTGTTTCTCTAACATTTTCAAATTTTATAGATAGTAAATACTTTCTATACATAGTAGAATGTTTAAGGATCACGAAAATATATAGTTTAATATAGTTATTATTTGCTCAACACACAAAATAAAATATTGCCTCTTACCTTGATATAAGAACAACCATTCACTATCAACACACAACAGCAAAATGGTGGAATATAATGTCACTCGTAAATGTCAGCGGACAGCTAGTAACTCATTTCATCACTAGATTGGAAGCGAATGCAGGCTACAGTAGCGCACTACCGAAAACTTGTATTGTTAACAAATTTTAATTGGGTGGCGTTAAAGATATATATGGCGTTATTTGGCTCAGGGACCTTAGTTGCTTCACCGTACGCAACGCTACTGAGTGAAGCTCCAGAATAGCAGTGAACTACCTTGAGTTTTGACGTCACGAATACAGCTGCTGTATCATTATCAAAGCTCGGAACTTGGGGACTTGTGCCTTTGCACGTGGCTAAGCGACCGGACTTCAATGTCAACAAACTCCTGCTTCCAGCACGGAGGTACTGGCAGGTCTGCTATAAAAGTGGTTTCTGACTGGAACATATTGATAGTATTATGGTAGGTTGAAACACGTAATTTTATAGCATATACAATAAAAATAAACATGTGAAATTATCAAATTTACTGTTCTGCTCTGTACATTTTATTACAGTGTATGACTACGTACATTCGAAGGTTTTCGGATCCATAACTTCTTCGCTGATATGAAACGAGAAAAACTTATTTCCAAGTCACATGAAGTGACGGGAGCAAACTTAAAATACTGAATGTTTTCACTGTCACTGTTTTCTGTTTGATTTTCAGCAATTGTTAACTGATCTCGTATGTAAGAAAGATAAATATATCCTAAATTTTTCTCAAAAATAGTTTTCAATTTGTTCTATGGTAGGTTCCTCTGCTACTTGATCCATGGCTATGGACAAATCTTCCACTAATTTAAGGGACTGTAATGTCTTTCAATGAATGCCGGTTTCCAGCCTCTAGTTTGTGTGTAGCACAACTTACAAAATATAAACTCTCCATTCGAAGAAAATAATGTATCTCCTCCGAATTCCTCCACGAAATTCTGTACCTAAAATTAAAAAAAAATGTATTTTGAAACTTGTGTAATATCCATTCGAATAACACGTATTTTCTAATTCCTCAAACAGACCGTTTACCTGTAATTCTCTGAATGTCATTGGCTTCGACCTGACACAGTTCCCGCGTCCATCTTCTTGTCATTCGATGTGATCACTTTCTTAGTGCATACGACTGTCCCTGAGCACTTGCAGCGTGAGCTCTGTGTACGTTGTACCTGTAACCTTATTCATGCGCACGATACATTAAGTCCCCAAGTTCCGAGCTTTGATCATTATATAGAGTACGCAGTTTTGAGAGAACGGAGCGTCGTAGAAACTTGCGGTATTCACTAGTTTATTCCCTAATCAAAAACGTTATTTTGAGTACCGCTTTACTTTTAAGTTGACAGGGCTTTAAGTGACGATCACTTAGAAAAATAATCCAACGAAGTATTCAGCTGAAGCGGGAATCGAACCCGCAACTCCGAATCGGAAAGCAGATGTCTTACTCGACTGAGCTGTGCCGGTAGCTTTTCTTTAAACTACCTTAATGTAAGATTACTGTTATAGTTTGGAAGCCACCGAACCATATAAACATGTGTGTGGATAAATCGTAAACTATGAAATGTCATACAGGGTGATTCAGACCACCCGTAACAGTAATTTATTTCGGAAACTAGTGCATTAAAATTTTCGAGAACAAAATATTTATTACTAAACCACATGTAAACTTTCACTTGAGCTTAATTTCATCAATCAGCTCGGTTAGAAACCATCGTTTATCAAGACTGTCCCACAATAAGAGATGCCATAAAACAGCGAATCCGGGAGACCTGCCAGTCACTTGACCACGCCGAAGTGTTACGAGTCACTGACAGTGTTAGAAGAAGAGTACGGGTGTGTGCTGCTCAGAAGGGCTGACCGTTTGAACATTTATAAAAATTAATGGAATTGTCCAGTCTTTCAGTAAAATGTCAACATTAATTGTCTTGTTTACATTTTCGTCTTTTAACATTCCTCAATATTGATGGCATTATCTTTTTGTACGTTTTCTCATTGAAAGAGTAGGAACTGGTAAAAACGTTTCCTATGAAAGTTGTTTGTTTTGGAGAGCTCTATCAAATGGTACCGTATTTGACCCATACTCCCACTTGAAATTTTAAAGTGATACGCCACTGACCCTACTTCCTGTTAGAGCTGATTGATGAAATTAAGTTGAAGTGAAAGTTCACTTGTGGTTTAGTGATAAATATTTTTTTCTCGAAAATTTTAATGCACTAGTTTCCGAAATAAATGACTGTTACGTGTGGTCTGAATCACCCTGTGTATTATATATATATATATATATATATATATATATATATATATATATATATATATATACAGAAGCACAGTAGACTTCCTGCAGCTTATATTGTCAAACAGACTTTAGTTCCGGGCAGATAACAAGTGTTCTTCCAATAGGGAATTAAAGCAGACAATAAAATATTCCTGACAATAGATTTTAAGTTAATTTTTTTGCTGTTTCTAATTGAGTTTGTTGCAAAACACAAGAAAACATCAATATCCCACGTAAGAAATTGTTTTTAGAGATATGGCATCGATTTTCTTAATTTCAAGAAAATACCTTGCTTTTATATAATATAAGTGGGTTTACAATAACAGTTTTTTCTATATTAAGGCAGAAAACATAGACATGGGCTGGGTAAATGTGCAGAAGTTATGAAAGTACATTAAAACACTTGTACGTCATAAAAACGCATACATAGAGACCATATAAAAGATAGCTTCTATGAGGAATTAGAATATACTTTTGATCAGTTGCCTAGATATCACATGAAAATTTTATTGGAGGATTTCAATGCTAAAGTAGGACGGGAGGATATCTTTAAACCGACTATTGGAGAAGAGAGCCTACACATAATTAGTAATGACAATGGAGTTAGGTTAGTCAACTTTGCCACATCAAAAAATTTAATTGTCAAAAGTACAACATTCCCCCATAAGGATATACATAAACATACTTGGACTTCTCCAGATGGATTGGCACACAACCAAATAGATCACATCTTGATAGATAAACGGAGACATACTAGTATAGTACACATTCGTACCTTCAGGGGGGCAGACTGTAATTCTGACCATTATTTGGTAATTGGTGAACTAAGAGAAAGACTATGCAAATCTAGTCTTTCAGGTGAAGCTCCCTGTAAAGCAGATTTGAATAATTTCAAGAGAAAAATTGTTCCGGGTATCGATCCCGGGACCTCTGGTTGAACGTACCAGCGCTCTACCACTGAGCTACCCGGGATTGGTGTCGGGTGGAGTTCCCGGGTAGCTCAGTGGTAGAGCGCTGGTACGTTCAACCAGAGGTCCCGGGATCGATACCCGGCCCCGGAACAATTTTTCTCTTGAAACTATTAAGAGAAAGACTACCAGTAGCCAAGCGAGTAGAGCAACAAGTTAATATTAGAAGATTCAATATTCCGAAATTAAAGGACGAGGAAACTAAGCAAAATTATCAGGTCGAAATTTCAAATAGGTTTGACGTATTAGCAAGTTCCGACGAAGCTGAGGAAAAGTTAGATGTTAATAGCATGTGGGAAAATATTCGAGATAATATCAAAATTGCAGCTGAACAGAGCATAGGTTATTATGAAACTAAGAAAAAGAAACCGTGGTTTGATGAAGATTGTTGCATGGTAGTAGAAAGAAGGAAACAGGCAAAATTGAAATTCTTACAGGATCCAGTTGAGGCGAATAGAGATAATTATTTCAATAAAAGACGGGAAGCAAATCGTACACTTAGGAATAAAAAGAGAGATTACTTGAAGGAAAAACTGAAGGAGATAGAAACAAATAGTAAAAATAAAAACATTAGAGATTTATATAAGGGCATAAAAGAATTCAAGAATGGATATCAGGCAAGGGTAAACGTGATCAAGGATGAGAAGACGCTCATTCAATCCTTAACAGATGGAAAAACTATTTTGGACAACTCCTAAATATACATAGGCCAAATAGAAATGATCGGGACGAAATTGAAATACAAACTGCTGAGCCATTTATACCCCAACCCACACTTTCTGAAGTCGAAATTGCGATAGAAAATCTGAAAAATTATAAGTCTCCAGGTATCGATCAAATTCCAGCAGAATTAATACAAAAGGGTGGAAGCGCATTATCTAAAGAAATTCATAAGCTTTTACTTGCTATTTGGGAAAAGGAGATTGTACCAGAACAATGGAAGGAGTCCATAATCGTACCTATCTTTAAGAAGGGGGACAAGGCTAACTGTAGTAACTTTCGAGGAATATCACTTTTGTTAACGTCGTACAAAATTTTGTCCAATATTCTTTTGAGAAGATTAACTCCATGTGTAGATGAAATTATTGGGGATCATCAGTGTGGTTTTAGACGTAATAGATCAACTATTGACCAGATATTTTGTAATCGACAGATAATGGAGAAAAAAATGGGAGTATAAGGGTACAGTGCATCAGTTATTCATAGATTTCAAAAAGGCATATGAGTCGGTTAAGAGAGAAGTTTTGTATGATATTCTTATTGAATTTGGTATTCCCAAGAAAGTAGTTCGATTAATTAAAATGTGTCTCAGTGAAACTTACAGCAGAGTTCGTATAGGTCAGTTTCTGTCAGACGCGTTTCCAATTCACTGCGGGCTAAAGCAAGGAGATGCACTATCACCTTTACTTTTTAACTTTGCTCTAGAGTATGCCATTAGGAAAGTCCAGGATAACAGAGAGGGCTTGGAATTGAACGGGTTACATCAGCTGCTTGTCTATGCGGATGACGTGAATATGTTAGGAGAAAATCCACAAACAATTAGGGAAAACACGGAAATTTTACTGGAAGCAAGTAAAGAGATAGGTTTGGAAGTAAATCCCGAAAAGACAAAGTATATGATTATGTCTCGTGACCAGAATATTGTAGGAAATGGAAATATAAAAATTGGTAATTTATCTTTTGAAGAGGTGGAGAAGTTCAAATATCTTGGAGCAACAGTAACAAATATAAATGATATTCGGGAGGAAATTAAACACAGAATAAATATGGGAAATGCCTGTTATTATTCGGTTGAGAAGCTTTTATCATCCAGTCTGCTGTCAAAAAATCTGAACGTTAGAATTTATAAAACAGTTATATTACCGGTTGTTCTCTATGGTTGTGAAACTTGGACTCTCACTTTGAGAGAGGAACATAGGTTAAGGGTGTTTGAGAATAAGGTGCTTAGGAAAATATTTGGGGCTAAGAGGGATGAAGTTACAGGAGAATGGAGAAAGTTACACAACACAGAACTGCACGCATTGTATTCTTCACCTGACATAATTAGGAACATTAAATCCAGACGTTTGAGATGGGCAGGACATGTAGCACGTATGGGCGAATCCAGAAATGCATATAGAGTGTTAGTTGGGAGGCCGGAGGGAAAAAGACCTTTGGGAAGGCCGAGACGTAGATGGGAGGATAATATTAAAATGGATTTGAGGGAGGTGGGATATGATGATAGAGACTGGATTAATCTTGCTCAGGATAGGGACCAATGGCGGGCTTATGTGAGGGCGGCAATGAACCTCCGGGTTCCTTAAAAGCCAGTAAGTAAGTAAGTAAGTATATACACACACACACACACACACACACGTTGGATGGACATGAAAGAGTCGGGAGTGTTTAAACAAGTGCAATACGCCACACACATCTTTATTGTTTTTTCTTACCATTATTTAACGGCGCCGTATCAACTATTCGGTGATTTAGTGTCAATGGAATTAGTGATAGCGAGATGGTATTTAGCGAAATGAGACGGAGAATTCGCCATCGATCGCCTGACCTTGTCTGTTCGTGGCCTAACTCAATTCTAAAGAGCAGCTATAAGACTTATTAATTCAATATGACAAGTTCCCTGTTATGGGGAAGACCTAATATGGAATACTCCATGTTAAGGAATATTCAGCGCATTCATAAAATCTCGGTCCATTTTAAAGAAATAACCCAGATATTTCTATGAAATTATTATATGTTTATTACTGTGCTATATATATATCTGTTTTATCGCTTTTTAACTTGGCTACTGCCCATTTCGAAGCATAGCTCCAAGCGGCCTGCTGTAGCTCGAAACACTCTGAAGCGTATCTACGGAAATTCGTTGCGCGGCTTCTCGAATGCTTTGTTTTTAGAACCTTCATACTCCTCACCTTAGTTCTGTACACTTCTGTTTTGATGTAACCCCAGGAAAAGAAATCTAATGGTTTTAAATCTAGTAACCGTAAAGCCCATAGTCTGGGTGAACTTCTGCCGATCCATGTGTTTGGAAATCTGTTATTTAGGTAGTTCCGCACAATGTTTGCGAAATGAGGAGGTTCACCATCTTGTTGGAACACTACATTGTGCAAAATCCCAACTTGTTCCAACAGTGGCTCAGAAACAACTCTAGCACATCAAATATGTTGTTTCTGTAATGGTGGCCTCTGCGAAAATGGAGGGACCACACATTTTTGTTTCCGTCAGTCCCAGCCAGATATTCACCTTCGATGTGTATCTTTGCCACTCACGGTGGCTGTTCACCCCTTATGCGACAGTTGTGTTGTGAACAGTAGCACAAGTCTGAAATGTCGCCCCATCACTAAGCAGGATATGTTACATGAGACTGTCATCATTCACAGCCTCCATCAGATCGTAACACAAAGCTCTGCGAGCTGCATAATCATTAATCTCCAATTCGTGGAGTGCCTGCTTAAAATGGAACGCTTTCCACAAGTTGATTTCGGTATATTTAGTGCAGCACTTAAACGACATGTTGCACTTTGTAGACCCCTTATACTCTGAACAGTATCCGGAAAGCAAGGACACCTGCCAGGGCGGCGTTCATCTGTAACATTAGCTGTCCTCTTGAACTTTGTGAAGACAATGCGGATATTAGCTATCGTGGTTGAAGGTCTTCTAGATTTGCGGATAAATTCTGCTTGCATTTCACCATAGTCTTGCAACTGTGGGGTTAAAACAGGGCTGGGCAGCAAGTGGGGATTTTACTCTCTCACAGGGTGGCATATGATTTCTCCTCATCCCCTTTCTTCCCCGCCGAACACCGCGCAGCGTTGATTCAGTGACGGATGAATATTAAGCGTCCCCGTTTATAGAGTCTGGTTCCGCCCTGGGTTAAAACAAAAAACGTCGAGACTTTATGGGCACGCTGTACATTACTGGCCTCTTAAGTGCAAATGGAGTTTCCTTAGCTGCATGTTTTCAATTTGAATCTTCATACTCATACGAAGATGATATAAAAAGAGAAACAAATAGAGGCAAAATGTGAGTTATTGAAATGCTGAGAATGAATAATTGTAATCAGACTGGATTTGAACCTCTGGGCACTAACCGATCACATTCATTAAAGTCATTGTTTAGTGAAACTGTTGTAGTTTTGATTGAATTGAATAGAATTTAACGGAGGAGGACACTATGGCCCAGCACTGCGACCTGTAAAGATCTATTGCGCTAACCCTCTGGCGACACATTCCCAAACCCACACCGGCTGACCACACTAAGGTTCGCTGTGTGCCCAGGTTTCGAGCAGGCAACCCCACTCGTCCCTAGGCCAGCCACTCCGTGCATCGCCAGCCAGGGTTCGGGGAATGCTACGGAATGACGGAATGATGTAAATGCCTAATTTTGAGAAAAACGGGAGAACCTCGGAAAAAACTCCAACTGCGACCTTGTCCGCCACTATGGATTTCTTTTCAATGAAAAAATCCCAGAACTGAAATTGTCGTAGTTATATGCATATTTACATTATAAATCTCATCCCATATTAAGAACCTCTGTCACCCGTTATTAGGCTGCCCGCATCACAAAACCAATGCTGATATTTTTAAAGTCGAGTTTGTAGCTTAAAATAGTGTATCGATGTTGATAAATGACACCCTACATGTCCTACAACGTAAGGAAAGAGTTGGAGAATCAATTTACTTTTTCTATGGATACAAAATATTTTATATTCTCTATGGATGTCCGCCGAGTTAGCTCTGTGGTAGTGCATCTGCCTAAAGACTAGCCAGCCCGGTTTTGATTCCCGGCAAGGTCAGAAATTTTCATGTAAAATTTCTACCTCATGACTAGGACAGATGGCGGTGCACAACTTCTAATCACTAGATTGTGCACCGATATGCCTGGGTTAAATCCCAAATCTCTCTGCAGTGCATATGAAGAGAAGGGATACCGGTATGTCACTGTTGATAGTGATTCGTCCTATTCAACAGGAGTAGGCTACGTGCCAGCACCAGGTTTCCCTTTCTCATCTTCATCATCATCATTCATCTCCAGATACTACACTTACACGACACTTACACATACGCTCACCCTAGTACACGACATAACTCTCCACAGATACGCATCACATACAGCATGACCTGCCAAAGTGGTGTATACAACTATTCGTAATATGCGGAATCGGAATCACGCATGTGAAGTGGGTAGGCAATGGATACACACACACACACACACACTTATTGTGGTAAGCAGCAATTATATTTATTCTTCTTTATAAGCACATTGTCTTTATCTAAACTCAGAACATTTCACGATTATTATAAAAGTACCAATTAATATTATTTATAAAGCATAAAAGCATAGTATTATCATTAGTAGATCAATTTATACTATTATCTGAAATAATAATTTTAACAGTGCATTTATAAAATAATAAAAGGGCAAAGCTATCCTTATTTCACATTGCATTTTAGAACAACAGTGTTTTTAAATAGTTGCTAATGTTACTTTAATTTATCACAGCTGATGAGGGGTTTGGACGAAAAAGCTATTTAACTAATGATCGATTTATTTTAAAAAATTGCAAAGCCTACAAATTCAGTTGATTTAAAAGTCTATCTGCACATAATGAAAAGAAAATACACACTTAACTGAGAATTTATGCCCTAAATGACATTGAATAAAATTATAATCTGAATATATTATATTTAATTTGATTGAGTATTTTATGTTTTGAATAGTATCAATATCCACATCTCTCACATAAAAATTTAAAATTTCCTCTCAATTTTATAATCGCTCATTGCTCTTCATTTTGAGTATCTTCTACTACGATTTCCTGTTCTTCGTTTTTAAACTTTTGTAAAAGAAATGGTAATATCCTGGTATAATGTTCTGTTTACACAGTTGCAATACATTTTTCATTTTCTAATCTTGTATATTTTCAATGGCCCATGATGCTTTGGTTTAAGCTGAAGATTATCCAGCCTAAATCCACGTGTAATCTTCCTCTGTACCTTGAATTTATGGAATTCTTCATCATAATTGTATTTAAAAAATACGCGTTCACTGTCACATTTCCGATACTGGAACCACACTATATCCAGCCATCTACAATGTTTCCATTAGTGTCAACTTTCTTCTTCTTTATTGATGTCTTCTGAATTTCTCTTACATCATTACATCACTCTGTTCTACTTCTATTTTTGATATAGCTCTAACTATAGCATACCACCCTGATGGACCAAATATCTCTGTATATCTTGCTGTTTTTTTTTTCAATGTGTGCATGGACTGCGTCCAATTGTGAATGTCCTGTTAAAAAGATATGTTCAAGTTGAGGTACGTCCAAGACATTCACAGTGTAGAGGAGCATGGTTGATATAAGCACATTTTGGTTTTGTCCTCCACAGGTATTGGATATGAAACAGAACCTTTTACCAATCTGCAGTTTTTTTTCTTTTTTTTTCATTTGAGCAAAGAGACATAATGGTATCTCTCCAGTTTCCTTTCTGCAATTCCCTCGTTCCATATAAAATTTTCTGCTCATTCCGTTTTAACTTTTGGACTGTAGCGCACAGCTTCAAAATCAAATTTAAAAAAGTAAAGATCGTTTACTGATGCCCTAATTCTGTAATCTTTTTTTACTTGACGAGCTGCTTCCTTTCTTTAAATGTGGGACTGATGAACTGCCTCCATCTCTATCTTCTTACATTCAGACATGTGATCGTATTTATAACATTTATCACATTGATCCTTTCTGGGATTATGAAAAGCTATGTTAAAATTATTTTAAAAAATATGACGATAATATGAAAGCTTTTCTGCCTGAACATTAGCATTCCTGAAGTTTTGTTTCTACATTTTTTTGTAAATTTAAATCACAAGACTGAATTCTCTTGCAGTGCCGTTTCTTGTACTCTTGAAAATGAAGCAGTGTGGTTATAATATTATTATATTCA
Source organism: Periplaneta americana (assembly GCF_040183065.1). NCBI lineage: Eukaryota > Metazoa > Arthropoda > Insecta > Blattodea > Blattidae > Periplaneta > Periplaneta americana. The sequence continues at coordinate 723,292 of NW_027185509.1, forward strand.
TGAGTACTTTCAGATTTCTTTACTCCGGGCTCATACTTTCCTCTTCGATCAGTATCCACTATGTTACTGTCCTTTTTTCAAATTATGTTTTATTATTGTATTGGATATATCAAAGATGGCGAGAAAACCCCTGCATGCCCCTATATTTTTTTTTAATTTTTTGTAAAAAATTATGTTTTGTCTTCTAGATTCATTCTTTTGGATTTGGATTTCCTTCACTTCTGTAAGGCCCATCAAAAATTGCTGCTTCAAATCGTTATTCTCAATATTCCAATACTGTTTATGAATTATGTCTGTCTTCAGCACTAAATGTGAGGTTGCATTTGAGGGGACATTTTGTACAATCTTTGCCTAGAACTTTTTTACTAGCAATTTCTTTCCACTATTTAAGGACTTGTGGGCTTTCCTGTTATCCAGCGTTGGACATGGACTACTAACAGCTATGCTCTTATTAGTTTCGTCACTCATTCCTTGTGAAATTTTAGATGTCGCTAAAGCCATCGTCACCATTAACCTGCCCCTAGTATTCGAACTGAGTATTTCTTAGCTCTAATAAAAGAGTATCAAATTATCAGAGCAATCTTGTGCTGCGTTTCTTACAAACTGGATTGACTTAAGAATGCTTGTTCTATTAATTAAAAAATTATCAATTATTCTCTAACACTGAACAGTATAGTGATTGTATTACATTCTTGGTTATATGTTCTGACACAGTTTCACCAATAAATTCTTAGAAATGTTAAATAATTTAGAGACAAAGAACACTATCTCGACTTAGTGTTCTTCTAGTCTCTCTTTCGTTACTGTCAAAGAAAACTAAGTGTAGATAGTGTTGCTTGACACTCAGCATCTGTCTAAATTAACACAACACTATCTCCAAAAAAAATAAAACTATTATTTGTAGAGACATATTATTTTCACACTATATAAAGGTTACTTTGTACAACATGATACTATAAATAACTCGAAAAGTCGACTTTTGGAGTTAGTGTCCTTTGACACTAAGCCATCGAATATTCTTTGCACATTTCTCAATCCCACACCACATGCTTCTGCAGTCGTTTCTTGCATGTTGGCAACGTTGCAGCCAGCATCAAGATGGCCAGCAGTATTCTGCTCGTCAACGTTTTTAAAATAATTATACACCTTAAACACTTTCCTGCGCCTGCCTGTGCAATATTTGTCTTTTTACAGTCTCTTCTTCCATTTACTTATCTTACACAACACACAGTAAATGTTAGTTTTACTTCTTCAATGTATTAAAACACTCACATGTGAACAAACAAACTCAGAAAGTACCTGTTAATGCTGATTCTGATTTGTGATGTCACATGCCAGAAATGCTATGGCGCATGTAGCAGCTGACCGCCTTCCGAAATGCCATCTAGTCTAATCAGAGATGTATGTAATGGAGGGGGGAAAGGAACTGGCTACCCTACTTCATTATTTCCTGGCTTAGTTGCCACGTGAGTGATGTCTTTTTGGTGTCTCTTATGAGATTCCAACCAGTCTTCAGGTTGTTGAAAAAAAAACACACTCACACACACACACACACACACGAGCACACACACGCATACACAGATATATCAGTTTCATTACAATTACTTATAGTTGTATGTATGTTTTTGATATCTGTTTCATTATAATTACTTCTCTGTGGGTTTTACAGCAGTTTAATTATAATAACAATAAGTTATTTAGTTTTCTGTGTGCTTTTTACGATTTTCCCAATTCTTTGACAACAGTATTATTTCAGTTTAAATTTTCCTGAAATATTTGCATTGCTGGTTGGTTACTTATGCTTTTAGTGAACCAGGAGATTCATTGCCACTCTCACATAAGCCCGCCATCTGTTCCTACCCTGAGCAAGATTAATCCAGTCTCTACAATCATATCCCACCTTTCTCAAATTCATTTTAATATTATCCTCCCATCTATGTCTCCTCCACCCCAAAAGTCTTTTTCCCCTCTGGCCTCCCAACTAACATTCTATATGCATTTCTGGATTTGCCCATACATGCTACATGATTGCTAGTTACTGTACATTTAAATTTAAACAATCGTTAGATTTTCTGATATTGTTAGGAATTACCAGAGTTCTTTGTGTGAGATTCTACGTGTTCCCCAGTGCTGTTATGGGAGATCGTTTTTTGGTGCTAACAGTGTTCCGTCAAGGTACTTGTATTTCTTCATCAGACTCTTCAAAGGTCATGAGAAAGGTCTTTATTTGCACCAGGATTCTGGGCTTCTCCACTCTTGGGTTGTTTGCCACAAGTGTGGAAAAGAAGGCCAATAATTCTGACTTTGTACAATGGATCTGTATCAAGAGGTTACATCTGAAATCTTGTGGTTCTCAGAAATCCGTTTGTTACAGCTTATGGTTTCTGAAAGATCAACATGAGGCCATTGGATATACTTCTAATGACACACATCATCTATAGAATTTCACCCAAAACCACCATGATAGAACACAGATTCGATTCGAAAACTATGACTGATTGACGCAGATCTGTGATTACATTGATGTATCTATAGGTGGCGAGGGCAAGATCGTTGAAATGGACTAAGTACATTTGGTAATAGGGAGGGGGAAGCAGCAATACATATCTTGTCACTGTTTCCGATCAGTTCACTAAAACTCCTGGTCCGATCAATAAGCAATTTGTACAACTGTGATTACTGATCACTAGGTATCATACTTGAGGGAAAAAGGAGATGTCCTTGATGAGTCAACTAGTGCTGATCTATAGAGAGCACATGGTAGCAATAAGTTTTGCATGTTGGGTTCCACAACATTGCTTGCTGGTGGGGGAGGTGGAACATTGGTATTGGAGCACTTGCAACAATGAGCAAGTGGTGACTTGTGACACCTTTCCCACTAGTATCGGAATCACATTCAACAGCGTCATGTTGATCTTCGAAAACCATGAGGCATAATGAATGTATTTCTGAGAACCACAATTAATACAGATGCATTGTATTACGTCAAAATTGGCATTCTTTCCAGTATCTTGAAAATCTGTGATGGGACTAGTGACATTAGTTTTGCACAAAAATTACATAGTGAATGTCAGGCCAATACTACTGTTCCATCAGAATACCAAGATGTTTCAATTCGTCAATTGTTTAAAAAAATCTAACTTTGGGAATAAATTCTCAAGAATATTATAAGTGTACTGAGAAATCAGAACTCTACAGCAAACACAATTTCCAATTTTTTATTCATTTTGTATTATTTTACAATGATGAAAACGTTAATGGTGAAGATGATGATGATGATGATGATAATAATAATAATAATTATTATCAAAGAATTATAAAAGCCAATTTATTAACAATAAACAAAGAATTTCAAAAAGTATATTTCCGGTATCTTGAAACTCTGTCATGGGACTAATGACATATGTTTTGCACAAAAATTAAATAGTGAATGTCAGGCCAATACAACTGTTGCATCAGAATACCAACATATTTCAATTCGTCAATTGTTAAAAAAATTTAACTTTGGAAATAAATTCTCAAGAATATTATAAATGTACTGACAAATCATAACTTGACAACAATTTATTTTTCATTATACGTATATTACTCAATAAATATACAAATAAAAATCACTGTTTCTGATCAGTTCACTAAAACTCCTGGTCCGATCAATAAGCAATTTGTACAACTGTCATTACTGATCACTAGGTAGCAATAAGTTTTGCATGTTGGGTTCCACAACATTGCTTGCTGGTGGGGGAGGAAATGTATATGGTAGGATGATGTAAATATTTTGATTTGCTGGTACTTCTTATTTTGGTACTCATCACTTCAATGTTGATGAAAGATCACCTTCTTGCGAACTTGAACAGCCCTTCAAATTTGAAAAATAATTAATTAACCAATTAACAGTATTGCAATTTGAACCAGGTATTGTAAGTTTAATATATTTCCATTGTAAATTCTGAAATATTTTAAGTTTTCTTCTTAAAGAGTGAAGATAAAATACCAGTTGAGTTCCTTAAAATGTTTTAACACTGAATATTCATCTACTATAGTTCAGCTAATTATCCTGGCAGCATAAGAGAGTTCATTCAATCAAAAGAGAATTGGGAGGACAAATTCTCTTTTGATTTTTCGATTTCCCTTAGATATCATTTAACCCTGAAGATGAGGAAGATGAACATCCTCGAAACATCGGTGGATCACCAACTTATGACCTGGCTGGAAGCCCGAGAAAATTTCGAATTATCACGTCACCAGGAAAGCTTCAGTAGTTATTTCTTTTTAATAGTTTAAAAACTTTCAACGTGCTATGAGCAGCATTAATGTCAATTGTTTCTTCTTGTAGTGTTGCTTGCTTCAGTTGTGTTCTGTGGTTATTATTGTCTTGCTTTATAATGAACTCCAGTAAGTGTAAATTTATAAGCTATTCTGCAAATTTAAAAGCTAAAAGTAATTATATTTGCAGAATTTGCACAATCCATCATTTTCAATATTAGTTGAATGTCCGATGTTGAAGCCAGCTGTCATTATCAAGTGGGATGTCAGGTAGCTATGATTTTTTTCTCCTAAAATTTTTCCTGGCATATAATACACACCCTAGATTTTTAATAAAAGAATTATTTTAAAAAGTGCGTCTATTACACGAGTAAACACAGTAATTTTATGAAACCGTTTACATTTTTCTTACCTTTGTATTTCAAGAGAAATTGTAAATAAAGATTAATTATAACATTAACTATCATCTCTGAAGAGCCTCTTTATATGAGTTACAATTAATCATCTCATCATTTCCAAATAGCTTTACATTTGAAAAGGTATGTTGAATGAAAAATTAAAGTTATAGTCCATCTCATCATATGTGAATAACTCCTGTATTTTAAATAGGGATACTATGATCTCTGGAAAGTCTGTTTGAAGAGAGACAAATGAATTGCTCTTATAACTTAATACTCATTGTCAATGAATGGCCTCAATATTTCTAAAGAAATATTAAGTCAGTGATTGACAGGATCAGTGTTCTATGACATCATCGCACAGAGCATTCGTGCTCTCTTTTAAGAATATCAGCATGAATGGCGAAGAATAGCTGATAAGCTTCAATTGAACTCTACATTGATGTTCTGTACATCTGATTTCGTGCATATGATATATATTGTGACAGCCAAGTCGAGGCTCGATCACACGTCCCGCAGAGGGCGGGGTGCACGAGAAAACGCGGCGAAGAAGGCTGCAGCCGCTAGGGTCTGGAGGGGCGCGACGTAAGAGGAGTGACGACACTCTAGTCCGCGGAAGAGAAGGGGGAGTAAAGCAGCTGGTGACTGAGGAGAGAAATCCAGAGAATTCGAGAGTGGCATCTTCCGGAAATTTCGAGCAATCGTACTTTCTCGTAACTATGGTGTGGTTATAAATTACGACACGCGAGTGAACTTGAGCAGTGTTAATAATTATATATAATAAATTTTCAGTCAAATACACTTTTCAATTTGTGAGGTCAGATATCTGTTACATCACAATATTTAATACGAAGTCACTAATATTTTCGACTTTAAAAAGTCATCTTCAGGTGCATGAGATGCAAACAATTTTAAAAATGGGTGATAAGTTGATCTAGCAATAATAACATAGTAAGTAATGCACGTACTGGCATTTACAATTATATAAATTTCGTGCCTCTTGAGGTGAACTGTACATGGTAAAGCTGAACACTGATGCTAAATTCTCGTATGTATATAAGACAAGGAAAGGCACGGCATGATATTAACCTTATGCAATTAAGATCGTATCATTAAAATTAAATTTGTACAGTTTGATATTAACTATGTTAAAATGTTAAATATAATGTATAAATTTAAAAGATGGAGAAGCTGTGATGCAAATGCTGTTGGTGGGAGAGCACGCAGTCTAATTCGTCGTGGTGAATGCCATAGTTGTCTGAAAATATTTTAGTTAATAAGTTATTATTAATTTTGAAAAGGTTGTGAGAGCTGATATCAGCGTTTCTTAAAGGTTTATTATATTTGTACTTACATAGTTGTTCAGTTGTTTGCATTCAGACAAGGGGGCGTGTTTCACCCGACGTTGCATGTTTTAGACCGAGTGATGATGTATGGGCAGATAACTGAGAGGGAATGCCAGGAGTGACTATTCGATAACATGTTATTTTATTAAGTGATATAGGTGATTACGTAAATTTGGTATTTGCTCATTTAATAATGGATTATTAGGGTCTTGATTTTTTACAATAAACTCTTCCGCAGTGTTGATAAGGTGTGAATTATTTATTACCTTTAAAATTTTTAAGGTGTTTTGTATACTATTAATTTCGTGGCCTGAATCAATAAGATGAGTAGGAAATTTAGACCTATTCCTGTTATTATGGAAATTTGATTTATGTTCTTTAAATCTAATGTGGAAGTTTCGTTTGGTTTGTCCTATGTATTTTCTATTGCAATTTTTACATTGTAATTGATAAATACCACTTTGTGAAAATTTATTCGTTTTGCGCAATTTGTTGGAAATGATGCTATTTATTTTGTTGTTAGTTCTGAAAGTGATATGTATATTTTATTTTTTAATTTTTTAAAAAATGAAGTTAAATGATTATTAATTTTTCCAAAATATGTCATTGGGTATCTAATTATATCTCTTTTTGGGTTTGTAGGTCGTAATGTGGTGAAAGTTTTATTTTTATTTCCTAGTTTCTTAATTCTATTTCGGATATAGTTTTCAATTGTGTTTCTGTTGAAGCCATTGTTTGTATTTTCTTTCTTTTGTATAAGCTGTTTGACTTAAAGGGGTATTTATTAAGCGGTCAATGAGATACCTAAATTTACATAATTTTTGTGAATATGGGTGGTTAGAAGTTTTATGTATAGTATAATCAACTGAAGTAACTTTTCGGTAAATACTGTAGGTGAGTTTGGATTTATTTACTTTAATAGTTAAATCAAGAAAATTGATTGTTCTTTGTACTTCTTCCTCGTAAGTAAATTTTAGGCTAGGATGTAATTTATTGAATGAAGTAACTATGGCATCAGAAGATGATGTGCCATTGTGTATGATTAGGTTATCATCTACATATCGGGAATAATTTTTTATGTTATTTTTTTATGTTATGCTGATTTTGTAACATGAAACACGCCCCCTTCTCTGGATGCAAACAACTGAACAACTATTAAGTACAAATATAATAAACCTTTAAGAAACGCTGATATCAGCTCTCACAACCTTTTCAAAATTAATAATAACTTATTAACTAAAATATTTTCAGACAACTATGGCATTCACCACGACGAATTAGACTGCGTGCTCTCCCACCAACAGCATTTGAATCACAGCTTCTCCATCTTTTAAATTTATACATTATATTTAACATTTTAACATAGTTAATATCAAACTGTACAAATTTAATTTTAATGATATGATCTTAATTGCATAAGGTTAATATCATGCAGTGCCTTTCCTTGTCTTATATACATACGACAATTTAGCATCAGTGTTCAGCTTTACCATGTACAGTTCACCTCAAGAGGCACGAAATTTATATAATTGTAAATGCCAGTACGTGCATTACTTACTATGTTATTATTGCTAGATCAACTTATCACCCATTTTTAAATATTGTTTGCATCTCATGCACCTGAAGATGACTTTTTAAAGTCGAAAATATTAGTGACTTCGTATTAAATATTGTGATGTAACAGATATCTGACCTCACAAACTGAAAAGTGTATTTGACTGAAAATTTATTATATATAATTATTAATTGTATTCACACTTTTCTGAACCAACATGTCTTTCAAATTGAGCAGTGTTGTTATAGTCGCTGCACAGCAAGCCAGCCAGTCTTGTGTAGCAGTGAAGCCAGCTTCGAGACCGGAGTTCGACTTGAGTGTGTCCGTAGTTGTATGAGTGTCCGAAGTCCAGAGTTCGAGTGCAGTGGACTGCAGTTGGGGGACCTGAGTTCGAAGTTCAGTGGACTGCCTCTGAAGGTCTGTGGTTCGAGATACTGTGAACTCGAGTGACTGAGCTAGAAGAATTAGCCAAGGCAAACTAACTGTGAACTGAGAACTGACAGTTCTGATTTGTAAATAGTGCTCTGTGAACATTAGTTAAGATTGACAGTTCATTGTTGTTCTCAATAATCCAAGTAAATTGTCACTGTCGTCAGTGGAGTGCAATAACGAATACTGTGTTGCTGTGTGGAGTGGAAATCCCATTGTTGACGGGAGTAGAATAAATTGTAGAACGTGATTATTATTGTCGTAGCAATAAATTTGCAGTATGTACATTCCTGAGAGTACTGATAGCATGGTAAATTAAGATAGATATTTCAATTCTTCATACATACTGACAGCAAAATTCTTATGGGCATAAAATGAAATTACTGCAGCAACTGCAATACACTTAATAGCTTGTCTTTCATCATTGGCATGACATACTGAATAATGATGCTTTCTATAAATTTAACTTTTTTTACATGTTAGAGTATCATTGTTCCCATACTCCATAAATATAAATAAGTGTGTATTATGTTAATGGACTTTTACTAGTACTTTCCCCAGCAAATAATTTACACTCACTTCAGTATACAGACAAATTACCACATATAAATAAAATCAGGAACAATTCTCCCAAACTACCTACTATACAATTGTAGCCTACTAGTTTGTTGTTGTGCGACTCTTAAGGTACTCATGTAGTCTGACCGTGCACCTGTCGCAAATGCACAATGTGCTGACCACTGTTTAAATGAAGATTTACAGTACATACACGCCACTGTCTCGAAAGGGCCTCTTTATTGGAAAAGGGGTGTGAAATGAACAACTCCTGTTTTGTTTATGCTTTTATTTCTAAGACATTTCTATTCCTAATGACAGATCTCTTCATTTCATGACAGTTTTATGGCTAGAAACTGAAGTGATAAGACGTGAGGTAATCAGGAAGATGGAAGTATATATTGTTATGGAGATCAGAGTAGAAGACTCCTACTCCATGAAGTGGTGATGTTGATAATAGATCACTTTACACTACGACTTTTTATACAAAGGCTGAAGAACACTGTTCATACCAAATTATATTGTGTAATGGCTTCCTTGACACATGTCAGACAGTTTGATGAGCATGTTGTCAAACAAAGGCATATTGTAATATATAAAAGGAATTCGCTCTATAATAGGAGCAAACAATTGCGTAATTATTACATTTATAACTGCAAAAAAAAGAATGTTGCACTATGTAATATAATAACCGTCCTATCATCATGTCTTCAGACCTTCCATGAGCTGTCATAACATGGATTTAATTTAAATCAATCACGTTGCAAACAAACTGAAGCTAACACTCACCTCCAATTTTATACAGACAGCCAATTGCGATAACTATGACCGGAGCCCGCAAATTAGTTTGTACTTGTTCTGACAGGGCACTGCATTTTTCTGCAAGTATTGAATATATCTGCTTCTTCAGCTCTTTCACAATTCTAATGAAAACAAAATAATTGTATATATATAAATTTCACTCACAGTAAACCAAAATTATATTTAAGTAAATTTCATAATTTTCCTAACCAATTTTGTAGGTTAATCTACCATTACCTTCACTGCAACACAGTAACAATAGTCTGCTAGTGTAACCAAAGAGAAAAGACTGCTAAAATGCTGGTAATATTCTTCTGTGTGGTCTCCAACATTTCTAATCCCCATTTCATAAATGCCAACACTGTAAAACTACGTGTGAATGATTTTCCCTGGACCAAAATACAGGAGGTCGAGGGTTGTGACAAGGTTAGAATGGATTAGATGGGGGAAATAGTACAGAAACGCATATCCCCTTCAACAAATCATACTACCACTTATCTTCAACTCTAACCTAAGTTAACGCAACCTAACCTTGAAAAATTAATACCCATACACACAAGAATCATGTAAATATCTTAAAAAATATTTTTCATTTACTCTGAACACCAATTTTAGGGAAACAATCATTTTCTATAAACGTACCCAAATAAACACACACAATTTTTTTTTTCAAGAGCTGATGAAATACAGCCTTACGTCACTTACTGAACAATTCTGAACACCTGAAAAACTTACATTATCTTCACTTCATTCTGCAATGTTCGACTATTAAATGCAGCATAAACGGCACATGCAGTGCCACAGATAAGGAGTGCCATGAAGAGGCTGATCTGTAAAACCAATCGTTTTGAGAAGAGATCTGATGAGTCAACTGAAGTCTGTAATGTCACTTTCAGGTTTCAAATACATCATTTAGGTTTATTCTATTTTATTTCATGTAATTGTAATTATTGTATATTATATATCACTGCCATTGTAGTGTTAATAAATACATACATACATGTCTCAGAACTTTGATTTCTTCACGCAGCTTCTGATTTTCCAAAATGAGAGCATTATGTGCATTATTGATATGGCCCTCTGGCTGAGCTGCTAAATTCCTCTGTCTTACATTCTGTAAAGTATTTCAAAATTCACGTTGAAGAAACTGTAAACGTCAAAATTTAGCTTTTTCCTTTCAATATTAGGTACTATTACAATGAAACTATGGCGCAGTATTATAAGAGGTTTCAATCTTACAATCATACCTTGTTCTGTAGTATACAGAGTGAGTAGTCTCATCCTGTTTCCTTTCGTCTGAATTTCAGCAAACACTTATCATAGTGTCAAAATCAGAATTAAATGAAACTATGTAGGGTGTATTATAGAAAATACTGTAAAACCTCCACATAGTCAACTGATGTAGGTCAGACAATGCAAGTCGGACTACGAGATCTAAGACTGTGCTCAAGTGTGGGTTCAAATCACACTAATTGAGCTGATAGCCTACCTGATGAGGTTTTCTTTCTTAAGTTTCATCCAAACGTAAGGCAAATATTAGATAATTCCACAGTGAATCTTCAGATTCACATCACTATTACCATTTCCACAGAAAGTACAAAACAAGTCTGTGGTGCATCAGGAACATAGAAAAATCTCCAAGTAAAAAATAAGGAAGACAAAAAATGCTGATAACAGAACTGGAAAATCGACATTCAGCTGTTTAAAGCCTTATGTACTGTATGTGTAATTTTTATATTCGTTCTTTCAGAATAATCAACAAACATGGCAGTCAAAACATCAACCAAGATATCTGAAGGTAATTTGGCACCTTAATTTGAATTAATTTTTTCATGACTGTGGTATTCCCTAAATAAAAAAGTTCGCGTGTTTGCATGAACTTGATTCTTTAGGCATACATAGAAAAATAGTCCAAAACTTTTCTTCAAACCAGAGTGCATTGCGTTTTTTACATTTTGAAAAATCTTACATGGTGCAAGTAATATACCCATATGAAGGTAATATGGCCAGAAGAAAGAAAATGGATTATTTTGGAAAGAACAACATTTCTTGGGGATTAATAAAGTTTGGACTGAAAATAATGGTTCTTGGCTTCAAAAATATATTCCCACAAATAATTTGGGGCTAGGTCTATAAAACATTGCAATTTGAAAAAAAAAATATAATAATAATAATAATAATAATAATAATAATAATAATAATAATAATAATAACAAAGTTAACAAACACAAAGGAAAATCAATGGGTAGGTCTATATGTGTGACAAATAAATATGTCTTTTGTGAGTCCAACACTTTCCTCATGCATGTACACATCACAAATTGCATACAGTCGCATATCCATGTGGCCATATTACCTGCAATTAGCACCTCTCGAAAACTCAGCTATTTTTCAGTTCATTACGAATGCATTTTAAATAAGCACTAAATGTCTCTAACAAGCATTGAACAGTTATAAACTGTTATATAGAAAATATAATTAGCAATTGCTTGAAAGGAAATACAAGATAAACTTACCAACAGCAATATTATAACACCGTCTTAATCCATTGCCACAAATCAAATAAAGAAGGCCTGTGGAAGCAGTTGTGCTATTATCCACTAATGTTGATGATCATGAACACTTCCTAACACGTGGTTCGACATATTGGCACTAATTTTATCATATCAATTAGATATCAATCAGCTATAGAACAGTAATGTGACCATATCATTATTTTTTCAGTTGGTTATTTAATGATGCTGTATCAACTACTAGGTTATTTAGAGTCAATGAGATTGGTGATAATGAGATGAGGCCGAGGATTCGCCATAGATTACCTTGCATTCACATTACGGTTGGGGAAAACCTCCGAAAAAACCCACCCAGGTAATCAGCCCAAGCGGTGATCGAACCCGTGGTGCCCGAACGCAACTTCACACCAGCAGGCTAGTGCCTTAACTGACTGAGCCACGCCAGTGGCTTGTTGGCTTCTGGCCATATTTGCATCACATACCTTACTATAGTACATCAACAATGATGGAGTAGATTAAGGTTACTAGTTAATATTAGAAGAAGAATAAGATCCATAACAACAAATATATGTCAAGAAGTACATACGTATGAAAACAGACTCTTCTTAATCTATGATCTCAACCAAACACAATCTTGTTTGTTACAAGTTATTAAGACTGACTTATTGTGACATCATCTTGAGTTCTATTGATTTTAGTATAAAAGTCAGCAATGAAAATGTTATTTTCCTTATGTTCTATGGAATATTCTAGGACTGTAGAGTATTAGATACTATCATCAATGTTGGGATAGCTATCAGAGGTAGACACTGGTAGATGTCTACAGAGCACACCTCTTCACAAATTTTGTCATATATTGACTGCTTGCTTTGTCATTGTCCCAGTCGCTGCTGCAGGTGGAGACGTGTTTGGATGTGTTTTGATAAACACAATAGGAGTACGTACCTCAGTTGTAGTTTCACTTTGGTTGAGTGTAGTTCATTTCTCTCATTTATGTGATCAACAAAATATTCATTAAGGAAAAACATATATCGTATATAAAGAATAAGAAGTCATGTGGCAAAAAAGAGTGTCTTATATTTTGATAATGGCCCATACCTTTTATATTCTTCTGGTTTATTTTGTTTCACTAATATTTCTTGTGATCAACAAAAATTTGAAAGTAAATTTCCGTGTAGAAATAAAATACTAAATTTAACTGAGAGATTTAACAAAACAGGTTCTTTGGATAACCGTAAAATAAGAAAAAAAAAACTCTGTATTCTTATTGACTTAACAAAATAAGAGCTGCTTTCGAACATAGTCCCCAAAATGCCTAAGACATGTAGCATAGGAGGCAGAATTTTCTAAAGCATGATCATGGTGAGGAACAAAACTGTTGAAAATAAAGCTTTCATTAATTCCAGACATTCATGAACTACAACCTCAAGATTACAATCATAAAGTTAACTTTTGTAATTGGATGCTAGAAAAAGAAAAGAGTGAAGAAATTAATCCTAGATCGATTTTTTTTCTAATGGGACTTAATTTCATCTGAATGGCCACGTAGTAACATATAACAACAGGTACTGGTTAAGAGAGAAGCCAACAATACTGAATGAGACTGTAAGATGCAAAATACCAGTGTAATGTATCATCAGTGTCCATAAAATACCAGTATCGGTACCGAATGTTGTTATGCTGTGCTTTATACAAACTGGTTTTGCACTAGAAATGAAATATCTAGCCACCTCAATCAATAAAGCATAAAATTGTATATTGTACGCTAGTCACATGCCCAGTTTAAGTAAAATATCATATTTCAATATAAGAGTCACTGACAGTTTGTAAGTCCTGCACTGTAGCATTGTAGTCTGAGACATAATGCCTAGGGTTTGCGTTACAGAATGTATGTTGGTTCGATTTCTCATGGGTGAGATGTAAATTTATAGCATTAATTTTTTGTATTTATATAAAAATTTAAAAAAATAGTAGCATTACATAGCAGTAATTATTTGAAGTAATAGCATTTTATTAGCTAAAACCTATTTTGTTATTGTATGTTTTTGAGATGAAAAAATTAAATTAAGATGTATAAATGGTAATATATATGCCTGCTCAGTGATACAATGACCAGTTAAATAACTATAGTTTCAATTATGTTGCCCCCCCCCCCAAAAAAAACAAAACGAACAAAAACCATGAAAAAATACACTTATATGTTGAGGATGACCAATTTTGCTATAATAGTATGACATTGAATGAACATTCTTCAAATTCAACAGCAACCAGCAATTATTGTAATTTAAATATCAATGATGGAAACATTACAAACAGTTAGTGACTCACTTCAACCTGTTTGGTAACGATATCCATGCACACTTGAGAAAGTAACAGATTTATCCTCTATAGTCTATATGAAAGATCGTAAATTTACACAGTTTTGAATAACACCACAACAATCAGTGAACTACTGGTATACTGAAACAATAAGGCAAATGGAAATCCTCCAAGAATCTCAGAATTATAAGCATTTTTTTTAATGCTCTGCCTTGTTTAAAGAAGGTTCTTATTTTCTCGTAAAAGTCACTTGTAATCTATATAGTGATTTTAATTATTGAGCTCTTCATCTAGTTGTTCCATTGAGAAACTCTAGTGTAATGTAATGAACACTTTAATTAGCCATATAATTCCGTCTTATTTCGAACTAATTTTACATACAGCTTCAAATGTGATTGTCATTAAATTGCAGATAATAAGCGGAGAACCAGACGGTCAGTATGTACCATATAATGTGATCCTGGACATATTGATGAATGGAAGTAATGCCTTCATAGCTCATTTACAAAATCAGCTGAAAGATCTCAACGAGCTCTTTGATTACATGTCTCGATCCAGATAAGAGAATAGAGCTAGAAGAAATGGTGAGCATATTTTTATGCTGATTTCAACGGTGGTAATATCCAATGAAATTAAAATATAGTTGTATTTAAATGTGAATATTTCGCAACAGACTTTCTATTCTTGAATTAATTTTAATGTACGCATATTTCATATGTTAGAACACACAAAGAGAATGTCAATAGAGAGAACTGGACACATTCATGTGACGAACATATTATAATAGCAATTAAAAATTTAAATATACGTGTATATGTCAGTGAACAGATAAATCTTTCATTATTACAAGCATAATTATATTTTTGGAGGACAATTCCCGTACTAGATATAAAGGGTGTGGCAGTGGGATATGATGGTTTTTATAGCCCTGTTGTGGGACACCCACGACGAATTAAAAGAAAACATATGTTTTTTTTATTTTAATTCGTCCTAAGTGTCCCACAACAGGGCGATAAAAACCGTCATATACCACTGCCACACCCTATACAAATGCCACATTTTCACAGTAGGAGAATTGATTAGTATGATTTACGGAACAGAGTCAGCTTCATTGAAGATTTCTTTAGTTTGATTTTGGATATTAACCTAATTAATATTAATTATTAAATACTATAATTATTGTTCTTTAGTAACTGTCCAAAGACAGGATTGTACATCACAAATGATACCAACAAGGCACCACTTATGAGGCAACTAGGCCAGGAGATAATGAGGTAGGGTGGCCAGTTTCTTTCCCCCTGCATTGCATACATCACCAGTTAGCTACGTATTATGCTAATCAGATTTCAGATGCATAAAACAATTATTCTTGCTCTGACGCATATCAGCAAATGAGATGTACTGCCTGATAATAGATACACATATCAGCCAGAACCTCAATCAGAGGCACCGTGTTAGTTAATAAGTTTAATTCTGTAATTTGAAAATCGATAAAAATTAATGTAGTATAGTACTTCTACTTAAATACAGTATTAAATGAAATCACAACACATTGTTTTAACTAGTTAACTAGTAGTGTACATTTAAGTTACTAATTTGTTCGATACTAATAGAATTATTGGAAGCTCATGTGACAGTTTATTATTATGAGCTAAAGTAATTGATTTGCTATGTGGGTGAAGTAAACTTATCATTATTTAATTCTAATTTAAAGAATGTAATTACATTGTGCAAATGCTCAATACACAGGTCCCTTCTAGTCATATGTGTTTGTAATTATGAAGGATTCACACAATGATGACTGTTTATTTTTATTTTTCTTACTTAATTTTTGTTTAATTTAAAAACATTAGTCCAATAACATTGGCAGACACAAGGTCCTGAATTCTAGTAAACAGAAATTCCGTGAGTTTTGAAAATTAGTAAATGATATATGAATTTTGAAAAATGATAGCAAACTTCTATTAAAACTGAACACTTTGAATTATTTCCATAAAACAGTAATGATGTATATACCGTATTTTATCTCTGATTGAGGTTCTGGCTGATATGCAGCTTACATCTACAGGCAGAACATCTCACTTGACAATATGCGTCAGAGGAACAACAATAGCATTGTTTGTATACATATCGTCGCCTGAATGCAAGAACTAGGTAACTTGATTCTTCATATTTTGTGACATTGCCTATTTACTTATTTATTGCACTAAGGAATATGTCTCGTTTTCTTTTACCTATTTGTTATATTGAAAAATAGATGTCGCTGGTATCGTTCAATCAGCCACCTAGATCCTGGATTACATTTTGTGCGATTTTTGCTAAGCTATAAAAGGGGTAACTAAAAAACGCAAATTTCGAGTTACCTAGTTCTTACATTCAGGCGACGATATGAAGTCTGAATAGTGTAATATGTACTATTCGGCGATGTATGCAATGAAGGGAGAAAGAGGAATAGCAACTTCAAAATACCTAGTTGGATCAAGAATTTGGAGAAATAGCTATTCACAAAACTGGAACTAATCTTCAATCTGACTGATAGGCTTATAATTGTGCCAGAGTGGATTTTAAATATAAGATTAGGAAGTCAAAGAAGTAAGCTTGAAGGAACTACTGTGAGATCAATGAATTGCCTCCTGCAGCAAGATTCCCCAAAGTCCTTTCCAAGAACCTGTCTTCCAGATTGTGAACTTACCACTACAAAAGAAGAGATGATAAAGCATCTGATGGAAGAGCATTTTTCTGATCATGATACTGAACAAGCTGCAACGGAGACATGACATGTGGTCTTCAAAACAATTTCTAAAATTGTATCCTATGAAGGGGTTAAATGGGTAATTTGTAGCTTGTTGTTTGGTCAACTGTCTGAGGACAGGTTTGAACCTTTAACATGACACGAGTAAGGCATCACTCATGAGGCAACTAAGCCAGGAGGTAATGGAACAGGGTAGCCAGTTCCTTTCCCTCTCCATGTCATACATCGCTGACTATTCTCAGCGATAAATCTCGTGCATTTGACGAGAACCAGTTAAACATTGCTGCGGCGTTGTAGTGTTGCTGACTTATGCAAGAGAGTGACATCTCGCGTGAGAGGAAGATGACCATTTTCCGAATTTGTTAATATTTATCATGTCGTAGTTCCTATGATAATCAATCCCACAGTAATTTTTATGACTGATAGATGACTGTCTAAGGGAAGCATGGAAAAAAATTAGAAATCAAAATCTTTCTTAAAAAGAGAGAACAAAATAGTAACTTCTTGTTTAAAATAGACATTTGCATCTTGAAAATGTTTCTCTTTAGAGTGGGGGGGGGGGAGAAATGTTGAGAAAGAATGGAAATTGGTTTTAAAAGTACATGCTCTTCAAAATCTTTATAGGGTTCGAAGTTACAGTGAGTTAAAGGGACGTTTTTGCTTGGTGAAAGACTCAAGACGCAATATTTTAAGAGAGAGATTTCCGCAATATTATAAAAAAAAAAAAACTCGTGAACTCTAAATATCAATTGTCATGCGTGGCTGTTAACATAAAACACAACCTTTTGTCCCTCGTTTATCACTACTACTTGCTTTAATCAATGGAATGAGTGTAACAAAAATATTCCTTGACACGAACGAAAAATGATCTGCTTCTTGTGCAACATGTAAAAAACGAAGGGAGAATCATAAGAGTGTGTCTCTGTTTTATGTTTTCTTATAACTACGTATCTTAAGTGATGCAGGCACTCTAAACAACAGCGCTCTTGTTCCAGAATATGTTAAGTTCTAACATTGCGCTATAACCCATATCTTTATAATAATTGTATAGATAGAATAGAGTATCTGATATAAAATTATGTTTTTTTTTTTTTCGGGCATACTTAGAAATTCATTCTTATTATACCTAGAAAGCTATTGAATTTCATAATTGAATAAATTCCCAACCACCAATGTCCCCTTTGATAGCGATGCTCTTTTATTATGCAACATTGCGCTGCTCTGATTTGTGGGAGTTGTCAAGCCATTGTAGGTAATAGGCAGGAGATTTGCTGCGGAGAATAGTAACATATTACACTGGTCAGACTTGAGCTGTACACAAACAATAATTGTTCTTCCTCTGACACATTTCGTTAAGTGAGATGTATTGCCTGATAATAGATGTACACATCGGCCAGAACAACAATCAGAGGCAATTCATAGTTTACTATGCTTTAAATCACCAGGTGAGGGAGGTTCATATGTGGCCCCTCTACAATAAGGACTGGATATTATCATTAAACCAATTAAAAGAATATTCAGTTTCCGAATTGTTACAGGATATATTCAGAAATCTTGGACAAATGTAAGGGTCGTATTCTGACCAAAAAGGCAAGGAAAGGTGATTTTACCCAAGCTGAATCTATCAACCAATTAGTTTTCCTACATAATTTTCCTATTTCCAAAATTCATCTTAGAATTAAAATTCAGTTGGTTAATAAAACCTTCAAAACTTACTACTAATTTACAAGTCTGATTCTGCGGTGTGTAATTTTCTGAGTACAGCTGTGTATTGGATATTAAAATCTACAAAACTTGAGGTGGTTTGATGACATTATTACCATTAGAAATGTAATATTATTATAGTTAATGCCATGATGTTTATATATATTAACTACAAAACTTGCTTAAAATAATAATATTGTTATTAAAGATCAAATATTTTTATAGTTATTAATCAAGTGGGGTTGGGTCTTTTTCATATACTTAATGGCAGAGCAGTGTAGATACTTGCATGCGCCATTCTCTTCAGTATTGGCTCGAGAGAGCGCAAAAATTACAGTTCCTAAGGAAAGACTGTATTACTTACTGATAAAATAAGAGGCCTACAAAATTTTGTAGTCTCCCGATCATTTCAGCAAGAGTTCTTAGCAGGATAAAATTATTTTACCCTCTACATTTGAAGCTCTACATGCAGCAGCTATACCAAGATGCTGTGTCTATTGTTCGAAAGCTTAGCAAACCTGACTTTTTATAACTTTCACCTACAATCCACAATGACCTGAAATAACTACTGCTTTACTCCCACATGAAAAACCCACTGATCGCCCTGACTTGTTACTTGCATTTTCACGTTGAAACTCAAAAGCTGAAGGTGGATATGTTCAAGAAAAAAGTATTTCGCATAAGGAAACCATTCAGAGGGAGTATGTTTCATTATTATGGAACGAAATAACTTTCAAAATGTCTCGTATTTTTCATTAAAAATAAATCTAAAAAATTGTTCTCAATAGATGAAACAACATGATCAAGTGCTACTTCTGTGGATTTACCAGGTAAATAGGCAAATTGGTTCTTGTGTAAAGAAAAATCCTTCAACAATTTATCCCTAATGTGCCTATCCACTAATCTCTCCAATGCTTTGAGAAAAAATGAGGAGAGACTTATTGGACAATATATGAATAGTGAAAATCCTGACAAGAGAAAAGTAAACAAAAAACAACATGATGCTCCAATAAACGACTTAGAATGCAATGTGAAAACATCGTGTCCCATTTAAAAAGGCTAATAAAATATATATGCCAAAGACAAATAAATGTACCTACGTTTAATAGTGCAGATCTTGCAATTTATGTGACAATGGTTGCCATGGAGATTGAGAAATGAATAAATAATTACTGTTAATTCTGTGGAACTTGGGATGTATTATAAGCAGTAACATGAGCTGCTGGCAGGAAGTCAAAAGGAGGGTAGCAATGGCAAAGAAGTTTTTAATAGAAAAAGGGGCATCTTTGTGGACCTCTGGAAAAAGAACTGAGGAAGAGACTAGTGAAGTGCTTTGTATGGAGCGTGGCATTGTATGAGGCAGAAACATGGACATTACGACGAAGTGAAGAGAAGTGAATAGAAACGTTTGAAATGTGGATATGGAGAAGAATGGAACGTGTAAGGTGGACAGACAGAATAAGAAATGAAGCCGTGTTGGAAAGAGTGGGTGAAGAAAAAATTATGCTGAAACTGATCAGAAAGAGGAAAAGGAATTGGTTGGGTCACTGACTGAGAAGAAACTGCCTACTGAAGGATGCATGGAAGGAATGGTGAACAG
This sequence comes from Periplaneta americana, assembly GCF_040183065.1. Lineage (NCBI taxonomy): Eukaryota > Metazoa > Arthropoda > Insecta > Blattodea > Blattidae > Periplaneta > Periplaneta americana. Next base: position 743,527 of record NW_027185509.1, read on the forward strand.
GAGAAGAGTTCGGGAAGAAGATATCAGATGATAGACAACATTAAGATATATGGATCATATGAGGAGACAAAGAGGAAGGCAGAAAATAGGAAAGATTGGAGAAAGCTGGGTTTGCAGTGAAAGACCTGCCCTTGGGCAGAACACTATGAATGAGCTAGTCGTTGCCACAGCTTAACAATCTGAGATGTTAATGATAGAAGACGTGCATGCTTGTGTACTTCTTTTAAATACGTTTGAAGTGTGTGTGCTGTGCATTAACCCCTTACCGCATACCGGGACAGATAGGCACATACCGGTTTTATACTCATATAACTTATAATATAAGCATATAATATTTCAAACTGGATACTGGGACAGATATGGCACACTGTCAAGAATTGGATTTGACCATATGTGACATCAGTTGAGAAAGAAAGAACTACTTAAGTTATTTGAATGTAAAACCGGTGTGTGCAAGACTGTCCCATGTAAGGGGTTAAATTAGTTGTTTAGATAATTGAAATGTCGACTGAAAAGTTTACTCTACAATAGTGAATATTTATGTACAAAACTTTGGTCAAAACAGATTCATGTCGACAAGTGTGTAGGCAATTTGTAGAGAAATTCCCCAATATTCGACCCCCAAATAGAGGTACAGTTCGAAACCTTATCATTAGATTAAGAGAAACGAGATCACGGAACTCTAAAATTTGTAGGCCAAAACGTAGGGTTCTAACAGAAGCAAAACTTGGTGATATTGGTGCATCACTTGAATGTTCTAATAAATCTTTACGTTGTGTTGCACAAGAAAAAGGTGAATCAAAAACTTCAGCTCATATGGCTACTAAACTTTTGAAATTGAAACCTTACAGAGTTACTGTAGTCCAAGTATTATGGCTACATGACAACGAAAGTAGAGTGAATTTCTGTAATTGGGTTTTACAAAACATTGTTGATCCACATTTAACCATTTTCTCTGACAAGGCATGGTTTTATTTACGTGGTTATGTATGTTCACAGAACAATAGATTCTGGTGCACAGAAAATCCGCGATTAATTCACGAAGTTCCCCTGTACGATGAAAAGATTCGTGTGTGGTATGTCGTAAGAGCAAATAGAGTAATATTCATTCATAGTGTTCTGCCCAAGAGCAGGTCTTTCACTGCAAATCAAGCTTTCTCCAGTTTTTCCTATGTTCAGCCTTTCTCTTAGTCTCCACATAAAATCCATATATCTTAATGCCGTCTATCAGATGATATCTTCTTCCGCCTCGAACTCTTCTCCCATTCACCATTCCTTTTAATGCATCCTTCAGTAGGCAGTTTCTTCTCAACCAGTGACCCAGCCAATTTCTTTTCCTCTTCCTGATCAGTTTCAGCATCATTCTTTCTTCACCCACTCTTTCCAACATAGCTTCATTTCTTATTCTGTCTGTCCACTTCACACGCTCCATTCTTCTCCATATCCTCATTTCAAATGCTTCTAGTCGCTTTTCTTTATTTCGCCCTAATGTCCATGTTTCTGCCCCACACAAAGCTACACTCCATACAAATCATTTCACTAGTCCCGCCCGCGTACTTCGGATCAAGCATGACGCGAACACACTGTTGATATTCAGTATACATAAGAGTGATGTTATCACAAATTGCAGATGTCATGTGGCACTTTTGAGTGCACAAAGCATGGATTTTAAACCTACTGAGGTCACTAACTTCGCAACAGGAAGTGAAAAAGCAGCCATTTTTAAAACTACTAAGAACCTGTGCTGGATCCACAGACTTTCGTTCAATGTGCAGTGTACATACTGAGTGTGATATTATCACTTTTAGGTGCACAAACAGTTATTAGGTATTTTCTTGCCTGCTCTACAAATGGTGGAACATCTCATTTATGGCCGCAGTTCACAAAGCTTCCGAGATAGTTTATGATCTAGGTAGGTCTGGAAACAGCAATTGTAAGATGGCAGACCTCTGCATGAGTGTACCAATCTCTTCAAATAACAAAATTATTTTCCAATTAACCAGCAAAATCGGTTATCCAGCACTGGCTTTGTCCCATAGAATTCTCCTCTATTAAACAGTCTCACATCTCTTTCCCCTCGTGGTTGGTAACATAGTAGTTACAGAGGTATCATTCTCGAAAGCTGTTGTGTCCAGTTATTACGGTAATTTTGAATTTGTTCCAAAATATGTTAAAATAAATATATTGAGCACTATTTACTATGTATAAAAATGAAAAATAGTTTTAATTTTAAAATTTGAAAAAAGGTAGTTTCAAAGTTCTGAAGTAGGCTTATTACATTTTGTTGATTTACTCCAACAAATACAATTATTGTTAAATATAACACATTTCTCTTAAAAGATTAAACAAAAATTTCCATAAAAATCAATGAAAGCTCTTTAACTTGACGACAGATGATATAATGAAAGAATTATCCAATAAAAAAATACTGGAAGAGTATGATTTTCCATTCAACACCTACCTACAAAATTTTACAGCTACAGCTTTTGAAATTGACGATAATTGGATAGTTTAAGGCAGTGATAATTTCGTTTGTAATACACAGGAGATTTCAAGAGATGGTCTATTATGATTTTCTAGATTTTGAAGACAAACTGTAACTTCACAGTTTTTTTATACATTTCTTTTAGAAACAAAATTCCTTAAAACTACTAAAATTCTTTTCGAGAAATGTAGAGACAATCACAGAATAAATAAGTAACTGGTTTGAAACCTACGCTTACCCATGGTGGTGATACCACAACTTCTAGGAAGTAATTCCTTTTATTCTGACTGTAAACAGTCCATGCTTGTTTTTGAGCAATATATGCAAGACTCTCAGTATGGCCATCAACACATTTATATATGGATTTCATTCGGAAATTTTCGAATAACATGTACATTTTGAAAATGCAGTGGATGTCATATGTATCTATAGCAACAAGAATATTTAGAATGATTGTGAGGCAAACGTGCAACAATGAACACTACTGATTCACAGTCAATATTATTACAAATTCTTCATACAGTCATTATTGAGTAGACAAAAGAACATTTCATGTATATTAAGAAATGTTCCTTGAATTTAGGAACAGAAACTTTAGGCTAACCACTGAATCTCATTTAGATATATTTTGAAAGGAACACACAAAAACAATTCTTGGTGAATATTTAAAACTGCCAAAAATTAACATTAAAAAAATTAAACCATCTTAGGGTATAGAGTACGTTTCGTGCATCACCTATTTAACTCATACATAATACAAAAATTAAGTCTATTCTAAATGTAGACGACATTGATATTTTAACAAAATAAACAAATTTGTAAGATCTATTGGAATGTTGATTGTATTACATTAAGATAAGATTTATGAAAATTAGTACTAGTCTAATGCCCAGAATTATGGATGATTTTCATTCTCCTTCTTACATAGAAACAGAAATCAAAATAAGTCTATATTATACGGAAAATTTCCAATGTTTCAAAGTGTATAATTTAGAGAAATATTAGGCACCCTATACACACTACAGAATTTTGTGTTTTAGTGTTGGACATTCCTTGATACCACAAATAAACTATTGCATTTAAGCATAATTCATCTAACTTGGAGCATTTTACAGTCGATTACCACCTATAAGTTCTAACTCTTTCGTTTATTCTAAGAGTAGATGAAATGTGAAGACAGGTACAATTCCTTTCTTCTTCACAGTCCTTTAGTTGCTGGTTGCCTTGTTTACAGAATTTTGTACTGTAAATGCCTCTTGACTGTTACGTATCTTTGTTCTTCCCAATTCCCATGCTAACAAATGGCCAGTTTCCTTTGGAATTCAGATTTTAAAGGTACACCAGCATTCATCCATAACTACCAGGATTGAAATTCAATTGTTTTGACTCTTACTCTAGTCTGACAGTCATCATTATATCTTGTGCTTGAGCATAACACGAGGGTAAAAGTGACTTATGTGAGTGAGCAAAATAAATGGTCTGTTAAGCAGATCATGAAGATGTTCAACATCAGTGAAACTCAAATGTATGAGATTTTAAAAAAGGAAACTGACATTTTCAAACTGTGGGAAAAACTGTGCTAATGGGAAAATAAAATGCGAACTTAAGAAAACTACAACTGAAGATATTAATGAAATAGTGTGGGAGTTGGTTGTCAATGTCAAAGTGAAAAATCACTACATGTTGTATGCTATGATACAGGAATATAGTAGAAAGATATGTTTAGTGTGATTTCTTGGACTAAGTGTTTGTAGAAAGTTAGGCAACCAAAAATGTAAACTGTATGCTGAAAACCCCGCTTGACTATTGGAAAAAAAAAAATTCATTAATTAATTAAAAAATTGGGCATTTTTTTTCTGTCCAGTGTGTGTTCAATTACAGTGTGAATAACTAAATAAATAACATATTTTATTTCATCTTGTCACGTGCATGTCCCTGGTTTAATTTTTACAGTACACCTCAACCAAACAGAAAACTGGCTGCAGCGGAACATTTTCCTCATCCCTTTTGAGTCTGTTAAATCAGGTTTTACTGTAATAATGATTTAAACGTGAGAGAAAGCAATGGTAGATTGTTTAAAATAGGTATAGATTGGAACTTTTCCATTTCTGATATCACTTTTTGTTGACCTGAAGACGAAGACAGAGTCAATCTTCGAAACATTGTGATTTTTCCTTTTTCATTATCATCAACGGAACAAGTCCAATCTACATGTCTTTTAAAAACGTCAGAGGTGAGTAATGTACTTTTTGATGATATTTTTAAGTTAGAGTATACTTACTTTAGTTTTAAGTCTGACTTATTATTGTTGAATATTAAAATTAGTTATAATGTTAAAATATCATAGTAAAATCCAGCCACCTTATCAAGGACATCACATGGGGAAGGAGAGGCAAGTGTGAACCTCTGCCCTTCAACTTCATCTTCAATAAAAAAAATCTAAAAACATTTGCATAATTATATACTTACTTGTAAGTAAAATTTTGTGGTGAATTGTACCAGAACAATGGAAGGAGTCCATAATTGTACCTATTTTTAAGAAGGAGGACAAGGCTAACTGTGGTAACTTTCGAGGAATATCACTTTTGTTGACGGCGTACAAAATGTTGTCCAATATTCTTTTGAGAAGATTAACTCCGTACGTAGATGAAATTGTTGGGGATCATCAGTGCGGTTTTAGGCGTAATAGATCGACTATTGATCAGATTTTTTGTATTCGACAGATAATGGAGAAAAAATGGGAGTATAAGGGTACAGTAATCAGTTATTCATAGATTTCAAAAAGGCGTATGACTCGATTAAGAGGGAAGTATTATATGATATTCTTATTGAATTTGGTATTCCCAAGAAACTAGTTCGATTAATTAAAATGTGTCTCAGTGAAACATACAGCAGAGTCCGTATAGGTCAGTTTCTATCTGATGCTTTTCCAATTCATTGCGGGCTAAAGCAAGGAGATGCACTATCACCTTTACTTTTTAACTTCGCTTTAGAATATGCCATTAGGAATGTTCAGGATAACAGGCAGGGTTTGGAATTGAACGGGTTACATCAGGTTCTTGTCTATGCGGATGACGTGAATATGTTAGGAGAAAATACACAACGATTAGGGAAAACACGGAAATTTTACTTGAAGCAAGTAAAGCAATCGGTTTGGAAGTAAATCCCGAAAAGACTAAGTATATGATTATGTCTCGTGACCAGAATATTGTACGAAATGGAAATATAAAAATTGGAGATTTATCCTTCGAAGAGGTTGAAAAATTCAAATATCTTGGAGCAACAGTAACAAATATAAATGACACTCGGGAGGAAATTAAACGCAGAACAAATATGGGAAATGCATGTTATTATTCGGTTGAGAAGCTTTTATCATCCAGTCTGCTGTCAAAAAATCTGAAAGTTAGAATTTATAAAACAGTTATATTACCGATTGTTCTGTATGGTTGTGAAACTTGCACTCTCACTCTGAGAGAGGAACATAGGTTAAGGGTGTTTGAGAATAAGGTGCTTAGGAAAATATTTGGGGCTAAGAGGGATGAAATTACAGGAGAATGGAGAAAGTTACACAATGCAGAACTGCACGCATTGTATTCTTCACCTGACATAATTAGGAACATTAAATCCAGACGTTTGAGATGGGCAGGACATGTAGCACGTATGGGCAAATCCAGAAATGCATATAGAGTGTCAGTTGGGAGACCGGAGGGAAAAAGACCTTTGGGGAGGCCGAGACGTAGATGGGAGGATAATATTAAAATGGATTTGAGGGAGGTGGGATATGATGATAGAGACTAGATTAATCTTGCACAGGATAGGGACAGATGGTGGGCTTATGTGAGGGCGGCAATGAACCTTCGGGTTCCTTAAAAGCCATTTGTAAGTAAGTAACAAGTACCATAATTTCCTTTCAAATATCGTGAAGAAGATTAAAACTGAAAGTATACAAGTTATACAACAGGTCCATCATTGCCGAAGCCTTGAGGAAGAAAGATCTCACTGTGCACGAAGAAGTCCATGGCATCTCTCAAGAGGGATCCTGTCGGCGAATTGACATGCTTGCCATTCCACCAGGCTCCACATCAGCATACATTATCAACCCAACAGGTTTGAGGCACAGGAACAACAGCCCGCTGAAGTCCACTGAGAAAAATGCAGAATTTATGAGCCCACAGTTCCATTCTATTTGGAGAAATATCACCTCACCTCCATTGAAGTAGTTGGGCTAATGGTTGGCGCTAGGGGCACAATACCTCGCCTCTTTGTCAGTTTCTGCAAGAAGTTCCAGCTGAACAACGACTTCATTCGTTGCCGCTATCAGAGGATCACTTGCCATTTTAAAATACCATCTGTACTTTGTTTCCTAAAACGGGAGAATTTTGCTCGAATGTCTAATCTGTTTATTTACTATGTTTAGGCCTGTTATATGCATGCTATTATCTTTCCTGTACTTAATTTTCCTTTTTGTTCGTTCCAGTCCTTTCTCTTGTGTGGTCTGTTTTTGTTTTCACTCAACATGTTTATTATGCTTTGTCCAATGAGGCAATCCCGTCACTGGGAAAGCTGAAAGAGTGTCTTTCAATACAACAAAAAGCATATTAGACATGGAATTAAAACAATTCAAGTACTTGAGTTACAATATAGCAAGCCATTACATATTACATTCTCTTTTAACTATGCACACAATGATCATCTTTATGGTAAAACTGTTGCTGTTCAGTTCTCAAACAGAAGTTATACAAAGTTTATACTTTATTTATGGGAAAGCAGTGTTTTTATCTTTAAGGAGACATGACGAATTCATGACATCAGCGAATATGTAAAGGGAACTTTTTAAAACTATTAGAACTAAGAGTAAAAGATAAAGAAAGTGGGCGAAACTATGAGATCGACAATCAATTCTTACAAAAGTGCTCAAATTCAAAATGAATTGATAGAAACAATGAAACATGAAATGCAAACAATAGGGATATCTTATGCGAAGTTTTACCACTAGATGGCAGGAGCGTTCCATGCGGCGCAACATGTTGTAGGGCTATGTTATGTCATATGCTACAGTTGATTACGTTTTCCCGCTTGTTGGTTTTCTGTGCATGTCAAAATTATATTTAAAATTATTTTGTATAACCTAGTATAATTTAATATAATTCAGTATTTTCTTACCTCATAATTTAATTTAATTTACAATAAATAATAACGTAAACCTGTATAATGTTGAGCGATTCCCTTTAAGAGATGGATGGGGAAATCTGCAGTATGCAGAATATAGATACGAGTAATTTGAATGTTCATGAACCTAAACGAGAACTTTGAGAACGAGGTGCACGAATAAAAAAATAGAAACTATGTCGAAGGTGAATATCATCTTTAATCATTAGTATTTACGAACCGTACGCTAAAAACAGGATATGCAGCCACCAATGTGTTTTTTTTATATAGGGAAGGGACTATCGAGATTGAATTCCTTGTATTTTTTTCTGTAGTTGCAGAAAGATCAAATGAAATTTTTAATAGGATGATATAATATGATCGCAGTAGTATCACGATTATTCGTGCGTTTTGCAGGTTAAAGACATGCAGTTTTGAATACTGTGTAAGATGATTTTGAAAATTTGAAGTTAAAACATAGTTTTAATAATTAGGGTACAGTATATTAAAAACATAATTCACGAAATGGATTTCACTACGGATCGTCCTGGATAATAAACATCTCAGTTTATCGAGAGTTTACTGAAGGCGTAAACTTCGGAGACTCGTACAACTACTGTATATAATCTAAGCTAAGATAGCTCGCTGTCGAGGTTGCATATGTCTTTATTGATTTTTCTTTTTCCTCTTCCAAAATGAAACTGTAGTCAACAATTCCTTACTTGAAGTAGTTACTTTTATTTAATAGCTAGCACTTTCGAGGCCCAATTTAATTACTTATATTTTTAAGGTTTAAAGCATATATTCAGAATATTTCGGGACCTGATCGAAGACAAAAAGCTTTCCCTGGTTTTTACATATAGGAACATAACAAAAATTGCCATTTTTAGTTGTTTTTAAGAGTATTTAATATATTAATATACTACGTATATCCTCAATGTTTATATACCGAAAAACAAATGCACACGCAAAGCGCATCCCTCAAAGTACACTTGCGCCATCTGTTGGTGCTAGTTCAGGATATCCCTATTATGAAAGAAAGGAATGCTTTTCTGCTTTATCTATTGTTCGTGATATTTCCACTAAAGGACAACTAAGTATTTGTGTTCGATACGTGTTAAAAATATCAGACTCTTTCTTAATTAAAGATAGATTTTTGGGTTTTGTTAAAATTAAAGAAACAACAGGAGGCAATTTATACAATGTTATAAAATTCTATATGGACAAAATAGGCCTAGATATTAATAGAATGAGAGAACAGCTAATATAAATGGACAATTTAACAGGGTTGCAACAAAATTCAAGAAAGATGAACACAATCTCAAGAATATCGATTATCTCTGGAAATTCTACAAAGCATGATGATGAATAGTCAACTGTGTTTTTGAAAAGCTGGTCAATTTGCTGGAATGCAAATCCTCATTCCTTTTAGTTTTGGAGATTAAAAAAAACAGCGAATCTTTTTGCAAATGCATGAATAATGTTATACTGGTACATGAAGTTTACATTGTGTGAGGAGTATTCCACAATTTCTTGACAGAAATCTAAATTGTGTCCTTCCCCCCAAATTTACAGTGATACTATGCCTCTGCACCTTACACTTCAAGTTTTAGTTGGCAATTTAAAAATATTAAATGCACAACACTGTTTAACATCAAGTGTAATTGAAAATAAAAGTAAAAATTTAGAGTCCAAGTTTCACACATTAAAGTTCCTGGAAATTGGGTGTTTTTATTGTGAAGGGTCATGAGTAGCAGTGTGGTGTCTCCCATCTTCTCTGACGTCACAGCAGAGCTGTAGTTAACAACTTGAATAATTTGCTGCACTGGACCATAGTCCCATGTTACCTCATGTGTAAATATGGCCCTGCATCACAATATGTAAAAATAGAGGAGCCTCTCTTAGTAGGGACAGGATTTGCAAGTTTTTACCTATTTTTTCCTTGCTTCTGAACTCCTAATTTCTTCAATACTTTTTCGAATCATAATCGTAGGAGTCATATATGTGAATTCTGTTGAACCTAAAAAAAAACCTAAATTTGTCCTTAGTACCTAAAAAGAAACTATATCATTGTTGATAAGCATTATCCTGTATTTACTGTGTTATATAGTGATTTCTTTTTATTTTGAGAGAAATATCAATATATTTCAGAGAGAGGAAAGAACACACTCGATGTGGAGGAGGCTGCCTCAATCCCTAAGGCAAAATCTGTACTTAGCAGTGACAACATCTATGGCTCCCTTACTTTCCTCAAGGCACATTTCAGTGATCTTCCAAAATATACTGAGTACTTGGAATCTTCGTAGCTACAACTGAAATATGCAATTGGTATCATTGACTCGCTTCTACAGAAACAAGAACCAGGACCCGTGGGTGAACCCATCATGTTAAAACTGAAGAAAGTATTGCAGAAGAATCCAGGGTTTGAAAAAAATGATACTGTGGGTACCTACAGCAGCGGCAGTGATGAAATTTGCACCTATGACGTCATGTGCTCTGAAAAGAACCATTTCATCCTTCAAATGTATTTTGAGAGACAACAGAAAAAACTTCTCAGTAGAGAATCTTGAAAAGTATTTGGTCTTATATTCCAACCAGCAACATCACCAGTAAATAATGTTGTTTTCTTCATCAAGTTTTAACAAATTTAATTCAAAAGTTGTGTATTGTACTTTCTATCTATTTAAAATTGAAATTTATGTATTTATACCAAGGCAAATTATATTAGATAAAATGTTAATTGTTACAATAATTTATTCAGTCCACCGAGTTAGATCTGTGGTAGCGCGTCTGCCTTCAGACTAGTTGAGCTGTGTTCAATTCCCGGTAGGTTCAGAAATTTTCATGTAAAATTTCTACCGTCATCAGATGGGGACGTTAAGCTGGCAGCCCCCTTGGTGCTATTCAACAGGAGTAAGCTATGTGCCGGCACCGGGTTTCCCCTTCTCCCTTCCTCACCATCATCATCCTCACCCATTTCCTACACTACACGAACATTTACGCATACACTCACCCTAGTACACGACATAACTCTTCAGAGATACATATCATGAATAACGTGGCCCGCCAAAATGGTATGCAACTTCAAAATGGGTCACAGTTCTGCATCTATCCACAGTATGCAGAACCCGAATCACGCTAAATTGAGAGGGGTGCGGGAGAGGGGATGGGGAGAGAGGGGGGGCGCACGCACGCGCGCGCACACACACACACAACACTATCGGTCGAATATTCTTCGATACCACAGTCAATACGGATGTATACTTGACCTTCTTGGATGAATGTTATCCCCAACTAACAGAAGAGGAGTGTAATTACTGCTTCTTTCAACAAGATGGAGCAACATCTCACACATCTGAGAGGTCACTTACATGTATTCATCAGATGTTCACTGAAGAGTGGACTGTGAGCAAAGCCTTGTGGCCTCTGCGGTCACCAGATTTGTCGACATGTGACTTTTATTTATGGGGGTACTTGAAGGGGAAAGTGTACGAGCAGAATCCCCATACTATTGATGAAATGAAGGATAACATCAGGAATAGCATCCACACTATCACCTGTGAGGAATTGGCACGTGTCTGTATGAACCTGTTAAGACATGCACAGAAGTGCTGGTGGAGGGCACTTTCAATATCTATTATGAAGGTTAGTACAGGACACATTCATTTATTCATTTTATTCCATTTCTTTGAAAAAATTTCGTTTCAAATCAAATGAATGAGATGGGTCGGTTTATCTGCCGAACTCTGTATAACTGTAAGATAGTATCAAATATAAAATGTAATTCAATGTGAAGCACAAAATTAGGGAAGTCTTACCAGCAAGGAATTTTTCTCCATTTTCAACATCTGACATGTCTGCTTCAATTTCTCAATTGTTTCCTGTCTTCACTGATCTTGGTACTCCATTCTTTCTCCTGTGCAGCAATAATTTTTCTGACTTCTTCAAGAGATGACTTCAACTCGTTTACCAATTAAGGAACATAAAATCGAGGTATAATTCATTTTAAGGTAATGAATAACTTTAACTCTCTTACTTAATAAGGAACATTAAATTGGGGCATGATTTATATTAATGAATAACATGTAAAAGTTGTTTACTGACATTTTATTCAGTTTTCCTCCTGAATGATATGTGAAAAAGACATTAAAAGTAAGAAAGTAACATTTAGAATGTATCAATTAATGGAAAACTGTTTTTGTTCCCATCATTTACAATAAAAATAAATCAAAAGTCATATTTTATTTCTATCTATTATTATACAGTGGTAAGAAATTGCAAACTCCACATGTTTTCAAGACATATGGAAATTTTGTAAAAGATTTTCTTACTTTCACATTTAAAATGTAAAATTAAAAAACTGTACATCCTTTTTGAATACTGTCGGTAGTATTAGAGAAATGAAATGTATGCCAATAGTATCTTTATATACTCTGTATTCCCAGTTTTGCAGTGGGCATTTCTTGCTTTTAAGACAGCAACGTCTGCCTAACCTGCCATTGGTTGATGTGTGAGCTCTGTGCTCACTTTTAAATTCAAATTATAATAACTCTGCAACAGTCGAAAATAAGTAGGCCTATTTGAAATTCAGTGTATCTTTCCACGAGAGTCTCAGAAGTCGGTTGGTAAAGTATGAAGTGACAATGTGGCTTTCAGTTTCTGCCAAACTGCCATAACATACACCGAGTGCCGCACTTACAGGTCAACCAAGGGTGTTAGTGTTATTACTATGAATATTGCTCAAAATTCACAAATTGGAAGATGGCTATTGGAATAAGAAGATGATGATGATGACAAGAGGAATGATCACCAGGCTAAGATTCTGAATGTTCTGATATAGAAACTTTTGATGAAAATGTGCATGGCAGTGCGAGTGAAATTTCTGCAGATGACTCTGGCTCTGATAATGCTGACTGCCTATCCTGGACTGCATTATGTAGGTCGTGATAAGGTAACTTCATAGAACATTCATCCATCTCCACAATCAATCTTCTTAATGTATCCAGCTGTTTGCTGACAACATAAAGTCCACTATAGCCCACTGTAGTCTATTCCGTTGTTGTTTTTCACGAAAAATGAGGAGTATTTTGATCGGTGTTCATTATAGATGCCTATTGCTAGTAGCCAGAGGTGGGATGTAGTCAATATATACTGCAGGGCTGTGTCTTCTGCAACTGGTACTGATGAGTTTAATTTACTTCTTTTGTGGTTCATGGATGGACAGTATAGAAGAATGTGTTCCAGATCTTCATCATGATTATTACACCACAGACAAGTAGGATTATCAGAAATGTGAAATCGGTGGAGGTACAATTGAGTGACAATGCGACCTGTTCTGGCTCTTGTTAAAAATGTTTGAACATGTCTGGGCAAGTTTTTGTACATTTCCAGGTCATTTGGTTTCTTTTGTACAGACTGTAAAATTTTTCCTTTGTGAGAAGAGAGCCAATTGTTGATCCATAGGTTTGTAAAACGAGACTTTACTGAAGCAAAAACACTGGATAGAGATATCACTTGAACAGGTCGTGGTTGCAAATATGTTGCCTGTTTTGCAATATTATCGACTTTCTCATTTCCAGGTATACCACAATGACTAGGTATCCATTGAAATTTTATTTCCTTGTGGAGTTCTTTTAGTTTACTTAGTTGTTTCTGAAGTGGAATAATTCTATGTGCATATAGGTTTGGTACATATTTAATTATATTAAATATAGCCCCCTTGGAGACGGTAAGTATGCAAATAGATTTTTCAGAAATTTGAGTAACACACTAAAGAGCGGCATCAATAGCTAGCAATTCAGTGTCAAGACTGGAGGAGGATGAACATGGTATGAAATAACTTTCTTGATATTTTGGAATATAATACCCTGCTCCTGATGCCCCATTATTAAGATTTAGAGATCCACCTGTATAAATTTGAAGGTGATCCTTATATGTGCTGCAGAGTAGTTCCATGGCATCTAACTTAAGAATGTATGGAGGATCATTTTTGGAATGATTTCCTGGAATTTGTATGCTATGTTCTGGAATCACCCATTTCCATAGAGGTATTTCGTTCACAACTGGAGTTTTGGCAATGAATGCGTCTGTGATTATAGATTGGTATTTCTTCTTTTTTTATTTTATAGAAATTACACAGGATATCATCTGACAGTTTGAAGAACATCTGAGATCTGGATGAGGCTTGCAATTTTAAATGTATCTCCACGAAACAGAACAAAAGAAAGAGAAACATAGTGAAAGGAGTTGCTCAAAATGCCCACACAATTGTTGAATGTTGGGAACTCTTTTTCCAGAACTTGTCTCTTGACAAAAAGGTAAGACTGCATCCTGATCAGATCTCTGAGACTTCCTTGGACTCTACCAGTATGTCAATGTAAGTGTTGAATTACAATGCTGAGATGGACACACCAGAAAGTGGAATGAATTATCCTGCTTAATTATAATGATTACCAAAATTTGAGAAACAGCTACATAATTCTGTCTTCAGATTTTTCACACAGGAACAAAGTTTTTCACGTGCCATAGATCTATAAAATGGAACCTCCAACTTGACTTTTCAAAGAAATACAGAATAAAGGTATGATCACACGTTGCAACTTTTGCTCTGCAACTTTTGTACTGCAGCTGCAAAAGTTGCGTGACAGTGTTGACTTCTCAATATACATTTTGTGGTTATGTTCACATTATTAAGAAACTCATGCGAAAGCTTACTTATCTATTATTTGCTTTTCTGTCCTAACTAGTATTCAGAAATTGGTATTTTTTTTACTATAAAGTTTTTAAAAACGCCTATATACTTCAATGATAACCAACAGCATATTCACGTAATCAATGTTGGCAACCCTCCTGTTTGAAACTACACTACGAAAAATTAAAAAAAAAAAAAAAAAAAGAAAATGAATTATATCGTCAGCAAATATACTCATTGTACATTTAGTAACTGTTACAAATCATTTATTTTTATCACATCTAAATTAAAATATATCCAAACAATAAAAGTATCATTGGCACATTTGGGTGGCAACACTGGTCGCAACTGCAGCAAAAGTTTCAATAAAACCGATATCAAAAATGCTGCGACTGCAACCTTGAGAACCCTGTTCACACGTCGCTACTAATAAATAACAATTATACATACTGGAATGAAAGAATATTAGAAGTACAACTCCAGATAGGAAGAGGCAAACTAACTTTCTTTAGTCTTTATGCTCCAGAGGAAGGAAGAGTTGAAGAAACTGAATTGTTTTATGCCCAGTTGCAAGAAATTTTGAATAAAGTAAATAAAAATAATTACATATTATTAGCCGGAGATTTAAACGGTAGAATAGGCAACATTGAAATAAAAAATACCATAGGAAAATTTGGAGAACCTACCATAAACAATAATGGAGAAAAAGTAAGAGATTTTGTATTATACAATGAAATGAAAATCATGAATTCATTTTACAACCATAAAGATATTCATATGTATACATGGTCAGCACATGGCTCAAAATCTATCATAGATTATTTTATAGCAAATAGAAAATTATCCGAATTGTTTTTAGATGTCAAGGTCTTCAGAGGAAGTGACATTGGATCAGATCATTACCTTGTATTAGCAAAAGTGAGATATACACCAAGATGGCTACATTTAACAAAGATAAATTCCCCCAAAAAAGAATTAATGCGTTACAAAATTAGAATAATCCATGACGACAGTGTACGCTGGCTTTATCAAAAAAAGACTTGAACAAAAAATGTTAGAAATATCTGAAGATGAAGACATTCACAAAGAATGGGAAAATATTAAAACTCAAATATCACAGGCAGTCACGGAGAGTATCGGAAAATATAAGGCTTTCACACAAAAGAAAAAATTAAGATCTTGGGATGATGAAATTAAGGAGATCATAAAAAATAAAAATATAGCTTATAGAAAATACCTTCAAACAAAATCCGTTAATGATGAAATAGATTATAAACATAAAAGGGCGATAGCTAACAGAGAAATTAGAAAACGACACAGGCAATCATGGAAAGAGTTTATATCTTTTTTTAGAAACTGACATTTATAAAATGAAACCCAATACATATAAAATTTTAAAATACATGAACAGAGACATAAAGGAATCCGCCAAGATAAACCCTTGCCCCAAAATAGAAACATTCCTAGACTTTTACAAAAACTTATGGAACAATCCTACTTTTGATTCAAAATTCTGGGACACAAAAAACCCAGATGAACAATGCATTACAAAAGAAGAACTACAAGAAGCATTAAAGAAGACGAAAAATAGTAAATCACCTGGAGAAGATAACCTAAATTCAGAATTGTATAAATATGCAGGAGATCTATTTCAAGAAAGATTACTAAGATTTCTAAACAGAATATATCTGACTGCCACTTTACCGGAAGAATGGAAAAATAGTGTAATTATTCCCATATATAAAACAGGAGATAAACAGAATGTTGAAAACTATAGAGGGATTAGTATCCTCAACACATGTTATAAGATATTTAGTAGGATTTTAAATGAAAAATTAAAAAAACATGCTGAAACTTTCCTTCCGGAGTGTCAAAATGGTTTTAGAAAAGGAAGATCATGTGTAGATCCATTATTTAGTATCAAACTATTGTTGGAAAAAAGAAGAGAATTTAATTTAGAAACCCATATAGCTTTTATTGATTTTGTGAAAGCTTTTGATGAAGTCCGAAGAGACCTTTTATTCGACATATTACAAGAAAAAAATATTCCAAATTTGCTATTCCAAAATATAATAGAAATCTACACGGACAGCAAAATAAGTGTCAAAATAAATAACTGTATATCCGAAAGAAAATTAGTTAATAATGGAGTTCGACAAGGTTGTCCACTATCACCAACTTTATTTAATATTTATATAAATGAAATTATTTTAAAATGGAACCAAATCTACACATCAGGAATCAAAATAACCAGTGCTCTAACATTAAATACCTTACTCTATGCCGATGATCAAGTCATAATTTCCAATTCAGAGGATAATTTACAAAGAGGATTGTATACATTAAATGAAATATTAAAAGATTTTGGGATGGAAATTTCAGCACAAAAATCAAAAGTAATGGCATTTTTAGGACAAGACCCAGTGAGAAGTAAGATAATACACAATAACCAATGCCTCGAACAAGTGCAAAATTTCAATTATCTGGGTTGTGAAATATCTTATCAAAATGAAAAAGATGTGAACAAGAAAATTACCAAATTTACACAAATTCTAGGAATAATAAACAATACATTAAAAGCTAAATTAGTACAAAAATCTACAAGAATAAAAATATATAATACACTAGCATTACCCACCCTTCTATACGGAAGCGAGATTTGGACATTAAAGAAAAAAGACATGAACAGAATCAAAGCAACAGAAATGAAATTTTTCAGGAGAACAGCAGGATATACTCTTTTAGACCGAAAAAGGAATGAAGAAATTTTAGAACAATTAGAAGTAGAGTCAGTAGAAGAAAAAATCACCAGATACAAATTCAATTGGCTAGATCATGTAAGAAGAATGGAAAATTCAAGAATCCCAAAAATTATGATGCAATATAAACCTAGAGGACATCGTCGACCAGGAAGACAGTTAAGAAGACTGCTAGATGGGGCCGAAACAGGTCTACAGAGGCCTAATTCGTGAAGGATGATGATGATGATGATGATGTAACACATTAGGTCTTGAAAACCAAGTTCTGTCTGCAGTCAGGAGTTTTTTTTTAGTTGGTTATTTAACGACGCTGTATCAACTATTAGGTTATTTAGCGTCGATGAGATTGGTGATAGCGAGATGATATTTGGCGAGATGAGGCAGGTAAAGCAAGCTTTAGGACTGTGAAACAGCTGTCTGTGTCCGTGTCTGAGAGTGTCCGTAAACGAAAGTTAAATTTATTATTTCTATATTATTTCAGCTGGGACATAAAAATCTGTCTGTATTTGAGGAGAGTCCGTATCTTGGGGGTGTCCGTAAGGAAAGGTTTCACTGTACCTCTAAAAACGTGGTCATACATTTGTAAACAGTATTTTATAAACACTGCGTACTTGGTGAAAAAAAGTACTATGCAAAAAAATTGAAAAAAAAAAAAGCTTTAATTTTCACATACAGCAATTTGTTCAGCACTTCGAACATAAAATAGATAGAAGGGGCAAGGCTTGCTGGGTAGTGGCACCAGAGTTCGATCAGCTGATCTAGGGCAGAAGCGATATTGGATATGGAAAGGCCAATGTATTTCTAGTGGAATGTGAGTGTTTTGGATTGATTTTGGCACATAAAAATTAGAAATAACGATAATATTTTGTAGGTGGTTACACTTGATGCATATTAATAACCTCACTGCAATGTATTAAAGCGCGATAACGTTATTTAATTGTGTTTATTTTGGAAAACTTGAGTCCATGTACGATTTCCTCACTGCCAGCGATTTATCTTTAAAAAAGAGCAGATTTGTGTGTGTTTACTGAATGCGCATCATCACGCTTACGAAATCAAATACAGAAAAACAAATAGGCCTAGGCCTACTTCAAGTTACCAAATTATCCTATTCATTTCGTGTTCTTGTTTCAGTTTTGCAATCGAATCTTCAATAGGTCTCAAGTTATTTCAACAAAGTAACTACAGTGTCCTATTAAATTTTAAAAAGAGTAATGGCATATAATTGCATCCGATCGTCTCCCTCCCACCTTGGCTATACGTCTATGGATGAACTGAAACAGTTATCTAGGTGAAACTAGCGTTGAGGTAGTTCCCGTGATTTCTGAAGTGAAAATCGTTTAATTTAGAACGATTTTTTTTTTGTGGATATGGAGTTGATCGTATATGCAAGGCATAACAAACGCCTGAACTAACCAAACCTAACCTGTCTCAGATTCGAATGTGCAAGGTGTATAAACTGGGTACAAAGGGAACTACCTCAGTGCTAGTTTAGCCGAAAATTGAATTACAGCGCCACCAATTTTCAAAACTGTCAAGAAAATGGCATCGAAGTACTGCTCAATGATCTATAAATTTCGGCGTTGGAGTTTTCTTTATTTTCTTGTCACACTCAGTCAGTTCAGAGGTGCACAAAGCTAGTGACTGAAGCTTCCAGTTTCACTATGGGTAAAAAAAAAATAGGCTAGATGATTTATAAGGACATGAATTGATTCAAGAGCAGTTTTACTCATGTTTGAAACAAAACCAGAATACAATTCATAAAAATGAAAAAAAAATATTAGGCCTACACTGTTACTTAAATTGTTTTTATTCCAGTATAAATATCGAATTTATGTGAAATAACGTAGAAATATTATTTTCCTCTAGTTTTTATATAAATAATTAGTCATGACTTCATTTGTAAGCTTTCATTTTAACAGTACCTATTATTATTATTATTATTATTATTATTATTATTATTATTATTATTATAATTATATATTTACTTATAAGGCCTATTGTGAGGATTTAATTATAAATTAGAAGACATCCAGTTTCATTGTTACCTACGGTAGGTATAATAACCGAGGAAATTTTAAAACTCTGAAACATAATGGGTTAACATGTTTTGTTACATTTTTTCAAACATTCATTTTATGCGAATGAGCGAAAAATCATGTTCTTTCCCTTCCTCTTTGTATAAGTATCTGCCAGTTTGTCACCTATTCCTTTTTATGGGCTTACATAATTGTATTTTTTATTAATCTGTAAATTAAAGTATTATATAAATACATGGTTGGCCTAGGCCTATATTCCAGTTTTACTAGTAAATAAACTTGCCGAACTTACGAATAATTTCTAAAATACAAGGTTCGATAGAGTCCTCAAGATGTTAATCACAAAATCAAAGCTATTATATTTAATATTTCAGTAAGACACAACTTTACTTTCTCACACTATTTAGTTTTCAAATCAATAAAATTTACATTACCTATGTTTTCACTCCCCCCCTCCCCCCAAATGAAGGGCACTTGTCAGACAAAGAAGTGCAAAGTACTGTCAAGTAACGTAAAGAAACTGCCATGATTAAACATTTTAAAAAACAATAGTGTCCTTCTTTTGTCAACTCCTTTGTTTCAATCTCACTTAATACATTTTCATAACTTCTAACTGCAATTTCCTTATTAAAACGTCGACAGTAAAAGTATCCCACATTTTCATAAGCCATTTATAGCAGGCTTATCTGTAAGTTATTTCATGTTGTATTATAAAACAAGACACTTGTTCAATTAGGATCTACCGAAACATTTTTTTTTATCTTAATACATTCTAGGATATGCTGTCATATCCGCAATCATTGCAATAAATTGCTTGTTCGTAAGCATACTGTGTAATGTTTTGCCCAAGATCAGCTGATCTGAGAGAGCTGTTATTATGGTGCCACATTCATCTGGTAGAGCAACATTGAGCGCCCTCTCTATTTACTTTAATGCTCGAAGGTTCAGCATAAATGTTGTTGTTGTTGTTTTCTAATGCCAGGCGTTTGACAATAAACTCATTTGACCTCTTGCACTCCAATATTTTTCAAAGATATTATCATGGCCAGCCACTGAAGCACAGATTTTGAGGTGTTCCGAATCCATTTCTTGGTTTGAGTTGCACAATGGGCAGTTAGGGGACTGATATATTCCAATTCTATGCAGGTGTTTGGCCAAACAATCATGGCCTGTTGCCAATCTAAATGCAGCTACAGACGATTTTCGTGGTAAATCGGGAATTAACTGTGGATTTTGATGCAGAGAGTTCCATTTTTTCCCTTGGGATTGAGTTATCAAATTTTGTTTGTTGAAGTCTAAGTATGTAGATTTAACAAATCTCTTCACAGAGTAATACGTAGATTTAGTAACAGGTCTGTAAGTAGCAGTGCTGCCCTTCTTTGCTAAAGCATCCGCATTCCCGTTTCCCAGGATTCTACAATGGGTTGGTATCCATTGGAATACAATTCTTTTATTGAGTGATATTAATTGAGAGAGCATTTTAGTTATTTCTGCTGTTTGAGATGAAGGTGTGTGTTTAGAGACGATTGATAGGATAGCTGCTTTGGAGTCTGACAATATAACTGCATTCCTAAATTTATTGATGTGGCATAGAAGATTCCTTAGACATTCACTTATTGTAATGATTTCACCATCAAAACTTGTTGTTCCATATCCAAGAGATCTATAAAGTGAGAAGAGACAGCACGTAACACCTGCACTGGCACCTTGTTCTCTGGAGATCAAGGATCCGTCAGTGTATAAATGAAGCCAGTTTTGTGGAGGGTACCTAATATTAATTGTCTCTAAAGACAATTGTTTCAGTATTTCAGTGTTTACTTCTGATTTCAGTATTTCTTCTGTTAAATTTAGATTATATTCCATATTTAATAGAGTTAAAGGGTTTGGTTTAATTTGTAAGTTTTCTTTTAAATTTGGGATATTGATTTTCTGTTTTAATTCTTGAACAATGGATATGAAACTTTTTTGAGTTTTCAATTTACAGAGAGGACTGCATGAATGCCAATTGTTTCCTGGTAATCTGATAAGTTTTTCATATTGAATCAGTGCTTTTTCTTCTATTGTCATTTTGATGCTGTTAATATTAGTGAGGAATCTCATAGAATCTATTGGCGTTGTTTTGATTCCATCAGTAATGAGTCTGAGAGATTGGTTTTGAACATATTCTATGTCGTTTATGAAAGGTGAAGTAATTAAAATTTCTCTGCAGTATGTCAGCACTGGCTGTATAAACATTTTGTATGTAGTGTTCAAAGTATTCCTAGAACATCCCCATTTCTTTCCTGCTAGTCTTTTTAGAAGGGAGAATCTTTTATGAGCTTTTACAGAAATGTATTTCAAATGGTTGCTCCATGTTAACTTACTATCGAAAATAACTCCAAGATATTTGGATTCATAAGTCCTAGGAAGGTGTTGGCCATTGTATTGGATATTGAATTCTCTTTCTTTTTTACCGAGTGAAAATATTTGGTAGTTACTTTTGCTTAAATTGAGTGTCATCAAATTTGATGTATTCCATTCATGTAGTTGATTCAGAGCTTTAAGAGCAGAATTTTGAATTTTGTCTCTATGTCTGTAAGATCCGGAAGTCCACAAAACTATATCATCTGCAAATAGTGCTGTTTTCATGTTTGATTCCTCTAATACGGAGGGTAAGTCATTTATATAAATATTGACTAAAGTTGTGCTGAGGACAGCGCCCTGAGGTAGACCTCGATATGTTTGTCTGTAACTAGAAAGTGAGTTATTGAATTTAGTGGCAATGAATCTTTGACTAAGGAATTCTGATATCCATCTGAACATATTTCTCGAAATACCTAATTTCTGGAGTTTTAGTAATAATTTATTTCTCCAAACTGAGTCATATGCTGACTAAAAGTCAATAAATATTGCCAAGGTATCTTCTTTCTTGTTAAAACTGTCTTTTAATTTCTTGGCCGAGGCGTATGACTTGTTCATTGGCAGAGTGTAGTTGTCGAAAGCCGGCTTGTTTTGGTGATAAAAGATTTTGGGATTCTAAATACCAAGTTAATCTGTTGGAGATCATGGACTCCATGGTTTTTGCTATCATGCTTAATAGTGCTATTGGTAGATAACTATTAACGTCATGAGCAGGTTTCCCTTTTTTGTGAATTGGTACAATGATTGCTTTTTTCCAAGCTGCAGGAATTGAGGTGTTCCATGATAAATTGAAAATGGATAAAAGTACAGACTTGGCTTTTTCCCCCAGATGTTTAAAAAATTCGGAATGAATGTTGTCGGGGCTAGGAGATTTCTTGATTTTTAAATTTTGTATAGCTAGAGTTAAATCTTTGGAAGTAAAATTTTTATGAAATATTTCAGGTTTTCTACTAGTAATATTGTTTTTATTATTTTTATGTAATTGTCTTTTGATAAATTTGTCAGTTTTTTTGATATTGGGATGTAATCTGTGAGAGTTTGAGAAGTGTTTATTAAATGCGTTTGCTATATCTCTACTATCTGTTAGTGTTTTGTTATTATGAATAATAGGTTGGCTAGTATTTTCCTGTGTATTGGAAATATTCTTCAGAAATTTATATGTTTTAGCGCTATCGGTTCTGTAATTAATATTTTCAATAAATTTATTGAAACTGTTCTTTTTTGCTGTTATGATTGCTTTTTTAAGAATGGCAGTCTTCTTCCTCCAATCTTGAGTATCTTCTGGTGTTTTGCTATGTTCTGCTTTGGTTCTTGCTTTATCTCTATCTTGTTTCAATAAATTCAGGTGTTCTGTCCAGAATGGGGTGTATTTTTTTGGTTTTCCTCGTGGAATGTGCTTTTTTGCAATTTTAAGAAGAGATTCACAGAAATATTTGTTCAATCTATCTGAGTTTGTATTTTCCATTAGTGGTGTGTTGACCTGGAGGTGTTCGTCGAGTTCTGTTGTAAATAGTTTCCAATTCGCATTCTTAAAGTTCCATGTTGTTTTGTTTTTGTAGGGTGCCTGTCTTCGGTTTTGGTGGAGATGGATAGAAGCAATGATGACTCTGTGGCCAGATCCAGGGTCTTCAATTATTTTTTTCTTGGTTTCGTGATGGATATCTGATGTTACTAGTAATAAGTCTGGATTTGTACCAGAACCAGGATAATGAATGAAAGTAGGGGGATCTTCTTTTCTGTAGACAAGTTCTGCGGTTGTAGTATTTAGGAGGTCCATGATCATTTTTCCAGGTTGGTTTACATTATCGTAGCCCCAGAGTTGGGAGTGGGCATTAAAGTCACCAATTATGATAGTTTTAGGTTGTATATCGAACAAAGATTGAGGGGATTATTAGGTGGGTTATAGGCACTGTAGATTTTGAAATGTTGTTGATTTTTCCATACTTCAATTTTTATTAGTTCTAATTTGTCTTGATTATCCATTTCTTTTATGATTTGAAAATTTGTAATTAATTTCTTTGATGTACCTGCGAGAATTTCAGCATAAATTTTATATACATTTTCACTTCTTACCTTTCAGGAAAAAATTCAATTTTGTCCTTTACATCAATGTACTGCAATACGTCAGACATTGTAACTTTACACAATTTCAATTTCTAATTATTTGCTTTTTTCTCTAGTTTACGTATGTCAGGAAGGAATGGTATGTCCATATTTGGAGTCTTCATATTATGTGATGCTGTCATGAGCAACTCTCGCAATCGAGGTATAACCAATGTCACATTCATCTCACCACGACCAGCAAAGTGAAATGTATTCAGTCATTTGAGTGGATGGCTCTCCGATGGACTGAAATAGAAAAACCATGTGTATTTGTAGACTCCTTATGCAGAAAGATTGTACATTTAAAATAACTTACTTACAAATGGCTTTTAGAGAACCCAGAGGTTCATTGCCCCCTCACATAAGACCGCCATCAGTCCCTATCTTGAGCAAGATTAATCCAATCTCTACCATCATATCTCACCTCCCTCAAATCCATTTTAATATTATCCTCGCATCTACGTCTCGGCCTCCCCAAAAGTCTTTTTCCCTCAGGTCTTTCAACTAACACTCTATATGAATTTCTGGATTCACCCATACGTGCTACGTCATGTCCTGTCCATCTTAAATGTCTGGATTTAATGTTCCTAATTATGTTAGGTGAAGAAGACAATGCGTGCAGTTCTGCGTTATGTAACTTTCTCCATTCTCCTGTAACTTCAACCCTCTTAGCCCCAAATATTTTCCTAAACACCTTATTCTCGAACACTCTTAATCTCTGCTCCTCTCTCGAAATGAGAGTTCAAGTTTCACACCATACGGAACGACTGTAATACGATGTTGTTGTTTTCTAATGCCAGGCATTTGACAATAAAGTCATTTGACCTCTTGTACTCCTTGTACTCCAATATTTTTCAAAGATATTGTCATGGTCAGCCACTGAAGCACAGATTTTGCAGTGTTCCGAATCCATTTCTTAGTTTGAGTTGCACAATGGGCAGTTAGGGGACTGATATATTCCAATTCTATGCAGGTGTTTGGCCAAACAATCATGGCCTGTTGCCAATCTAAATGCAGCAAACTGTAATATAACTGTTTTATAAATTCTAACTTTCAGTATTTTTTTAAAGTAGGCTGGACAACAAAATCTTCTCAACAGAACAATAGCAAGCATTTCCTATATTTATTCTGCAGTTAACTTCCTCTCAAGTGTAATTTATAAATAATAATAATAATAATAATAATAATAATAATAATAATAATAATAATAATAATCTATACTAATAATAAATCTGTAGCCGAAATTTTTCTGGTAATTTTCGATTTTCCAAATATAATTGCTCCTAACATATATAATTAACCACCCTGAAACCGAAAATAGCTTTTTTGAAATTTTTGTTTGTATGTCTGTCTGTCTGTCTGTCTGTCTGTCTGTCTGTCTGTCTGTCTGTCTGTCTATGTTTGTTACCTTTTCACGTGATAATGGCTGAACGGATTTCGATGAAAATTGGAATATAAATTAAGTTCGTTGTAACTTAGATTTTAGGCTATATGGCATTCAAAATACATTATTTAAAAGAGGGGTTATAAAGGGGCCTGAATTAAATAAATCGAAATATCTCGCTTATTATTGAGTTTTGTGAAAAATGTTACATAACAAAAGTTTCTTTAAAAATAATTTGAGATATGTTTTATTTCTTGAAAAATTTTGATAGGACCGATATTTAATGGGATAAATGAGTTTTAAAATTAAAATAACTGCCATCTAAGGCCGTGTAATGAATTAAAAAAAAAATGACATCGTCTATAAGGGGCCTTGGACAGCAACAATCGAAAGCTATGGAAGATAGCCTACAGAGAATGTTTCTGTTTTTGTATGAAGTAATATCGGAAGTTAATTAACCGATTTGTATAATTAATTATTATTTCACCATTGGAAAGTGTAGTTTATCTAGATGGACATAATGCTATAATGTTATTACAGCAACTTCTGATATAATATAATATAATATACTATAATATACTATAATATAATATAATATAATATGTAATGTAATATTATATAATATAATTTAAGTTATTTGAAGGGTTCAGAACCATAGTGGGCCAAGCGCCAGTTACTGAATACGTAGGAAACAAGGGTTAAAATTAAGTTATTACCATAATTCAATGGAAACCTATAACAAGTAAAATAAAATATACACATTAAATCTAAATGATGTCAATGTTCATTAAACTATGGTTGCATGTAATAAAAATTAAGAAACATGTTAAAGGAATTGTCATTGCACCAAATGAGTGTCTCTGGACCAAAATGATCGCATTTTAATTATTTGGATGCAATTTAAATTAAGTAACATATTAAACGATTTATCCTTCTATCAAACACGAATGTTCCCTGGATCAAATGTCCTATTTTAATTATGTAATTACTTTATATTTATTTCTAACGGGTGCAGTGGAGCGCATGTGTACGGCTAGTAATAATAATAATTTATTTACTAATATTTATTGTGCTGTACAACACCTTGGAGCCAACAACAGTTTAGCACAAGATTTACAATGCACAAGGAATTACATAAACAGTGTATAAAAATAATTATTAAAATTAGAGACAATAATAATGACAAAATTAATAGATAACTGCAAAATACATGATACAGAACAGCTCAAAAACAACACAAACGAATGAAATTGAAATGAATATGATTTTGATGCGTATACTAAATATAAAAATAACCAAACAGCAAGCTATACATTAAACGGATCCGAATTAATGCAATATAAATCGGCAGCTTTCATGCATCTGACAACTGGAGAGATTTCGGCTTATAGGTATAAACAATTTTTTGAAATCTTAAACCATTCGAAGGGACCCGAAGGTAGATAGTGCTTATGAAGGATTCACAATCAATATCATCCTTTATGGCCTTACAAAAGAATAAATAGTCAAATTCAAGATGTCTAACATAAAGGCTAGAAAACTTAAAATATTTACAAGTACGCTCATAATTGAAAATAGATGAATTTGATAAAAACCTAAAAGCAAGTAGTGACATAAATTTTCTTTGAATGATTTACAATTTAACCAAATCAGTAGAAGTAATAGAATTCCAGACAACAGATGCATATTCGAGTTTAGATCTGATTAATGTATAGTATAAAATTACAAGAGTGGCTGAATAGAATAAGTTATAGACCTTATAAGTCCGAGCATTCTAATGGAATGATTATAAATATATTGGACATGATTATGAAAATGCAATTTGGTATCGAGTATAACTCCCAGGTCTCTAATACAGTCTTTCCTTATTATGTTGATATTATTAAGAGTATAATTGAGGACCGTTTTTGCAGAACTTGCTAACTGCAAAATTTGCAAAATTGAGATTTTGATGGATTCGTTAACATAAGGCAGGCCTCTACATGATGTTCAAAGCGTCTTAGTAAAATTGGGTTATTTTTCTTCATTGTAGCATGTCAAAGTGTGATCGTTTTTTCAAAACTTGCTTTCTGCTATAAGTGAGACATACAGCAAAACTTGCTTACTATAGTGTTTTGTCTCTCTTGTAAAATTTAGTTTTTTTCAGTTAGCAAGTTTTGTAAAAACGGTCCTCAATTATTAAATTTGAGAGAAGTGGTTTTTCTAGAGGAGGAAATGACTAAAATTTTCGATTCATTAATTTTCATTCCATTACCAGCAGGCCATAGCTCAACAGCGTTTATATCATTCTGCAAAGTTACGCAGTCTGCCAGACTATTAATTTTGCGAAATATTTTCAGGTCATCGGCAAATAAAAGGCAGTTAGAACTTAGTCTAGCACTGATATCATCTATAAATAATAAAACTAATAGAGACCTCAAAGTGGAACTCCGCATAAACTAATATATGGATCAGAGTAAGAATTTCGAAGTCTAAAACAGGATTGTCTATCTTTTAAAAAATTTTCAAACCAGTTCAGGTAGTTAGTGGTAAGATCAAAAGAGTTTAATTTACTCTAACATATTACGGGAAACAACACCAAATGCTTTGCTAAAGTCAAAATATATGGAATCAATTTGACCCTGAGTTTCAAATATAGGCATAGCGAAATTGAGATATGATACTAAATTAGTAGTCGTAGATTTCCCGTTTGTAAAACCATGTTGGGCCGAATTCATTTTGTTTTTCATGTAAAAAGAAATATGTCTTTTAATTTTTTTTTTTTTTTCAAAAATTTTGAGAAGTTATCAAGAATGGAAATAACAGATGCTTCCTTCCAAAGAGAAGGATATTTCCCTGTTTTCAAACTCAAATTGAAAATGTAGGTTAAGAATTTCAGAGCATCCTTTAATAATAAAATTAGGGATGCCATCCGACCCATAGATTCATTCGGCTTGACATTTTTTATGGCCTTCCTGACATTCTCACAAGAGATTACAGATAAGGGTAAAAAGTCATTAATGTTAGAATAACAACTGAGAAAATTAAGAGTTATGACTGATCTGAAATGATTTAAATTGACTAGCAAATGCATTTGCAATGACTCTTTGATCAGCGATGTGAACCCCATTAATAATAAGTCCATTAGGAATGTTTTTCGATTTCTGAAAAGATTCTACATATTTCCAAAATTTATTAGGCTCTTTTTTAAATTGTCATCAATGGATTGTAACCATTTACATTTATCAGAATAACTCAAAGCCTTGACTTGTTTTCTACAGTAAGAGAAAATTTGATAGTGGTGATCAGATTTATATTTTTTTAAATTTCTATGTGCTTTGTTCTTTTTCTTAATGAGCTGATGTAGACTGTTTGAAAACCATTTAGGATAGTGCGACATTTTCACAAAGGTGACAGGGACAGCTTTAGATATAGCATCATTTACAATTTTAGTCAGAGAATTAATAGCAACATTGACATCGGTAGTAAGATATATACAATCCTAATCAAAATTGTGGAGAGTGGATAAAGACAGTGATAATCACCTTGAGAATAATTTAATGGGTGATGAACATCTTCCAAAACTAGTGAATGATTAGCAAGATTAACTGAACAGTTACAGACATTTGTAAAAACAAGATCAAGAAGAGTTTTACTATTTCTCATAAGATTAATTTGGTTTAGTCCAAGAAGACAAGAAAAGGAATACCGGTATAAATCCTGAAACTTAATTTTAGCATAATAATGAATATCATTAAGAATGCAACTTGATGAATATCATTAAGAATGCAACCATGCCAGGAGCATTCAAAGCCCTGAGGATAACAATTCTAAAGTTGTGGGTATCAAGATTGTTTTCTATAAAATTTAGATAAGACTTTACATGTTTATGATCTGTATCGGGTGGGAAATAATGATTTCCAATTAGCAGATTACAACCATCAGGCATTTTAATTTCAATCCAAACGCATTCATTAACGAATTCTAAATCATATCTCCAACGTATAAAAGGTATCTGGTTACTAACAAGCCATTAAGACACCCCCACCTTTTACTTTGTTGGTAACTTCAAATAATCTATCAGCACGAAACACAGTATAATTGTTAGGAAACAAATTTGTATTAACAACAGATTCGGATAACCATGTTTCAGTGAGACAGATAGTGATATCATTATTAATCACTATATTTGGAAAATTTAATCACTTTTCATATTAAGTCCACAAACATTTTGATAAAAAAAATCTCAAGATGACTATTGGAATTGCACATTAATAATGATAGCAGGTAAGACTAAGAGGCATTTTCCTGAGAATCAACTGAATCTGAATTCGTAGAATGCGAGAAATGCTGTTCAGGTTTGAGTTTCCCAAAAAATGGGGCAATTAGGCCAAACTTCAGAATTATTTATCACATCAAAATCCCTCTCATCCACAGCTACATGGAAGGAAGAATATGTTTCAAATTTGGTTTTGAGTTTAGTTATTAAGAGAGACCTAAGTACTTATTGATTTTTAAGAGAATCCACTAAACTGTTAAGAGTTAACTTTGGAACCAATCTCGAAACAAACAGAAATGTAGTTCTGATTTGCTTAGGGACCATTCCAATGTTGCTAGTAGAAGAGGTTCCTACTGTGGGTTTTCTTTTTTTTTTCTAATTTCTTACGAGAAACTAATTGAAAGTCTTCGTTATCAATGGGAAGATTAGTAGCATTGACCTCATTTCCTGATTTCACACGTACTGGTTTACCAGTTGCTGATACCAGAATGCAAGGTATTTGATTGTCAACAGCTTAGCTTACCGAGACAATCTTGCTGTAAGACTTCTTGGGATCATTAGCTTGTACAGACTGTTGACCATTAGAAGAAATATTTTGATAGGATTTAGGGGGCATCAGCCCTTTGATAAAAATTCTGACAGTTGTTCTTTTAGGGCAAAATTGTCATTTTTCAATAAGTCTTTCTGTAAATTCTTGACATAGATCAAAATGTCACTAACCATGTCGATTAGAGATACACTATTTAGTCTGACTGTTTCAATCTGAACTGCAAGAGCATCTTTGATAAAGGAGCTAAATTATTATATACCAGCTAACGTGTAGGTGAGATCGCCTTCTTCTCTCCTGGATGAATAGGACGCACTGATGTGTTGTCTCCCTGGGTTGATTTAAGAGCACTGACACACTTCTGGCGCTTGCAGGTTGAACTGCCACTTTGCATGAAGATGTCTCCAATAGCCAAGCAATCGAGATGATATTGTGGACTGCACAGCCCAACACATTTCAGAAATTTTTGCCTCCCAAAGAAATTGCACAAAAGACTAGGCGCCATATCCACTTATATTTCGATAAACTGCTGTATGCTGTGAGTTCTGGGAGCTACATGCACATGCAACAAACAGCATGGCGACTGACAACATGATGATGATGATGATGATGATGATTATGATGACGATGATGATGATACGTAAATACCTACTTTGATACTCGCGAACTTTCAGGCATCCAGAGCTGCATTACTCTGGACAAAGGTTTGTATTGTGGGATGGGATTATTATTTAAATTATGGTTGAATTTAAGAAAAGCAAGTTTCCTACATAAGAAACCGGCATTAATCTTGGAAACATGTCATTCTCTTCAGATAATTTCGCGACTGCATTAATATCGCTCAAAGAGATTGATAGTTAGCAGTATTTTTTATTCTATTAAAGATTCTTAAATTGTCAGCAAATAATGAAGAGACAGAATTTATTCTCATACGGATATCATCAACGAAGATTATATAAAGAAAGACCCAAAAGTTAAGTGTTGTGGCACTTCAAAGCTGAAATTTAATGAATTGGAACATTTATATAGTTTTTAAATCAGTTTACGTAACTTGCAGAAAGACCAATGTTTCCCAGTAAAATTTATAAAGCAAGATAATATACAACCATGATCTGAATCCCCAACAGACTCATAGGACCGAAAACTCCATATCGTGTAATGTTATAGGTACCGGTACCAACAAACATAAAAATTATTAAATTAATACTCGCCACTTTGGTGCCATGATTATATCTTGTGGTTCAATGAATCATTGAATCTCTCTGAGTAGGAGGCTGGCAGCTCACAAAGTAGTGGAAGTACCAAATGTAGTAACTGTTGTCTGTGAGGTGTAAACAAGTATGGAAACCACATTTTAAATGTCCTTTGAAATTATTTTCCTAAAAACGTATGGAAACCATTCTATGATTAGGTACTTCTGAGAAACATTAAATCTTCCTAACGAAATGGGTGTTGATCATTTAGATACTGTGCTGAATGCATACTCTCAAGGTGCTTTAATTTTCTTTCACACATTAAGACGTCTGTTTTATGGATCACAAATTTACAAGGCCATTTTAATCTATGGTAAAAGGCAGAAGTGGAATTAGTTTATGGTTAAAGAAAATAATGGACATGAATACCAATTTTGAAAATGTAATGTATTTTAATTTATTGTTGTAATGTTGCTTTTGTTGTAAGACATGAGTAATCATAGCTATTCAGGAAAAATTCTTTGGTGACTAACCAAAAATGCAGATAGGTTATTTAAACTAACTGTAATACCTAACGAATTAACAAAACAGGTAAAGAAATCAAGATACAAAGAAACAAAGCCTACAAGAGATGTTCAAATAGGCAGGCTCCGACTTCAGAACACAACTCATATCATCTTGGAATCAATGCTCTCATTCTCTGGGATAAACATGACGAACGGTTGTAATAGTTAGAATCCGATCAATCAATATTGTTCCTTAGTTTCAATGACTGTTAAGTCAGGTGAACTAGCAGGCCACAAAACAGAACCACCACGACAAAACCACCAGTTATGGTACATGTTGTTGCGATATATTTATTCTAGCTTGACAGCTAAAGTGGGCAGGTGCACCATCATGCTAGAACCAAATTTTTAATCTTAAATCATAAGGTACATTATCTAGCAGGTCCAGCACGCTGTTCTCCAAAAAATGGTGATAATTCTGGCTGTTAAGATGGTGAGGAAGAATGTAGGGTCTAATTATGAAATTCGAAAGGATACCTGTCCCTAGATTCACACTGAAGTGGTGCTGGTTATGTCAATGAATAGCAATCCTAGGATTCTCTTCTGCTCACTAGTGGTCGTTGCAAATGAAAGCAAGCTCATCTGTAAACTGTATCAGTGAACCCTTTGCAGATACCAATACTGTCATTTGGGGTAAGATAGGGACAGTATGTATGCAACTATTGTTCACACACTGCTGTATGATCTACCCCTAATTTAGGACCTACCCTTCTGTTACTGGTGCAAGGCAATTGACCTTCCCATTAACACCATGTCAGTCATTTCAGAACTCATAAATCGTTCATTATCCAAGAGAAACAAAACGTAAATGATAAAGTAATATGAATGTCACTGCTCGAGAACTAGAGTTTGTTTGGAAAAGAAGTCAATGCTCCCTGCTCTTTAACTACTTAGGGAATCCACTATTATTTGTTTGCATGCCCATCCTCTCTCCCTGGCCCTCATATATCAAAGCGAAATGTTCCTTTAATTTCGTGTCTATGCTACACGCGAGTTTGATAAACAATTAACTGTACTTCTCAGTATGTCTAAGCTCAAAATGCGAACGTGAATGTTTTTCATTCTAATGCAGTTTAAAGAACAAGAACTGTCATTTAGCATTCATTATGATCTAAATTCCAGAGCGTATATAATTTTTCGGTTTCGTTTTGTAACACTCTGTATATTGGTGTGGGTATTGGAGCAATTCCTCTAACTCAAAATCCATAAAAAAAAATTCCTTCTGACTCCAATTCCACAATCCTGGGTTAAATGTTGACTCTGTTTTTATGACAACTGAGGGAAGTATTTATGTTAACATTTTAAGGAAAGTGAGTTAAAAGATATACTCAGAATTCGAATTGTAATAATTACTATGTTAAAGTTATGGCCAGTGGCGGTGTGTCAATAAGAGCACAAGAGCATGTGAACACCTTGTTTCCATTAGTTTCACTTTCAAACACGTGCTGGCTGAATGTGGTGGTGGTATGAATTTAAGTATCGGTATGGTGGTGTATAATATTTAAGAATAATATTTACTGGCATGTAATTATAGTAATCAATCTATGTGAGTGGAATTACAATACTGGTATAGGCTGCAGTGTATCAGTGTGTTGTGAACCAAAATATATTACTGAACACACGCTTTTGTAAATAACGGCACTGTGGTATGTATTCATTTTTAACAAATGTAAACAATGAACTCTGTTCAAGCAATTCTGAACAGTAAAGAACTGGGTAAACTGGCTTACCAGGAAAAATTGGAAATAAAAAGACTGGGTTTCATTATTACTATTACTACTACTACTATTATTATTATTATTATTATTATTATTATTATTATTATTATTATTATTATTATTATTATATGTTGTTTTGAATTTATATACGGTTTTTTTCGATAGTGAAACATTGGAATCATGACATTTCATATTAGACTAAATGTACGATTTCAAATTCTCTTCGATTTTGGAACCACAAAATTGTGAACACACATAATATTTTATCACGAGCCGCCACTGGTTATGGCACAGATCCAATACATGGCAAAACAGTAACCGAAAATAATATTTTAGAGCAAGTTAATAACTTCTGCTATCTAGAATGCAATATCTCTTATGAAGGTGAAAATGATGTAAACAAAAATATCACAAAATTTTTGTAAATATTAGGACCCTTAAATTATAGACTGGAACCACATCTAGTACAACAACATTCCAGATTAAATTACTATGATGTACCGACGTACATGTGATATTTCCGTGCTGGAATTCTGCGTTATCATATAATGAAAGATAGGCAGAAGAGAGAAAAATTCTCTCCGGCACCGGCACTCGAACCTGGGTTTTCATCTCTATGTGCTGACGCTTTAATCACTAAGCCACACCGGATTCCAGTTCCTATCCCGGATCGAATCCCCTCAGTTTAAGTTCTACCTCTCAGTTTTCCCTTTTGTGGCCTACCCTCATGTACTGTGTCACAGAATATGTGACAGTGGCACAATGTCCAACGCACTATGTACAGAGGTGCACTCATTACTCATTAGAGCTGAAAACCCAGGTTCGAGTCCCGATGCCAGAGAGAATTTTTCTCTGTTCTATCCATCCTTCTTCATATGATAATGCAGAATTCCTGCACGGAAATATCATATGTACTTCGGTACATCATAATACAGTAGAACTTGGTTATAGCGACCTCGTTTTGTGCGACACCTCGCTTATAACGTCAAATATTCTGTGGTCCCAACTAATTCCCCATAAGACATATGCTTTCCTACCTTGCTTAATACGACAAACGCATAAGCGTCTACCTCGCATGTAACGTCATTTTCAACCTCAGTTTGGAATAAAATTTTCTAAGAACCAAAGTATTTTAAGAAATATTTTGTTGAAAACTAGTAACCTGGTACATTCTTTGCTCTGTCCTTCTGTCATAGATTTCTGGAAGACAGGCGGGTTCCCCATCCCATTGTAATCTGTCCAAATTCAGGCAGTATTAACGGTATCTGTGTGCGGTCAGTTTCGACAGGAAGTTTTCACTAAGTGCACGCATTTTAACGCAGTATGGCACTAAAAGAAAAGTTTTAACATTGGAAGAAAAAGTTGAAGTAATTCATCAAATTGAGAATGGAATTAAAAAAGCTTATGTCTATCGTGGGTTTGGCCTAATTAATTCCACAGTCCAAATGATTTGGAAAAGCAAGGATAAAATTGTTGCTGCATTGGAACAGAATGGATCGAAGGTAGGGGAGGGAGCAGTGAAATTGTAACTGAAATAATGAACATACTCGTAGAACGTAATTTAGAAAGTGTGTATTGGGCAAGTAGGAGACAACAGAGTAAAATGACTGATTACTTCACTCCTAAGTAAAAAAAAATTTAGTGAGTACTGAACAAACTATTTTAATACAGAATACTGCATTTATAATTGTACGCGTATTTTATTAAGTCCATGGCAGGCTTAGAAGTGAATACATAAATCTGAAATAAGCCTATTTAAATTTGTAATTTTTCACTTTCCATCTCATTGGACTGAAAATATGAATCTCGGTTACTACGACACTCGTTTATAACAACACAATTTTTAAGGTCCCTTGGATGTCGTTATAACCAGGTTCTACTTTAATATGATATGCATAAGTAATCACTTTGTGATTCAAGATGACGCTCATCCCGTCGGATCCCAGCCACTTAGTCACTCATAATGAGTGCACCTCTGTACATAGTGCATTGGACATTGTGCCACTCTTACATTTTCTGTCATACAATACATGAGGGTGTCCACATCTGTGGAGTAACGGTCAGCGCGTCTGGCCGCAAAACCAGGTGGCCCGGGTTCGAATCCCAGTCGGGGCAAGTTACGTGGTTGAGGTTTTTTCCGGGGTTTTCCCTCAACCCAATATGAGCAAATGCTGGGTAACTTTCGGTGCTGGATCCCGGACTCATTTCACCGGCATTATCACCTTCATTTCATTCAGACGCTAAATAACCTAGATGTTGATACAGCGTCGTAAAATAACCCAATAAAAAAAAAATACATGAGGGTATGCCACCAAAAGGAAAACTGAGAGATAGAACTTAAACTGAGGGGATTCGATCCGGCACTGAAAATGGAATCTGGTGTGGCTTAGTGCAGAAAGCATCAGCACATAGAGCTGAAAACCCGGGTTCGAGTCCCAGTGCTGGAGAGAATTTTTCTCTGCTCTATCCAGCCTTCATCATTCCAGATTAAAAATGTATAAAACACTAGCCTCTCTGACTATCCTATATGGAAGTGAAACTTGGGTTTTGAAGAAGAAAGACATCAGTAGATCAAGAGCTGCAGAAATGGGATATACAGTATGCGCCGAACAGCTGGATATACTCTACATGCAGCCATTAGAAGAAAAACTTTTCAATTACAGGAAAAGATGGCTCCAACATGTGTCACCAACTAGGATACCTATTACACTACCAGCCACGAGGAAGACGTTGAATTGGCCATCCACGAAAACAATGCTTACAGTCTATACAGACAGTTCAGCGGCTTCTAAGCGTCACCATGGCAACCGCCCAAACTAGCCATCAGAGACCAAGACAACAGGCCAACGTTGCCGACTGTTTCGCAGTGAGCACGTGTTTTGTTTGGAAGTGATGAATCTTCATTACTGTGTTACAGCAAGTATTGGTGTTCTGTCGTGGCTATTGTTTTCGTAGATATTTTGTTGTTGATGAAGGTAGAGTTAGTTTGAATTTAGTTTTAAATTTAATTTAGCTGTGAGTGTATTTGTAACGTGACTTATAATGTCTATGTGTTTCACTTATACAATATCGCAAGACATCACTCCTGCAGTTAGCAGCACAAAACGAACCACGGGCTCAGAGGGAGAAAGGAGTGCTACAAGGGACAGCAAGTGGTCTAGAAATAACGGAAAAAGTGCTCCTCTTACAAGTCAGGCAAGAGAAATGGTTTGTAATGCGCAAGACTATTTCGAAAAAGAAGAGACAATGGCGGGCCTCTTATTCCTGTACAACAGATGGTAAATACTACTGCAGAGGCTCTCAAAATAGGAAAGAACATCATCGTTAAAATAGGAAAAGAAAGATTAAATTGAATGAGCAAGAGGATGGACCTTCCTGACTGGAAACCCTGGGAAAGAAAATAAAAGTGGAAAAGTGGGTGACAAATTTAGATGTCTTTCAGGAGAATACAATCTGGCGGCATGTATATTTATATTACCAACAGGAGGGGCATCCTACGTTAGAAAAGCTGCAAACTTCACTTCGAGATGCGGATCTTTTTCACAGCAGTGTTTCTTCTCTGCACACTGTCTTAAAGAATTTAGGTTTCAAGTATAAAAAATCAATGGTCGTAAGGTATTAGTGGAGAGAACTTATCGCTTACACACTATATACCATAATCGCATTCATTCATATGTTTATTATTATTGTTATTATTATTATTATTATTATTATTATTATTATTATTATTATTATTATTATTATTATTATTATTATTATTATTATTATTATAAGCGTTACTTCGGCGCAGAGACTACAACGTGTTCATAATATGTGCGTCCGTTTCGTCTGCAATATTCGCCGGGCTAGTCACGTAACACCATTCCTCGAAATGTTGTCCTGGCTCCGTCTAGAAGATCGTAGGAAAATCCACTGTCTTTCCCTTCTCTTTCACATATCGCATTTCTCCACTCCTGTCTATCTTGCGTCTCGTTTTCAAAATTTATCCACCCATCATAACCTAGACACACGATCACAACACTCCTCAATATTATCCATTCCCTCCCACCGAACATCCTCATATTCATCTTCTTTCACTGTGGCTGTTCCTCGACTTTGGAATTCCCTACCGAGTAATGTCAGGGACTGTCAGACATCAAACCAATTTAAGAATAGGCTAACGAAATATTTTTCTAACAATTCTTGTTAACAATAATAGCTGTTTCAGGTTTCTCAATGTTTAATGGTTATATATATCACGGATAAATATCTGAATTATCTCATTATTATTATTATTATTATTATTATTATTATTACTATTATTATTATTATTATTATTATTACTACTATTATTATTATTACTATTATTATTATTATTATTACTATTATTATTATTATTATTACTATTATTATTATTATTATTACTATTATTATTATTATTATTATTATCATTATTATAACTATTTCTTACCTATGTTTATTATTGTCACACTAACATTACTTATCCAATTTTCATTATTTACTTTCATGTTGTTTTATGGTCTAGATATTAATGTAATAACTATGTAAGCAATTGTATTCAATTAGAATTAGAGTCTGGCTGGGCGGAAGAGAAGGCCTACTGGCCTTAGCTCTGCCAGATTAAATAAATAAATTATTATTATTATTATTATTATTAGTCTGGTCAAAGACTACCGTATGATACAAATTCATCAGTTTATGATTTCGTGTCAGCTGCTTAGTTCCGACACAGCAGATAGGAGGCGCAAAGAGCCGCACTGACTACCGCACTTCACAAAGTCGCTCCCTTTCCGCATGTGCAAGCAAGAACTGTCAATACCTTTCTAGTTTGTATAGACTGTAGATCCTGTCTAGCTGAGAGCGAAATAGGTCAACTTATGGCCTGAATTTGTGTTCAGTGAATGATGATGAATGCTATATTTTTATACAAGAAACAACTTACTTGTGCAGCCAGAAGTCCGAAGGGTTCCCCTGGATGTACGTGGATTTCACAGACATCAGATGCCGGAACTCAGATTTCCTACAACTGTGCCTTTCTTTCAAATACTCATCCATGAGACTGTCTGGCTTCTCTGTTAGCACCGAAGACACGATCTGCTTGGAATTCTGCACTCACAGGACCAGCACATGCAGTTATACCTGAGATTGCAATACAACAAATCAATACAACAAGCTTCAATTCCATTTCAATCCTTACAGCAGACAAAAATCATACTTGCTTAGGCCATGTTTGGAAACACGCATAATCGTATAATCTAATATTACCGTATATATTCGCGTAATAGACGCACTTTTTTCCATAATTTTTGGATTAAAAATCCAGGGTGTGTATTATATGAAAGGAAAAATTCTTGGGGAAAAATCATAACTACCTGACAGCCCACGTGATAATATGAACATACACACTCTGCATGTACAGCCTACTGATGTCACTTCAAATTATCCTTCTTACTACCAGAAATAAGGGTGACTAACATCACTTGGCGGTAACATTAATTGATTTTGAACACAACTTAAACAAGGTTAAAACTTACTTCTATCTTGTTTCTGACAAATCACTTGTAAAGGAAGATGTAAATGTGTAAATACGTGAGAACTGCAAAATGTTCCTAAAATTTCACAATATATTCTTTTACTTTACAGATTTACACCTTCCATCTAGTCAGAGTGTGTCTGACATCTTGTGTCCTCTGACTTAGTATTACTTCAGGGAATCTCTCTGTTAGTATTCTAAACCATTCTTCCTGCTATTCTCTTAATTAAGCTGTACTATGTACAAGACAATTCATGAATAATATCACACTTACAGCTATAATTTTTAAACCATTTTTAGTAGAACGTTGAAATGAACATGGACGTGGCTTTGGAACAGTTACGAAACTATGCTGTTTGATTAAAGAAAAACAATTTCATTATTTAAACCACCTTTAGAAAACGACAGTTGGAAAATTTACAGTTTATGTTCACAGGCACACAAATTTTTCAAAAGCATCATACTCTATTTCTTTACACTTCTGCACTGGCATGTGAATTGCACAATGCTCGAGCAAGTTTTATATAGGCCTAACTGTTCTTCATACCGTATTGCTGTCTTTGAAATATGACGAAGTAATGAATCTCTTGTATCCAGTTTTGTCTGTTACTAACATTCGATCAAGGTCATGAAATAGAAAACATTATGATAATACGTGATTCACAGTGATGTATTTGTAGAAAATGAACGGATATAACTGGAATTGGATCAATGTTTATAATAACTCTTTTTTACTAAAAAGAGCTTCAAAAGCAAATTCTAAAGTTATGATCTTCCTTGGAGAATCATCCTGTTTAAGTTCGCATCATATATTTATTTACCAAACTTACCACCAAAATGACTTGCTTAACTTCACAAAATATACCTAATAAAACGTAACAATTTTTAATAATAAAACAAGAACATAAATGTAGAGTATATACAGTAGAACCTAAATTATCTGTTATAATAGGCAGCAAGTGATTGACGGTTAACCAGAATTGATGGATAATCTGTTTTATTTAGACAATACTAAAAATAGGAGCAAGTGTGTTTAAAATAAAATAATTAATAAGATTGTATTATGTAACCTACACTGACTTCACTTTCGTTCCAATATGCAGTTTTATCATTCATTAATTATATAATTACATGTTTCTGTTGTAATATGGGATGGTACAATTCCTAACCTTGTGTTCAAAATATTTATATTATTCATTGTACTCAAACAATCACTGAAGGTGACCAATTAAATGATCGAAAACGTGTGTTTTAAACTAGTTCACGTGTCGTGAATTGATAAGTTGTTAACCTTCATATATACCTGATAAGTTGATGACTAAAATAACAATAAAATATATTATAAATAGAAACACAGTGTTCAGTTATTTACCACTAGATCAAGTTCAGAAGAGGGTTGCATTTGCTACAGGGATTTCTGAGAGGACAGTGAGGCGAATTGTGAAAGAACTAAAAGAAGAGAATTCTTTCCATTGTTAGATTTGAATTCTATTTTTTTTTCTATAATGCACATGAAAAATGACAAAACGATATTACAAAAAAGAACTAAAAGACTTGGGTAAGATACAGTCTAAGGTTATCTATGTCAATTTGCACCTGCCGAACTTCAGTCAACATGTTGTTGTTGTTTTCTAATGCCAGGTGTTTGACAATAAAGTCATTTGACCCCTTGCACTCCAATATTTTTCAAAGATATTATCATGGCCAGCCACTAAGCACAGATTTTGAGGTGTTCAGTCAACAGGTTCTTTTGTATGTAGTAACAAAATAATTGGCTCTGGGAAGGTGATAGCAGACTTGCTGTGGAAACCATTTAGTTAAGGGCTGCTGCAGGAAGTGGGAGGGGCAGAACAGTGAGTGGTGAACAGGGGCGTAAGTAACATGCCCTGCAGAGGGGCCCAGAAAATTGTTCTATTTTACATGAAGACATTATTTCGATTTTGAATAATGTTCATATTTCACTCATTCCAAAGCGATACTATGTACAGTATTGTTACAACAGCTGTGTTTCTTTCAACAATCACTTCCCAAGTTGCAATAATTTTTTTCTTTTTGATGTCACAACATTAATCCCTACCTCGCTTCTCCAACATGTATTTCTATTCTTTCTGTCCTCGTCTGGCACGAACACTGTCTTACCAATTTGATAGCTTATTTGTGTTTAAAAGTGGGTTTTTGCAGATGATGATATGCCTCGAGAATATAGCTGTTCTCTAACAAATCTTCTGAAAAAAAAAAAAAAAAAAAAAAAAAAAAAACACAGTTCTTGCATTCAAAAAGGAGCCCATTTACTTCGAATTTGTAATTATGCTTGTGTTCCAGTGCAAGATATAACAGAGCTCCAGTATCATTTCACATATTTACAAGAAAAAGTCCATTGATTCATTGACAGCCGCATCACTGTTAAAACAAACCCGAAATAATATTATAATAAAGTTGAGGCAGCAATTTTCGAGTACTGTTTTAAAGGAACCAAAGGAATCCTCAGATTCCTGGGAAATAGACCCTGTTTTCAAAACAACACGGCAATGCTAAGTTAAGAAGTTCTTTGACGAATGATTACAGAACTCAGAAGAAAGGTTTCCAGTATTTGTTTTTAACAGTTGCCTGAACATTATAATTTAGCAGCTTAAAGTATGCTTTGAAAGCATGAAAATCTCAGCTAAATTCTCGCTGCTACAACCATCAAGTCAGCACCTTAACCGAAAATGAAATGATCGAAAAAGTCATGGAAATATTATACTATAGATTCATCTCCTACTTTTCCTCAACAACTGATTAGTCTTCGATCCATAACGATGGAAGAGATTCGTAAAGTTTCAGTAATAAAGGAACTGATCGAATTACTACAATAATTGTAGAAAATCCTGAGGCCTACTGTTCCCCATCTTCCAGTCACTACAGCAATGGCCAAGTGCCCATTCAGTAGGCTAAAACTAATAAAGACTTAAGTTTCCTGATCAATTTCAGCATCATTTTTTCTTCATCCACTCTTTCCAACAGTTTCATTTCTTATTCTATCTGTCTACTTCACACAATTCATTCTTCTCCATATCCACATTTCAAATGCTTCTATTGGGTTCTCTTCACTTCATCATAATGTCCATGTTTCTGCCCTATACAATGCTATGGTCCATACAAAGCACTTCACTAGTCTCTTCCTTAATTCTTTTTCCAGAGATCAGCAGAAGATATTCCCTTTTCTGTTAAAAGCTGTCTTGGTCATTGGT
Organism: Periplaneta americana; assembly: GCF_040183065.1. Taxonomy (NCBI): domain Eukaryota; kingdom Metazoa; phylum Arthropoda; class Insecta; order Blattodea; family Blattidae; genus Periplaneta; species Periplaneta americana. The sequence goes on from NW_027185509.1 coordinate 785,581, forward strand.
ATCCTCCTTTTGATTTCCTAGCAGCAGCTCATGTTACTACTTATAGTACACCTCAAGTATTTGAATCTGTCCACTTGCTCATTTAGAATTCACAAGTTTACCTTCTTTATTTTTCTTCCTATGACCATAGCCTTCGTCTTATTTGTTACTATTTGCTATTAATGAACACATAACAATTGTGTTTATATTTTCTTTTGTAGTGCTAATATTCCATGTATTGTGGGTCCCTATCACCACGGCATGGCACGTTCTCAGGGTCTGGATAGAGGAGACGGCCTCCAGATATGGAGGGTAGCTGTGAATATATTGAATAAGCAGTCGTGGATAGCCGATAAGGGGTGGTCCTCCAGCTTGGGGTTTGGGCGAAGGGCTAACAACCCATCACCGTAAAAAAACAGCTTATTACGAAACCTAACAATAAGCTTCGGAATGGGACTGATTCCCGGCACGACCACAGCAAAGGAATATGCATTATCACCTTTACTTTTTTACTTTGCTCTAGAATATGCCATTAGGAAAGTCCAGGATAACACAGAGGGTTTGGAATTGAACGGGTTACATCAGCTGCTTGTCTATGTGGACGACATGAATGTGTTAGGAGAAAATCACAAAAGATTAGGGAAAACGTGGAAATTCTACTTGAAGTAAGTAAAGCGATAGGATTGGAAGTAAATCCCGAAAAGACTAAGTATATGATTATGTCTCGTGACGGGAATATTGTACGAAATGGAGCTATAAAAATTGGAGATTTATTCTTCGAAGAAGTGGAAAAATTCAAGTATCTTGGAGCAACAGTAACAAATATAAATGACACTCGGGAGGAAATTAAACGCAGAATAAATATGGGAAATGCCTGTTATTATTCGGTTGAGAAGCTTTTGTCATCTAGTCTGCTGTCAAAACATCTGAAAGTTAGAATTTATAAAACAGTTATATTACCGGTTGTTCTGTATGGCTGTGAAACTTGGACTCTCACTTTGAGAGAGGAACACAGATTAAGGGTGTTTGAGAATAAAGTTCTTAGGAAAATATTTGGGGCTAAGAGGGATGAAGTTACAGGAGAATGGAGAAAGTTACATAACTGAAGTTACAGGAGAATGGAGAAAGTTACACAACTCAGAGCTGCACGCATTGTATTCTTCACCTGACATAATTAGGAACATTAAATCCAGATATTTGAGATGGGCAGGGCACGTAGCACATATGGGTGAATCCAGAAATGCATATAGTGTGTTAGTTTGGAGGCCAGAGGGGAAAAGACCTTTGGGGAGGCCGAGACGTAGATGGGAAGATAATATTAAAATGGATTTGAGGGAGGTGGGATATGATGGCAGAGACTGGATTAATCTTGCTCAGGATAGGGACCAATGGCGGGCTTATGTGAGGGCGGCAATGAACCTCCGGGTTCCTTAAAATCCAGTGAGTAAGTGCTAATATATTTTCTTGTTATAATACATGTTCTATGATGATAGGGAATGGATTAATCTTGCTCTGGATAGGGACCAATGGCAGGCTTATGTGAGGGCAGCAATGAACCTTTGGGTTTCTTAAAAGCCATTTGTAAGTAAGTATATGTTCTATGTTTCCAATAAACTCTCTTTGGGTGATTTCATATGAAATAAAATTTAATATATTTTCTTATTGTATTCTTACCTTGAATTTGAAGGGCAATATAAAAAATGTAATTCAATAGGAAAACACGTATGTGGTACAACGTTTCCCCAATTAGCTGTAGCTGTGTAACTTTGTACCACCATTAAATGTCAAATTTCACTTATTTATGTTTGGTATGTATTATATCCCAACCCATAAAAAAAGTAATTTTCTTAAATAATTTACTTTGAAACATCAATTTCAATAGACACTATTTTAGGTAAGTAAAAAAATATGACAGAAGTGGTACAAAGCTATCCCAAATGATTGTATGCATTTACATAATTATCCGAGCCCTAGCAGTAGTAGTAGTAGTAATAGTAGTAATAATAATAATAATAATAATAATAATAATAATAATAATAATAATAATAACTTACTTACTTACTGGCTTTTAAGGAACACGGAGGTTCATTGCTGCCCTCACATAAGCCCGCCATTGGTCCCTATCCTGAGCAAGATTAATCCAGTCTCTATCATCATTTTAATATTATCTTCCCATCTACGTCTCGGCCTCCCCAAAGGTCTTTTTCCCTCCGGCCTCCCAACTAACATTCTATATGCATTTCTGGATTCGCCCATACGTGCTACATGCCTTGCCCATCTCAAACATCTGGATTTAATGTTCCTAATTATGTCAGGTGAAGAATACAATGCGTGCAGTTCTGTGTTGTGTACCTTTCTCCATTCTCCTGTAACTTCATCCCTCTTAGCCCCAAATATTTTCCTAAGCACCTTATTCTCAAACACCCTTAATCTCTGTTCCTCTCTCAAAGTGAGAGTCCAAGTTTCACAACCATACAGAACAACCGGTAATATAACTGTTTTATAAATTCTAACTTTCAGATTTTTCGACAGCAGACTGGATGATAAAAATCTTCTCAACCGAATAATAACAGGCATTTCCCATATTTATTCTGTGTTTAATTTCCTCCCGAGTATCATTTATATTTGTTACTGTTGCTCTAAGATATTTGAACTTCTCCACCTCTTCGAAGGATAAATCTCCAATTTTTACATTTCCATTTCGTACAATATTCTCGTCACGAGACATAACAACAAGAACAACAACAACAACAACAACAACAACAACAACAATAACAAAAAGAGTTACGAAGATATAAAATAATTCTCATAGTAACTTGTTCATACTGTAACCAAAAGCATAACAAGAACTTCCTAACATGCAGCATATATTTTTGGTGAAGGTAGTAACATGGCTCTCTACTCCAGGCTGGTGCCTACACATTTCATAAGTTACCCCCATTTCTCGTTCTACATCCCTCAGCGGCCACTGTAAAGTACCAGTAATGTACTTTTTTTTTTTAGCTCGTACACACTGCTTTGATAATGGCATGATGCCCCACTGATCCTGAACATTAAAATGCCTACACGTAAGAGTTGGTACAGTGCTAGAGCAAGGGAAGAGGAAAGTATGAAGTTGAGGTCATACAGCATACTACGCACTGTCAAGGTCAGTGACTGGTGAGACACCAGTTCTCAAAATGAGGTACCTAATGCCCATGACTGAAGGTAAATGGACTGAAAACGACTGATTCATGGATGGTCTTCATAAGGCAAAGACTTCTAGCTCTTTCTGTGGACAGCCTAACCTTGGAGATTATTAAGTACTGTAATTGTTCGAAAATCATGCTAACTTGATATACTGCTAAAATTCTGGATAAACAATTACAATAAGGAGTAAGTTGCAGAAAATTTTCAATTCGTACTGATTTTATCTACCACCTACCACTCCCACTTCAACAAAATCTGTTGGTAGGCAGCAAGTGGTCGAATGCCAATACATGAATAAGTCCATACACATTTCCCTATGCACTCTTTACCACTTAGCTTCTTCGGGACGGACAGTCCACACTACTGGGATGGTCTGCATGGGAACTCTCTGTATTTCCCTATTTTCTAACATATAACATGTGCATTCATATTAAAAACACTCTACTCCACATCTCAAATTTGTAAAAATCACTTCCGAATACATAATAAACCTTACAGGACTGAAAGAAAGTTACATTTTAAATGGTTCACAATAATCACGTTTCAACTGTGTCAGTATCGCTCTCTCTCCAAAGCTTGCACATAGTTTCAGCAAATCTTGGTCTTCCTGTTTCCTTGTTCAACTTCCTTCCTTTGTGTACTTTATGATCTTTCAATCGGCAGAAAACAATAAAAATGGACTAATTCTATGTTTTTGGAAAGGATTTCCATTCTTTTTCTTCCATTTACGAATCTGAAAAAAAAGAAAGCGGCACAGAGTGAAGAAAAAAAAAAGTCATCAGAAAGTAAAAGAAAATCAGAGGAGTAATGACTGATGCATATAAAATATTAGTTCATGTTGCTTTTATAGGAATAATTAAAATCAATTTTCTCTACAAGAGAGTAGTGTTTCCATGATGGCCTTGTAACAACCTATACCCAGGCCACTGCAACATTGCACTTGGCAGTTTAGTGTTACGCTGGTAACGAGAGACGTGACCTTGCCACAGTGACCCTCACTACACAACAGCTGACTTAAATTATGTGGAGTTTGCTATTTTGCTCCGTTAAATTAAATGGTAATTATTATGTAACTCATTCTTTATTACTGTTATCTTGGAGGGACCTGAACTTTTTTTTTATGTCCGCTGTATTAAATTATCTGCACAAATGGAGGGTTGCCCATATATACAGACAAAGTCCATCTCCTGCTCATAAAATTGAAGAATCATGTGCACCATTCTGACGCCTGACTATTTACGCATGGATTCCCACTACGTGGGTTACCGTTTTTTGAGCATCTTTTTTCTTTGCAACATTTCACACCAGTGCTACAAGTTATTTATAACTTTAGAACACTAACAAACAAATTACGCACATGATAGTAACACTATGTAACATAAGCAAATCGACAACACAGCAGTGCTCCATGTGGCAACATGAGCAGCTGACAGAAAATGCTACGTTCTGATTGGTTCAGAAGGCTACTGCATAGCATTCAATTTTTTCATAGGAAGGATTGCCAACCCAACTGTACCATGTGTGTTCGTCAGATTTGTTGACATCAATCCTGTATACGCTGACGAAGTATTTCAACAGTGGGAATGGGTTCTGAGTACACAATTTCTTTCAGACAGTTCCACAAATAAAATTCCAGAAACGTGTTCAATGAACTATATCCTAACAAATGGATAGGACGCGCAGGACCCACTTGATGGCCTGTGCGTTCCCCAGACTTAAACCCACTGAATTTTCATTTGAAAGAGTGTGGCATTCTATACAATGACTGCATGCTTGCATTCAAGCCACAGGGAGTCATTCTGAGCATTTCTTGTAATGTTACGCCTATCATTGCTGCAACAGAACTGTACTGATAACTTGGAAATGCGGTACAAATGGACACTGTTCATATAGCATTTTTCACTGTTTTAGTGTGTCCTCCCCCCTGGTGACGTGGATCCCACATATTAAGACTCACCCTATATATGTAAGCAGAAGAGAGTCTTGATTTTTGCCAAAGAATCACATGATAGAGTGGATGTCCAGTAATATTTTTCCATCCCTTTTAATTGTGATAAAAACAGATGCCAACCCCAACACATATTGGACTGCTTACAGTAAAAAAGTACAGAATCTTCTCAAAATAAATAATGGACTAAAAATGTCGAAGCTTATGAATCTGATCCCATAGACTACAGTGTAACAAGAGCAACAACAGCAGTAGCAGCAACATTTCTTTCACACTCAAATGTCTCATAGCTATAAATAAGATTATAAATGTATTTAAGTTTGCCAATTTATTTAAGTATCGTGCCTCTTGCTTCTTCTGAGATATTTTGCAAAGTGCTATATTACAAATAAAATTATTGCTAAATCAGGATAAAACCGTTTCAAATAATCACAGATTTTAATGCTCTCAAAACTGACTTCAACATCTTAGAAAACATATCTTTTCCAGTTTATTTCTATTCACAATATTAACTCCTTAACGCTCTACAAAACCTCTGCATGAATGGAATCAAACCTAATATGTTGCTGATGAACTGACATACAGTAACTATAGTAAAACTAGCTGTATTTAGTTAAGAAATTCGAGATTCTCAGGTTAATATCTGGATACTGTGATAAAATAGATTTAGGATTTTTTAGGTGAATAAATGTTTTTTTGTTCGTGATTACTTGTCAATTAAGTTAAAAATTTTAGACATGATGTCTCTAGCAAAAATACCAAATTTTATATCGCATAAAGATACAAATTTTCAGGATAAAAATATGCAACAAAATATTTTTCATATTTTGATTATTAACACACATTGGGGAGCTTGACTTTTTGCAGTGGTGTCTTACGCATATCAATTTTAATAGTGTTAAATTGGTAGTAGATGAAATGGACAAAAACTTCGTTCAAAATGTATTGAAGAAATAAATCTCCATATGTTTCTGCTAATTTGAGTGTCTTGTCCAACTCCATTAAAAACTAGAAGAAATAACAAACCTCCTGAAAGAAACTGTTAAAAAAAAAAGGACACGATACTGAAAGAAAAAATGGCAAGTTTAAAAACAAAACGGAAAAGTTTAAAAAAAGTAATCTAAACTTGTGTTTAGAAAAAATATTGAATTTGAAATTATGAGCAAAGTTGCCCAAGTTCTAGAAGATCAACAAGTAGACAATGAGAACCTGAGAGTTAATGTCTGACATCCCTCTTCTGAAGTACGTTAGACTGACTTCATTTGATACAGAACAGTCGTTTTCCCAGTACCGACTGTGTTCTGTGACAATCAACAGAGATTTTTAATGGATAATTCGGAGATGTCATGTATTGTGAACTGGAACTCCAAAGACATTTCAGCAATAGACTGATGAGGCATGGTTAGTGAGTACACAGGCTTTTACTCATATTTGACTAGGTTAGGATTTTTAGGTGTTAGGATATTGAACATTATTATGTGAAAGATGAAAATATTTTTAATGTTTTAGCTAATATTTTTTAATTTTTTAACACATAAAAAAATTAGTAATTCTCAATTTTTATCACCTAAAAATCCTAAACCTAGTCATAACACTGACATCTGAAAGTAAGATTATTTATTTTCCAATGGCTAGAATTGACAATCGAGTCATTTTCCCTCTAGCTTCCCAGTACAAGCTAACAAGGTCCCCAGTCTGTTGTGCAGTTGAGTTTCAGGCTGGGCAGAACAGAAGGTGTTGTTTGTCCATGATTTGGTCAGGGTTGTTGCACAACACATCTGTTGGAGTGGTATATGCCTACGGTGAGCCAGGCAGTCATGTCCTGACATCAACCTAAATTTTGCTACAGCTTCCTTACGGCCTTCATATTTTTTCTTGATTTCTTTAATCTTCCTGCAGAGGTTTGATTTGGAGTGGATTATTGTTTGGATTTTAGTGCCTTTTTTGAAAAGTTGATCTGCCATTTCATTGTCAAATAGTCCAACATGTGAAGGTGTTATTATATATTGTTGTATATAATTAATTAGTTATATGATATAATTAAGTCTGTATATGAAAATCAAAATTACCTGTTTTTTTCGCTGTGCTATGCCAGCAGTAGTTTGTTCATCATCCAACATTTCTGACGAAAAATTCTTAATCACTTTATAATTGTCTGCAAGAAATGGGATTTGTTTCTTCTTCAGAAACTGGGCTTTCATGACATCTTTCCCCTCTTCACCATAAGCAAACTAAAAACAGAAACGTAATATCTATGTAAATTCTTGTATTCCATGTCGTCGGTTTCTTGGTAAAAGTGACCAAGTCACATTCAAAGGCATCCAACCTTTATGAAAATTTAAGACATAATTATATATTAAAAACTAATAATATAGCACATTTACCTTCAAAATAACTTGTTACTAACATCTAAAGAAGAACAGTTGTCTTTGGATGGATCATTAAACCTTTAAATGCCTTTTCCCAACAATTTTCAATTTTGGACTTGGTCACTTTTACCAAGAAACCGACGATGTTGCACTTTCAATGCAATTGGAAAACAGACAAGAATAATGATAAAACAAAAAACTGGCTGAACATGGACATGCTTTTTTCAAATCTTCACATTATGTTTGAACTTCATAAACGGTAGTTATTATTTAGTACTTATGTATGACATGTTGACACAAAAACTGTACTCACACGTACAATATACAGTACATAGGTGAGTTGAATGAAAAACTAAAAAATGTATGCAGACATAAAACTGCCATCCACACATATACAATATATGCAGGTGAGTAATTAACAGAAAAAAAAATGTTGTTCTAAATTCAGGAACCATTTACTCAGAAACTACTTAAGACAAAGGGCTGAAATTTTGTATGTTAGTTTAAACTATATAGTTCTTCAAAATAAATGGACTGCTATTTTTAAATATTTAATTCAAGTAGTGAAAATGTGGACAGACACATCATATTTTTACAGGACAAAATAAACTAATGGACATTTGTCACATTGTGCTTGTGTAATTGAAGAAGTACTGTTTTTATTTCCCTCATTTTTTCAAATAATATGCTTTTGACAAAGGGCGAAACTTTTGAAAAATGTGAGATTAAAAATTTTTGTAATAGATGTTCCTAACTGTTGACGATCGCAAATTTTCTTTTCCAACACACTTTTCTTTCTGCCATGTCTATATTAAAACAATGAAAGATAATTTGTTTCTGTGGCCAGCTCACAACTCACCAACATTTGTTTATCACACGGTGCACAGGACATTAGTCTGTGTTTGATAGAAACAGAAGAAAAAAATATCTTATATATTCATATTTATACGCGAAAATACTGTTAACAGCACTACCGAGTTAACAGTCATTGTGACTCAGTGAAACATACATCTGCATATATATATGTCTGTGGATCATGTTGTGTTGAAATGTACAAAAGCTCTGTTATTAAAGCAAAATAAACAATTCCTAAATTCACTGGCGAATATGCCCCAAGCACTAATGGAAAACAGTAATGGTTTGTCAAGCATGCAGCAAACATCTGAGTGCAATTTTTATGCATAACTTAAGTTTTGTATACATTATAAAATCTTCAATAAAAGATGCCCTTTCCTAGTAGGCAGTTTGAAAACATGCAACACATTCAGACCAACTTGTTATGAAGAAGATTACAAGGAAGCAATGACTTCGAAAACTTTTGCATCAAAGCCTAGATCATATATGTAACAGATAACTCATTGCTATGTTAAAATTGGCAGCACTCTGAAGAGAACAACGCCAGGATCGCCACCCGTCTGCCATAAACGAACACGAGATGGCAGTACAGTCACTAATGCAATTCAAATGGGAATTATGACGTGACTCCTTATGTAACAACTAGATGGCAGCGTAGTAAACCTGATGAAAGTTGTTAACCTCAAAGCCTATAAGACCGACCTATATGGGTATATATGATCTAGGATCAAAGCTAACTCCGAGTATATGAGCTCTGGAAAGACATGTGCAAGGACTTGATTTCAAAAAATGCATTTAGGAATTTCTTTGAAAAATATTGTGAAAAAAAAAACATTTCAGAGGAACCGACATTAAATACACACTTTATTCAAAAACAAGTTGTAAGTTATTTCATCGAGAGAACCCCCCCCACCCAAATATATATATATATATATATATATATATATATATATATATATATACATATATGGTGGAAGTGAAATAACCCTGCAGATTTTTAGAGTGAATAGCTCATGTTGCATGTAACAAAAACTGTAATACCAGATTGGTGGAGAGTTCACAGTTTTCTCAGAAAAAAATGTTTTTTCCTAATGTTTAACACCCTCTTATTTGGTAACTATTGCGAATTGGATTGTGATTCTTGTTCATATCGATAGAAAATCTAATAAAGAATCATTTATCCCTCTGTCCTATTTCAATAATGTGGGCGGTTTTCGTGTAAATTTAATTAAAAAACCACTGAACGATGCAATCCACATCGCAACTTTGTAGCTAGAGAAGGGAGCGTAATATAGGTTTCCTATTCATTCAGCATATCCCATCGTCCCTTTCAATCTGCAAGGTTATTTCACTTCCACCCTGTGTATATATAGGGGAGAGTCGGGTAGTATCAGACATCGGTAATATCGGACAGTGCGTTTCTTTCATCCACCATCTATATATATATATATATATATATATATATATATATATATATATATACACTGGTCAAAAAAAGTTAAGCATATTTCCAGTTTACCCTATAATACCTGATATTTATGTTTCTTTTGGTTTTATGTGGCACGTATTATGTTTACTAATTCAAATTCTTTCATTTGTTTTATTCTGCATCACTAGGTAACGTCCAAATCACGGCTAGTAAACAAAGCCTGTAATTCGAGCAAAGTTCAATCAGTGTCGTTTTGCTTCATAGTGCAGTACAATGGCTCGGAACACCCTTACAATGGCAGACCGCATTAAAATCATCACTTTGATGGAACAAAACATGAGACAAGTTGATGTTGCTAACATCCTTCATGTGAATCAGAGTATTGTCTCCAGACTGTGGAGAAAGTTCCAGGAAACCTAGTCAATAGCAGATCGACCTCGCGAGGGCCGTCCACGCAAAACAACACCAGGTCAGGACCGGTATGTAAGGTTATCTGCACGTAGGAACCCTATAGCCTCAGCTACAACTCTGCGCCATGACCTGTTCGAAGCCACTGGTGTTGTTGTAAGTAGCCAAACTGTGCGCAATAGACCTCATGACATAGGGTTGTATGCTCGAAGACCACTCAAGACTCCAGCACTCCGTCCACATCACAGGGGTGGTCGTGCATGATGGGCTAGAGCACATGAGAATTGGACACGAGACCAATGGACCAGAAATTTATTCTCAGACGAAGTGAGAATGGGCCTACACCCTGACAATAACTCTATTCGCGTATGGAGACGAACAGGGGAACGAAATCATCCCTCAATGACCGTGGAACGTCACCAACAGTTTGGTGGTTCAATCTTGTTTTGGGCAGGTGTCATGTTTGGCCGCCGCACACCACTGGTTTCAATAGAGGGAAACATGACTGCTGCCGTGTATGAGAACAACATCCTCCAACCCATAGTAAGTGGTTTTGCAGAGACTTTAGGAGAAGGGTTCACTCTACAGGACGATAATGCTCGGCCTCATCGTGCTCATAGTGTGCAGCGGTATCTGGTAGAGCATGGGATCCGAAGAATGGATTGGCCAGCATGCTCACTGGATATGAACTGCATAGAGCATGCATGGAGCTTTCTCAGGAGAGCCATTTCCAATCGTCCACATCACCCATTAACGATTCAAGAACTCAGGAATGATGCCTTGGAAGAATGGGTCAATTTGCCTCAGGAGAGCTTAGATGCGTTGGTACTGAGTATGCCCCGTCGCATACAAGAGTGCCTCAGGGTTCGTGGAGGACCAACACGTTATTAAACAGGGCACTGAAAGCACCATCTCCTTTTCATTGATGATGTACGAATTTCAACTTCCCTTATCTTTTCTGTTGTTTCCAAACAATGCAGCTTTTTCATTTCATATTGAGTCCATTGTTAACAAATAGTGTATTTCTACTTTTAAGTTTATTCTGTGGAACCAAGAAATCCAATTATAATTTATCTATTTTATTTTAATTAATAAAAACCGTTATATGCCTAATTATGCTTAACTTTTTTTGACCAGTGTATATATATATATATATTCAATATACTTAACATGACAATACATGCATATTTAAATCTTAACTTTAGAGACCACACTCTTCCAATAAGTACCATACTGGCAAAAATCTAATATGACCTCGAACATAATACGACCTCAAGTTTTCAGATGTTCTATATAGAAAAATAAAAATATCTCTATGTAATAAGATTTACACTTTGTAAATGTTATAAAATGAAAAAATTAATTTTGTAACTGGAACTGGATTCTTTTTCAGATGGTAAAATATGTTTGGAAGTAAATCATGAAAAAACAAAGTATATGATTATCTCTTGTGACCAGTGGTGAAGCCAACAGGTGGGCCCAGGGCCACCCAAAAAATATGCGTATTTTTGCGTTTTTATGGAAAATACTCAAAATTAAAACTAAACCATGGATCCAGAGCAATAGTTACAGTCGATAGCATTAAAGTAAGAAGTCAAAAATGCGTTCATTTCTTCAAGATCCAATTTAACTGTGTTGGGTTGGGCCTAAAAAATTGTCTGGCAGCGATAAAAAGAAGGAAGCCGTGGAGGCTACTGAATTGTTGCATCAGCTAGAAAAATTTGACGCCTTATTTTATTTGGTATGTTTAAACGATATTTTTGCTCTTGCAAATTCATTACTGGAAGCACCTCAGTCTCCAAAAATGGATATTAGTAAATGTTCGTCCTTCATTAAGGCAATGATATAAAACTTTTCAAAGCTCTGAAACGAAGAAAAATTCGACAATCATGTCAAGCACAAGGCTTTGTAATCTAGCAATTCTATCATTTGAGAGGGAGAAAAGTTGGGATTTGTTGAAGGACCCATCATAAGCGATCGACAGATTCGTTGCTAGGAAATCTCGACAGCTCCAGTTCACCTTATGAAGCCTTTGTATAGGTATGCCTTGCATGGTTGTGTATCATAATTTTGCATGTTATTAAATAAGACTTCCGAGAAGGAGTTTCAAGAGAGTTGACGGCAGCGGCATTGTCAGGGGATGGGTCTGGTAGTTTCTAAACCCTGCATATCTGACCTACCCAAAATAATTAGTCTGGCTACGCCACTGCTCGTGACCAGAATATTGTACGAAATGGAAATATAAAAATTGAAAATTTATCCTATGAAGAGGTGGAAAAATTCAAATATCTTGGAGCAAGAGTAACAAATATAAATGACACTTGGGAGGAAATTAAATGCAGAATAAATATGGAAAATACCTGTTATTATTCGGTTGAGAAGCTTCTGTCACCCAGTCTGCTCTCAAAAAAACTGACAGAATTTATAAAACAATTATATTACCGATTATTCTGTATGGTTGTGAAACTTGGACTCTCAGTTTGAGAGAGGAACAGAGATTAAGGGTGCATGAGAATAAAGTGCTTAGGAAAACATTTGGGACAAAGAAGGATGAAGTTACAGGAGAATGGAAAAAGTTTCACAACACAGAACTACACACATTGTATTTTTCACCTGACATAATTAGGAACATTAAATCCAGACATCTGGGATGGGTAGGGCATGTAGCACGTATGAGCGAATCCAGAAATGTATATAGAGTGTTAGTTGGGAGGCCGGAGAGAAAAAGACCATTGGGAAGGCCGAGACATAGATGGGAGGATAATATTAAAATGGATTTGAGAGAGGTGGGATATGATTATAGAGACTGGATTAATCTTGCTCAGGACAGGGCAACAATGAACCTCTGGGTTCCTTAAATACCGTTAAGTAAAATAAAAATTATAAATTATGATTTATTTAACGACACTTGCAACTGCCGAGGTTATATCAGCATCACCGGTGTGCCGGAATTTTGTCCCACAGGAGTTCTTTTACATGCCACTAAATCTAGGGACATGAGCCTGTCGCACTTAAGCAACCTGGCCAGGATCGAACCCACAACCTCAGGCACAGAAGGCCAGCACTATACGAACTGTGCTACTCAGGGGACACAGTAAATAACCAAACCTGCCACAAAATGTCATCCTTACTGCTATCCATGTTCTTAGAAACACAGCACTTTTTAAAACGCTTCACAGCCAATACTGATCCAAGCTGTAAATATGTATCGGATCAGTACTGTGCACTTCGTTTTTTCCAATTTGCTATTGGCTATTGGTGTCAGAGCATGGTCCATTTAAGCAATAGTCTTCAACCTTCCTAAACACCCTGGTGTTCTATTTCAAGCACAAAATGGTTGCATGACTGAGGAATTTATGGTTGACTGCTTTAGGTTTGTTGTAAATAAACCCTTTAAGGATAACATGCGCAGAGTATATGGTCAGTTAGTATAGTCTGCACGTCCTATAAGGTAGACTTCTTTTATCACTGAAAAATGCTAGGCTGCGATTACAATATTATAAGAATGGTTTTCACACAGCTGTTTCTATGCAAAAACATCGTAATAGATTTGGACCCATATTGTAATCATCATTGCCAGTAATATTTTACTTTTGAAGGAATGAATGGTGAGTGCTTCTCATTACCATACCTGCACTACAGTGCCATCACTGTCTCTAACTGTCATGTCGTAATGAACTACTAAACCTTCCAAATGTTTAACTAAGCATCTTTGGAGATATCCACTCCTACTGGTTTTCAAAGCTGTATCAATTAAAGCCTGAAAATAAGAAATGATTGTGTTTAAATACATACATGAAAACAAGTATCAGTATTCTCATGAATACTGTGAAATATTGTGGTTAAATACATACATGAAAACAAGTATCAGTATTCTCATGAATACTGTGAAATATTGTGGTTAAACACATACATGAAAACAAGTATCAGTATTCTCATGAATACTGTGAAATATTGTGGTTAAATACATGCATGAAAACAAGTATCAGTATTCTCATGAATACTGTGAAATATTGTGGTTAAATACATCCATGAAAACAAGTATCAGTATTATCATGAATACTGTGAAATATTGTGATTAAATACATCCATGAAAACAAGTATCAGTATTATCATGAATACTGTGAAATATTGTGGTTAAATACATGCATGAAAACAAGTATCAGTATTCTCATGAATACTGTGAAATATTGTGGTTAAATACATGCATGAAAACAAGTATCAGTATTCTCATGAATACTGTGAAATATTGTGGTTAAATACATGCATGAAAACAAGTATCAGTATTCTCATGAATACTGTGAAATATTGTGGTTAAATACATCCATGAAAACAAGTATCAGTATTATCATGAATACTGTGAAATATTGTGATTAAATACATCCATGAAAACAAGTATCAGTATTATCATGAATACTGTGAAATATTGTGGTTAAATACATGCATGAAAACAAGTATCAGTATTCTCATGAATACTGTGAAATATTGTGGTTAAATACATGCATAAAAACAAATATCAGTATTCTCATGAATACTGTGAAATATTGTGATTAAATACATCCATGAAAACAAGTATCAGTATTCTCATGAATACTGTGAAATATTGTGGTTAAATACATGCATGAAAACAAGTATCAGTATTCTCATGAATACTGTGAAATATTGTGGTTAAATACATGCATGAAAACAAGTATCAGTATTCTCATGAATACTGTGAAATATTGTGGTTAAATACATGCATGAAAACAAGTATCAGTATTCTCATGAATACTGTGAAATATTGTGGTTAAATACATGCATGAAAACAAGTATCAGTATTCTCATGAATACAGTGAAATATTGTGGTTAAATACATGCATGAAAACAAGTTGTGAAATATTGTGGTTAAATACATGCATGAAAACAAGTATCAGTATTCTCATGAATACTGTGAAATATTGTGATTAAATACATCCATGAAAACAAGTATCAGTATTCTCATGAATACTGTGAAATATTGTGGTTAAATACATGCATGAAAACAAGTATCAGTATTCTCATGAATACTGTGAAATATTGTGGTTAAATACATGCATGAAAACAAGTATCAGTATTCTCATGAATACTGTGAAATATTGTGGTTAAATACATGCATGAAAACAAGTATCAGTATTCTCATGAATACTGTGAAATATTGTGGTTAAATACATGCATGAAAACAAGTATCAGTATTCTCATGAATACTGTGAAATATTGTGGTTAAATACATCCATGAAAACAAGTATCAGTATTATCATGAATACTGTGAAATATTGTGATTAAATACATCCATGAAAACAAGTATCAGTATTATCATGAATACTGTGAAATATTGTGGTTAAATACATGCATGAAAACAAGTATCAGTATTCTCATGAATACTGTGAAATATTGTGGTTAAATACATGCATAAAAACAAATATCAATATTCTCATGAATACTGTGAAATATTGTGATTAAATACATCCATGAAAACAAGTATCAGTATTCTCATGAATACTGTGAAATATTGTGGTTAAAAACATGCATGAAAACAAGTATCAGTATTCTCATGAATACTGTGAAATATTGTGGTTAAATGCATACATGAAAACAAGTATCAGTATATTGTGGTTAAATACATACATGAAAACAAATATCACTATTTTCACAATTCTATCCTGAATAAATGTTTGTAGCTTTTAAACAGATTGCAGTCTGCTCAGATTTCTCAAGGTAATTGTGAAGATTTCCACTGGATGTTTTTTCATACATAAATTATACAAGATGATTACATAAGAAATAAATTTAACAAGTTACATGGCCTCAAGTGTTTAAGATATCGAAAGTCACCTTAAATGGTTTTGTAAATATATTCGTAAAGTTTCACTCAACAGCTTAACATAACTTCGTCAACACTTTCAATTGATGCTCGGATGTCATTGTTCATATCATCTAGGTCAGTAATCAGTAGAAGAGGAGGAATCAAACTCGGTATTTCAGATGCCACTGTTACTGCCACTGCCACCACCACCACTATCATCAAAAGTCGTTTCCACAATGTGAGCTTCTACGCCCATACAAAAAAGTCGGATTGTTAGGTCAGGGCTTCATGGTAGCCAAACTGTGAGTGATTTATTTCAACTGTTGCAAAACCAATTAAGTGCTGTAGAAGAGTTCTTTCCAGATGATCTCTAACTTCCCAGTGTCAATGGAGTGGTGACCCATTCTGTTGCAAAATTAAGTTTTCACAGTCTTCATACATTTGAGGCATCAACCAATTAATGGCCATATCGAGATAAGGAGATCTTGTAACAGTTTTTCATGGGAAAAAAGTGGGGGGGATAACCATTTTGCAGGACATAACATAACACATTAACATGAGGAATCCCGCACATACTCCATTATTCTTTTAGAATTTTCAGTCCCCCATATTCGAATGCTCTGTTTGTTTACTGACGTGGAATGTTAACTTATCACTAAAATCATCTTCCTCACAACATATAAGCATTTCCACACAGGTCACCACGTTTAATGTTGTCATTGTCAGTTAGAACTTACGATGACTTTAGTTTGTATAAAATTAGTCCTACAGGTGGTTGTGGAATTTGCAGCACTTCTTGTCGATTTCTTTGGACAGTGTTGGAAAGCAACATGAACACAATCAAATTTTTCATCGGACACATATGTTTTCCCAGAATTTTTATCCTTACACAAACTTTCAATTGTTTTAAGTTTCTTGTACAATCACAGATCAACTGCCTATCATCATGATTCAGTGTCCTGCCCAAGAGGTCTTTCACTGCAAATCCAGCTTTCTCCAGTCTTTCTCTTTTTTTCTCTTCATATGATCCATATATCTTAATGTCGTCTATCATCTGATATCTTCTTCTGACCCGAACTCTTCTCCCGTTCACTATTCCTTCCAGTACATCCTTCAGTAGGCAGTTTCTTCTCAGTCAGTGACCCAACCAATTCCTTTTCCTCTTCCTTATCAGTTTCCTCATCATTCGTTCTTCACCCATTCTTCCAACGCAGTTCCATTTCTTATTCTGTCTGTCCACTTCACACATTCCATTCTTCTCCATATCCACATTTCAAATGCTTCTATTCATTTCTCTTCACTTCGTCATAATGTCCATGTTTCTGCCCCATACAATGGCACACTCCACACAAAGCACCTCACTAGTCTCTTCCTCTCTAGTTCTTTTTCCAGGGGTCTGCAGAAGATGCTCCTTTTTATATTAAAAGCTTCCTTGGTAATTGCTATCCTCCTTTTGACTTCCTGGCAGCTGCTCATGTTACTACTTATAGTACACCCCAAGTATTTGAAGCTGTCCACTTGCTCTACTGTCTCATTTAAAATTCGCAAGTTTACCTCCTTTATTTTTCTTCCCATGACCATGGTCTTCGTCTTCATCCCATACTGCTCAAGCTGTCATTTAGCTCCAGTAGCATATCCCTTAGTATCATCTCCTCTTCTGCTAACAACGCCATATCATCAGCAAATCTTATGCACTTTATTCTTCTTCCTCCTATTATAACTCTTCATGTTATGGAAACAGTTTTACTAAATCCTCCAAGTAGATGTTGAACATGTAGGTGATAAAGGGCATCCTTGACATACTCCTCTACCAATTTCCCTTCCTTCTGACATTTCTTCTCCTATCCTGACTTGTTGGTAGTAATTTTCTCAAATGTATTTTATAATGCCACTGCATGCCATTAACAGAATTCGTTTTGTGTAATTCAAGCACGCAAAATGAATGCTTTTTCTGTGGCAATGGCAGCCATCCTAGTGGAACTGTGTGTGATGTGACTTAATCAATAATCAATATGAATACAAACTTTCAATGTTGATGAATAAAAATCTACAAAAAGAATTTCTAAATCTTCAATTGTAATGATTTTATAACTTGTTGATAGTATCTATTTATTTTGTAATCATGGTATATATTATTTCATTTTGCAGTGCTTTATTTTAAATCAGTGAAAAATTCTTACATAAATCAATATGCAATTTGTTTGAAGCATAATAAGAATTGTAAAATATGTTGTTTAGAATCACAACACACAAGATACAAATACCGATGGATTTTTTTCTTATTAGAGAAAATCACTGACAATCATGGCAGACAACTCCGGTCTCAGCACAACTTCGTGACAAATTGCTACTGAAGATGAAGTGACAAGTGCGTCGAAACATGTATAGAAACTGAAGATTTAACTGTATTGTACCTGACTGTGTTCAGACAACTATTGTTTAGAATTTTCCTTTTATTATTTTAATGATTACTTAATTCAGATGTGAACACTGTATGAAATAAATATGATCTTATTTGTCTATCTCTAAGACACAAAATACAGTAAAACTCCATTTTAACATTCCCGTTTTTAAGGAATAATCTGTCAAGTCCCAGCCAAATTACCATAAGAATAATGTTAGTTAGTTTCCAATAGTTGGATCTTGACTTAATGGCATCTTCCATATTGTAATTAATTAATTTCCGCTTTTAAGGAAACCTGGTTTAAGGAAAATCTTAGTTTTAAGGAATACTTTTCAAGTGGATTTAGTGATAATGAAGTCCAAATATCAAATCAACTTTCAATAATCAATAGTACCAGCATATTCGATACAGCATCTCAATCGACAGTAATGCAGCACCATTATTCTTTATAGTTCTTAATGGTCTTGCTTTGCATTGCTTTTACAGAGAGGTTGCTTCGCTTGTTTCGTTCTTGCGAGTTGTGTGGATCCTGTTTTCAAGTGTTTTGTTAGTTTATGCTGTTTGTGCATTGTCATAATGGCGACTAAATGAAAGAAATTAACTGTCAGACAGAAAATTAAAATACTAAAGGATGTTGAGGTTAATCCTCAAATAACAATATCACATATTGAAAAGAGCATAGTTTGCCAACTAATTCATTATGGGGGATAATAAAGAAAAAGAAGAAATTTTCATTGTCGAGTTTGTGTCATTAGGGCCAAACCAAACGGAATAACATTTGTGCCTCACCACTTGAAGAGTTATAAAATCTTATAATTAAATTCATTGTAAATGATAATTGCAAGCCCAATTAAATGATTATAATGTTTGGTATATAATACACATGTTAGTACTAGTTACTTTAGCATCTCCATTCCATTTTACGTAAACCCCCTTTTAAGGAAAACCCCTGTTTGGGGGGGGGGGGGAGTAATCCCCCAGAGATTCGTTAAAAAGGGGTTCTACTGTACCTAGTTAACTCTACATCACCTTTAATGATTTTTTAAAATTATGTTTCTTGCATAAAATAAAAAGATGAATGAAATGACCGCCCAGTATGTTCCCAGAGCCCTACGCTTCGCTATATGTAGAATTATTTATATTTTTTGTTGCGAATTTTGTTAATCTTCAAACAGTCTCTCAGTCCCAGGTAGCTGCTATCCTTTATAAAGAGACACTTACCTATTGTTATATCAATTGTCATAACACACATCTTGTTATACAAGAGTGAACTAAAGCAAAGTCTAGGCAATTTCAGTTTTCATGTCACTTTTAACTGCTGATTTTCTTAAACACAAAAATAATATTAGAAAAGATTACAGACTGTGAGATCCAACGAGAGGTGGAGTTCCCAGACATGTTCACAAGGTCACAAATATTGTGAAAAGATAAGACAGGGAATTTCGCCAGCAATGAACAGTCAGTTCGGCAGAAAGGCCTGATGACGTTTGAGTGTGTTTGGAATTTAATCCAAAAAAATCTTTAAGGTGTTATATCAAGAAACCAGGTTATCTTATGGTAAGTAGGCTTAATGTCATGCTTACAGACACATGAAATTCGTGAGACATGATAACGTGAATTGCTTTCATTTTTCCAATTCTTTGTACCATTTACTTCCTTCCAGAACTCCTCCCCCCCCCCCCCGCAAAAAAACTCACTTCTGAAACGCGAAATAAAGCGAATTTGAATAATAACCTGAAAAGAAAACATAATTCAAGTTTTTAGTAGATTCCAGCAATACATGTTTCGTTCACAAAATCTTAACAAAGAATTTTTAAGTATGTATTACAATATTTTCATAATTTCAGTTTTCCTTTTTTTGATGGCACATTTCTGCCATTTTATCAACAAATGAATGCAGGTGTGTATTAAAAACTGTAAAAACTGAAAATTGATACTGAAAATACTGTATTATACCATCTTATCATGTTTAATATCTTAAGCTAGTATTACAAAACTTGCAAAGGGTTATATAAATTTAAAATAACACCGACAAATTGGCAATGATACTGAAATCTTGAAATTTTAAGACGAATTTTCCTAAAAATAAAACAACTTTCATGGGACTCTAGTCATGCTTCATTCACGTATTTATGATTTATTCATTTCCTATACTCCTTTATTGTTCATTAACATAATCTCTACCTCTGAATAAGGTTCTGGCTGATATGTACATCTACTGTCAGGCAGCAGGCCTACATCTCATTTGATGTGTGTCACAGAAATGACAGGGGAAAGGAACTGGCCACCCTAGTCCATTATCTACCGGCTAAGTTACCTTATTGGTGTCACCTATGAGGATTTCCAACCTGTCTTTGGACAGTTGACTAAACAGCAACAACAATTAAATCATTACCCATTATTTCATTTATTTATTAATTTAATAGAATATTCTATAATTATATGTCAAGGGATGAGCAGTGACAGAACCGGATGGTTGACAGCAGACTCCACTTTATGTTGGATCTCCCTGTATAACTATTAATGTACATTTGTACAAAATGAATTATATGTATCTATTTAAACGAAGTCAAATGTCTTACTTCTTGGATTACAGAAAATGCCTTTTGTGTGCAATCCAGAGAACTGAGGTTCATCTATTTATTTGGTTTCATATTAAATGATTTCATTTAAGTATATGTATTTTGAATAATAGTTCAGTAAAACGATGATAATGACTTGACACTTAGGAATGACCCTTAGAAGTTTCACTTGTATATTTTGAAAACTTCACAATACAGAACATCCATAAAAACTAGGTTAAATACAGTGAAATAAATCAGTTCTGTTAACAATGTATTCTATAACAATAGAAAGCCAGTGGAGTTTCATTATCAAAACAAAATTAATGGTTCACTGAACTTGTAAACATTTCTATGGTTAAGTACTCTTTGTCCCTTGTGGCAGCTCACGAATAGTGAGAAGATTTCTAAATTCTGTAACGATTCTTTCAAACTGCTCTAATTCCTGTTGTAGCCATGACATATACGTGATTCTTTTTTTTTTTTAATTGCTGGATTTAAGTTAGTGCATGGCCTGTAGTAATATGTAAGGAATGACGTTTGAACCTACCTGGGCCTCTTTAAATCTGCAGTGTTGCACTAAAATGCTTATTTCTCGAAAACCATATATCAGTTTTACATAAAATAAACACATTCTTAATCTAAAAACCTAAAGAATTAAAGTACAAAATGAAGTCAAATTTAAAAGTGACAAAATTGATCATACCAGTCATACCTGAACTGTTGAAAAAGGCGTAAAATGAATAATAAAAAATGCGTCACATTTATAATACCAATTTTTTTATCCGTACCTCTTCCAGCCATACAATGGAAAAAAAATTTCTGTGGCTTGATACCAGTCATGAACCTTCCATCCACAAAGCCTCCGGCTCTTGGCGATGTGTTGTAGCGAGGAAAGCTGGGAGTGCCTTGCCTGACACCATGTGCCTTCCAGTTCAATCTGACCCAGCAGGCAGCAGATCTGCATAGCATTCACAGCTGGACCCTTGGCACCAGTCTGAATCATAAGTTGCAAGTTATTGCAGGGAAATCTCTTCAAAAGCCCCCATGGAATGCACGCCCTATAGCCAGAACAGATTGATTAATGTTAGCACATTTTAAAGTTTTTTCTTAACCTGTATTTAATTTCAAATCGTAATTTCATTAACACACAATAGTTATATGCTGTCTATCAGTGGTGGTGTGCGGTATCCTTAGGGTAGGCTTTTCTTTTAGAGAGATAACTCAATGTCACTACTACCCGGCAATATTTTATAATCCAGCTTTAGAAGCATATTATGTATTACTTACTTACTGGCTTTTAAGGAACCCGGAGGTTCATTGCCACCCTCACATAAGCCC
Organism: Periplaneta americana; assembly: GCF_040183065.1. Taxonomy (NCBI): domain Eukaryota; kingdom Metazoa; phylum Arthropoda; class Insecta; order Blattodea; family Blattidae; genus Periplaneta; species Periplaneta americana. The sequence continues at coordinate 807,885 of NW_027185509.1, forward strand.
GCCATTGGTCCCTATCCTGAGCAAGATTAATCCAGTCTGTATCACCACATCCCACCTCCCTCAAATCCATTTTAATATTATCTTCCCATCTACGTCTCGGCCTCCCTAAAGGTCTTTTTCCCTCCAGCCTCCCAACTAACACTCTATATGCATTTCTGGATTCGCCCATATGTGCTACATGCCCTGCCCAGCTGAAACATCTGGATTTAATGTTCCTAATAATGTCAGGTGATGAATACAATGCGTGCAGTTTTGTGTTGTGTAACATTCTCCATTCTCCTGTAACTTCATCCCTCTTAGCCCCAAATATTTTCCTAAGCACCTTATTCTCAAACACCCTTAACCTATATTTTTCTCTCAAAGTGAAAGTCCAAGTTTCACAGCCATACAGAACAACCGGTAATATAACTGTTTTATAAATTCTAACTTTCAGATTTTTTGACAGCAGACTGGATGATAAAAGCTTCTCAACCGAATAATAACACGCATTTCCCATATTTATTCTGTGTTTAATTTCCTCCCAAGTATCATTTATATTTGTTACTGTTGCTCCAAGATATTTGAACTTCTCCACCTCTTCAAAAGATAAATTTCCAATTTTTATATTTCCATTTCGTACAATATTCTTGTCACGAGACATAATCATATACTTAGTCTTTTCGGGATTTACTTCCAAACCTATCTCTTTACTTGCTTCAAGTAAAATTCCCGTGCTTTCCCTAATCGTTTGTGAATTTTCTCCTAACATATTCACGTCATCCGCATAGACAAGCAGCTGATGTAACCCTCTGTGTTATCCTGGACTTTCCTAATGGCATACTCTAGAGCATATTACGTATTATGTTCATTAAATTATTCTAGCAGATTTCGACAATGAGCACAAAACTAATAAAGAAATAACACAAAATTTTAAAGAATTGCATCTTGTTTACTTGAAGGAAAACTCCATTCTTTCCTTTTGCTTCGTAAACTCATTGATAATTTCATTGTAAAATGTTGCAGAATTTTAAGTGCTTGTAGCTTCTTCTTCTTCTCTACTGACATCAAGGCTGGGTTGTTCAATCTTTCTTACTCTTGAGTCGATCGTTCAAGTGATTTCATTTGTTTAAAGACAGAAATGATCTTTCGACTGATACTAATGTGTTGGTTATGATGTCAACTCGTACAGTTCAGACTGCTGTGTGTAGTCACTTAAATTTCAGTTCTTGAGGATATTTACTACGAATAATTTTTGCATATTGATTTATATTAAAATATTGAAAATATGCCACCTATTTTTTTATGTTTTAATTTCACACCCACGAGTTCTGACACAGGCTTTCCCACAGTTACAATTTCGCTTTTTCATTGAAAGAACGGCAATCAAATGACCTTTTCAGGCTTTCTTCTATTGTGTACTTATTTTAAGTCATTATATGACACTCACCCTTCAATTTACACTTTTGCATCAATAATGAAACACTATTCACTTCTGTTTTTGCGTACCAATACTCTTGGAATTAGAAATCACCTCCAAAGTACATCTGCTTAGCGCCTACTGGACCGACATAACAAACCAAATGGTTGCATACAGAGAGCAAGCAAGCCAACGAGGCAAGATAGAAGACAAGAGAAAACTCGTTGCGGCACATGATCATGGTTCCGATAGCTGACCGTACAGTACAGCTCGTTGCATTGCCTGCAAGACAGCGCAAAGTTAGACTAGATATGAAAGAAAAAGTAATTTATGTAAATAAAAAATGGATATTTATTAGCTTTTGAAGCTAGTAATATCTTTAAATACAATTTATTGTTAATATTAAAAAAGGCAGGTTAGGTGCAGCACACATAGCCTACCCTGGATGAACGCAATTGCTGTATATGATGATTTTTCTGCTGTCTTATTCTGTACTATGTTAAAGTATCTTGTATCAGGCAACATATGAAGACATTTTAGACACACTAACGTTGCATTACACAATTTGTATGTATTTTTTATTTTTAGTTGGTTATTTAACGACGCTGTATCAACTACTAGGTTATTTAGCATCGATGAGATTGGTGATAGCGAGATGAGGACAAGGATTCGCCATAGATTACCTGGCATTTACATTACGGTTGGGGAAAACCTCGGAAAAAACCCAACCAGGTAATCGGCCCAAGCAGGGATCGAACCCGCGCCCGAACGCAACTTCAGACCGGCAGGCAAGCGCCTTAACCGACTGAGCCATGCCGGTGGCTATTTGTATGTAATTAACATATCAATTATATTGGTCAATCACAGAATACGTATATGTTAGCACAATTTCAAAACAAATTTTAAAATACAAGCCCAATGGAAGAAGTTATAAAAATGGAACAAAGCTATACACATTACTAGGCATCTATATGACAGATACTGTAAAATACCTCGTAACCGGCACCCAAATATCTGGCAATACCAAAACAATGGCACTTTTGGCAGGGCAAAAGAAAAGTTCAAATCTGCCACATTACTACAGTCTGGACTGTCAGTTTTGCCACATTAGGAAGTTCGCACAAACATTCGTTTTCAATGAATATTCGAACCTAAAATTTGCTTATTATATGTGTTGTGTGATGTGTTTTAATAAAGAAAATCTATACAGTTTTTATGTTTATTTAATTATGTTTGGGCTGTCAGTGTTGCCACATTAGATAGTTCACACGAACTTTTGTTTTCAGTAAATATTCGAATCTGAAATTAGTATATTATTTGTGTTGTGTGATGTGTTATAAAGAAAATCCACACAGCTTTTATGTTTATTAATTATGTTCAGGCCATCAGTGTTGCCACATTAGGAAGTTCGCAAGAACTTTCATTTTCAGTGAATATTCAAACCTAAAATTAGTGTATTATTTGTGTTGTGTTGTGTTTTGTTTTAATAAGGAAAATCCATACAGTTTCTATGATTATTCAGTTATGAGCAAGTGACAGAGAAATAAGCTTCACATGGCTGCAGATTCAACATGAAATACGTACATATTGGTATTTATTCAATTATCCAGCAAAATCTTGTATCCGGAACTAGTCTGGTGCTGGATAAGAGGGATTCTAATGCAATGACAATATGAAGTCCCTTTATGTGTTGCTGGAAAGGTCATGGTAAAATGAAGAATTGGTAGGATGGCAGTCGAAATGGGAATAAAGAAACTCCACCCGAACTGTAATCGTTGCCCACATCTCCTTCTTCGATATAGGCATAAGTCTGCTTCTCTTTTCAACTTATATACATAATGTATATATTGATAATAATCCAAAGCTTTCTAATATATTCTCTTTGGTCATCCTTGTTCCCTTTTCCTTCCTAGCATCTTTTCCCCCTTTTCTGAGGAGGGCACGAAGGCCTCCACCACAACCTGAGGCATATTGTGCCAGTCATTATGGAAGTCGTCAGAAGTACACTGCTGTGAGTATCACAATTCACTGTTTGGAGCCATCAATTTAGCTACAACACCCACTCTGATGGACTCAGAAACTTCTGTCCCTTTGTGACTTCAGTAGTTTCCTTTGCTAGATGTTATCTGTATGCAAATAATGGTACTACCACAGTCTAGCATATTATAATAATAATAATAATAATAATAATAATAATAATAATAATAATAATAATAATAATAATAATAATGATTTATTTTAGCTGGCAGAGTTAAGGCCGTCCACTCAACCAGCAAAAAGTATATATTACATATGCATGAACTTACAAAGAATTCAACAATTTGATTTAGATGAGAGTTGCATGTATACAAGAGTTATTTACGAATTAAACAACAAAATACTATGAACTATTAATTAAACACTGAAATAAACTGTGTAGCAGAATTAAGCTAAAATACATAGAATGTTATTATATTTCAAATAATGTTAGATAATAAAAACAGATTATTATGAGACAATTTTGAAAATACAGCACTATCAGGATGATGTCTAAAGAAAGAAGTAACAATGTATTTCTTTTTTTATTTTATTGGGTTATTTTACGACGCTGTATCAACATCTAGGTTATTTAGCGTCTGAATGATATGAAGGTGATAATGCCGGTGAAATGAGTCCGGGGTCCAACACTGAAAGTTACCCAGCATTTGCTCATATTGGGTTGAGGGAAAACCCCGGAAAAAACCTCAACCAGGTAACTTGCCCCAACCGGGATTCGAACCCGGGCCACCTGGTTTCGTAGCCAGATGCGCTGACCGTTACTCCACAGGTGTGGATGTAACAATGTAGTCAGTGATAGTTTAAATCAGTATGATTGGAGTGAAATGCTAATAAGGTTATCTTTTAAGCTGTTTTTAAAGGTGTTTATTGTCTTGCAGCCCCTAATACTTTGTGACAAGGAATTCCATTGTTGCGAGGCGGATACTGTAAAAGATGATGAATAACAACATGTTCTGTGAAGAGGTATACTTAGCGTGCCACAGATAAGTGACCTGGTATTCACGTCATGGTTAGAGTATAGATAAGAGAAACGAGACGAAAGGTAATTTGATGTTGAGGTGTGAAGAATTCGAAAGAGTAAAGACAAAGAGTGTAAAGTTCTGCGTTCTTTAAGTCGGAGCCACGAAAGACTTGCGAAGGCCGGTGATTTGTGATCATATCGTCAGATGTTGCACACGTATCTGACGCACATATTTTGAACTCGCTGTAACTTGACTGACAGTTCAGAACTTAGGTCACTTAACAAAACGTCACAATAATCGAAGTGCGGCGTTACTAGGGTTTGTACTTACTTACTTACGGATGTATTTTAAGGAACCCGAAGGTTCATTGCCGCCCTCACATAAGCCCGCCATCGGTCCCTATCCTGAGCAAGATTAATCCAGTCTGTATCATCATATCCCACCTCCCTCAAATCCATTTTAATATTATCTTCCCATCTACGTCTCGGCCTCCCTAAAGGTCTTTTTCCCTCCGGCCTCCCAACTAACACTCTATATGCATTTCTGGATTCGCCCATATGTGCTTACTCGCCCATATGTGCTTACATGCCCTGCCCATCTCAAACATCTGGATTTAATGTTCCTAATAATGTCAGGTGAAGAATACAATGCGTGCAGTTCTGTGTTGTGTAACATTCTCCATTCTCTTGTAACTTCATCCCGCTTAGCCCCAAATATTTTCCTAAGCACCTTATTCTCAAACACCCTTAACCTATGTTCCTCTCTCAGAGTGAGAGTCCAAGTTTCACAACCATACAGAACAACAGGTAATATAACTGTTTTATAAATTCTAACTTTCAGATTTTTGGACAGTAGACTGGATGATAAAAGCTTCTCAACCGAATAATAACATGCATTTCCCATATTTATTCTGCATTTAATTTCCTCCCGAGGGTCATTTATATTTGTTATTGTTGCTCCAAGATATTTGAATTTTTCCACCTCTTCGAAGGATAAATCTCCAATTTTTATATTTCCATTTCGTACAATATTCTGGTCACGAGACATAATCATATACTTTGTCTTTTCGGGATTTACTTCCAAACTGATCACTTTATTTGCTTCAAGTAAAATTTCCGTGTTTTCCCTAATCGTTTATGTATTTTCTCCTAACATATTCAAGTCATCCGCATAGACAAGCAGCTGATGTAACCCGTTCAATTCCAAACCCTGTCTGTTATCCTGAACTTTCCTAATGGCATATTCTAAAGCGAAGTTAAAAAGTAAAGGTGATAGTGCATCTCCCTGCTTTAGCCCGCAGTGACTTGGAAAAGCATCAGATAGAAACTAACCTATACAGACTCTGCTGTATGTTTCACTGAGACACATTTTAATTAATCGAACTAGTTTCTTGGGAATACCAAATTCAATAAGAATATCATATAATACATCCCTCTTAACCGAGTCATATGCCAGGGTTTGTACAAGGGTAAGTTTTAGTTGCTGGGGCAAAAAGTTTCTCAAGCGACTCAAACAGTGAATGAAGGAACAGATTTTTTTTACCGTTTCTTTAACTTGAAAATTCCAACTTAGATTATTATCAAAAAAGAAGCCAAGATTTTTTACGACAGATGAATAAGGGATTAGCGTGTTGTCAAGGGTATATACAGTCACGAAACTTGAGTTGTTGGGGTTACTAGGAACAATAGACTGTGCAGGTACTATTTCACATTGTCTGTGATGTGGCAATAGTAGCGATCCTTGTGGTTAGCAACTATCTATGGATGGATATTCCCTACGTATCGAGCTTCGTGACTGTATAGGTACTAGACTGTGGTACTACCTCCCTGCTGCATCCTATATATATTGACCTAAAGATCATGTTACTGTAGGTATCGTGATTCACCATTTGGTGCCATCTATTGATTCAGTTGCACATCACTCATGTCCAACAGTCTGTTATGAAAGCCTCTCCATCCCCCTGGGACTTATGCAGCTCCCTCATCTGTGTGGAAATAAAAGCACTACATCTGCTGCACCTTCGATCAACCTGAAACTACTGAAAGGTGATAGACCATTCACAGACATGACAATAGTGACTATGTAGTAAAGTCTTATAATGGTTGTAAAAATCTCATTTGAGTGGAATTTTATACTTTGTATTCAGTATGTAAGTCTGACTGCGTACAGTCATGAGTAATGCAACGCAGAATATAATATGTGAAGTAATGGGAATCATTCATCTGATGATACTGCAATCATTATGCGTAATGTTCGAGATGATTCGTCACCTGTTAGTTTTTCCAATGAATACAAAGGCATTCATAATACAGTACATTCAAACATCTATGAATGCGAACCTTATTTATGAACCATCTCTAGAATATCAAAACAATTAATTTCCATGATTATTCCAAAAGTGTATTAGGCAATTAATGAAGTTTTAACTTTTTCTAATCATTATTATTTGTAATAATGTATGCATCTAATTCTCTTGACTTCGCAATAAAGTTGTGCTTTTCAATATTTTGAGTCTATGAATGTTACAGATGTCTATATGGTACATATCCATCTCTGTTTCCTGATGGCACAGAAGACCATGGTGCAAATTGATAGGGAGGATGCCAGGGATTGTCCCTTCTGGAGAATTTGGTGTCTGTTGCTGAAATGACAATAATTTATCCCTGCCAGGGACAGCATTTATCTCCTTTAGGTGCCTAATTTATAGTTCCTTAGACAATAAGATATATAAACAATTATTAGATGATTTATTGCAATGTTTTGAATTAAGATGTACATCTTCAGAACCTACTCGAATTTTTGTAAATAAGAACGGTCATATGTCATCGTCTAAGATTGATTATATAATTACTAACGCTTTTGATAGCTCTTGCACTACACAAGTTGTTCAACCTAATCTTGGTGACCATCTGGCTTTAATTTATAATATCAATCTAGCTAGTCAAATGATTCCTGTCGAATCGGAAGTGAAAAGTTTTAGGAAAATAACAAATGATGGTTTAACTGGTCTAAGGTCTACTGTTGACGCTTTAGATTTTGGTACGATGTATGAATTGAATATTAATGCAGACAACTTGTTTACTAAATTAATGAATATGATTACTGGTGCTATTGATATAAATTTACCTATATTGACTAAAACTAATACAAAAAACAAGTACCAAAAAGTATAACCATTGGATTACTCCTGAGGTTTTAAAATTGAATGATGAACTTAGGAATATATTTTTGTTAACAAAAAATTTCCATCAAGATTTTGATTTACGTCAATTATATAGAAACAAAAAGAAGGCTTACAAGAAATTAATCTTTAGTGAAAAAAGTAAATACTTTGATCAACTTATTTGTAATTCTTCTAACAAACCAAAACAAATGTGGAAACTGATAAATAGTGAATTAAACAGAAAGAAGCCTGTAGAATGTATTACTATTGTACATAATAATGAAAGGGTATCAAATAAAACTGATGTTGCCAATGCATTGGATTGTATTTTTCAACCAATGTGGAGGATGCTCTGAATGAATATTTTGGTCCAAGCAAATCTACGTTATGCACCAAATCTTTAGGAATTAATAATAGTTTTGTTTTCTATGATACTGATGCTAATGAGATTGTTAAAACAATTCAATCGTTAAAAAATACTAATAGCACTGGTATTGACGATAGTTCCTTGAAACTATTAAGAGTGATCAGTGACATTATTGCATCTCCTCTAGCCTTCGTATTTAACCATTGCATTAATAATGGAGTTTTTCCATCCTTATTAAAAACTGCTCTTGTTAAACCAATTCATAAGAAAGGTGATTCTACTGATGTAAGAAACTATAGACCTATATCATTGTTAAGCACAATTTTTAAAATATTTGAACGGTTAATATATAATAGAATGTTACAATTTTTATTAAAATTTAATTTAATTACTCCTGATCAACATGGTTTTCTCCCTGGTAAATCAACAGAAACTGCTCTTTACGAATTTAATAACTATATTTATGAAAACCTTGATGAAGGTAAACATGTAGCTAAGGCATTTGATAATTTGGATTTTAATTATATATGTATAAAATTAAAAGCCTTAGGTTTTAGAGGTACATTTTTAGCATTTTTAAAATCATACTTGTCAAATTGAAAAATATGTGTAAATATTAATGGTATTCTTTCTAATGAGTTTTATATAAATATGGGAGTCCCTCAGGATTCTGTACTTGGACCTCTTATATTTATACTTTACATAAATGATTTGACTAATTATATAAAGGAAGGTAAAGTTTTATTATACGCAGACGATATTTCTATTACTGTTTATTCGGAGTCTTGTAATGATTTGATAAGTAAATTTGACATAGCTATATCTCAGTTCAAAACGTGGTGTGATTATAACAAATTAATTGTTAATATTAATAAGACTGTATGTTTAAAATTTGTTAATAGACCTATGAATATAAATTTTCCATGTCAGTTGGGGGATATATCGACCCGAAGCCAACACAGTACTAAACTTCTTGGCATAATTATGGATAATCTATTGACTTGGAACGAGCATTCTTATTTTATTGCTAAAAACCTTGTTCTGCTAATTTTGCTATTTTGCAACTGAGAGCTATACTAAACACCAAAATATTGATTTCAATTTACTATTCACTTGCTTGACAAGCATACTGAAGTACGCGGTATTGGTCTTCTTTAGGTTTTATTATGATACTCTCTCTGATATCGAAGAACGAAGATGTTTCTTAACCCTGCGTAAGTGTGGCTCAAGACTGCAACATCTTTAGTGTGGCCGGTCTCTCAGACCATCCTACCAATATATTCATTCTTTTTAGTCTTATTTCATGTTATGTTTGAGATATCTTGGGTTCAAATTAAGGACAGATAGGTACCAGGTATTGGGTTCGAGCCTGTTATTGCAATACAAATTGTTTAATTCCGTGTCCCATACAATGTAACTGGAAATACTTATAAATTGTGAAGAGATGAGAGACTATTATTTTGAAGTTCATGGATTTTCATAATATATAGACGGGGATTCTATAGAATGTTTTGCCTGAGTCTGGCTTCAAACCTTGTCATTCCAATGAGAATTTTTTCCTAAATTCTAAATATGTGGTAACTAGATAAAAGAAAGATTTATGGGCCTTCTCCGTTGTGTGGATTCAGATTTCAATTAGTTACATTTTGGTAAAGGATCCTAGGTTCAAATCTGTCATTCCACTTAAGGATTTTAACTCAAGCCCCATTCTCCATATTTTGTAAGGGCAACGAAACTTGAAAAAGTATACCGTGTCCCTTTCAAACTTCCCGCATTTTAATTAATCACTGGAATCATGAAATGAGTCTGGTAATAAAAGAAAAAGAATCTCAAAGAATTATTACATTTGTTCCAAATTAATTCATCTGTCACATGTTCGGCAGCAACGGCATAAAACAAAATGGCGACTCTGCAGAAACGTGCACAAACTGTTTTCTGGTATGCAGAGACGAAATAAATAATTACCCGTGCAAAGAAATTACAGAAGAGAATATGGAGGAAATGCGCCTGATGGGAAAATCATTAAGGCATGGTGTGAGAAATTTCTGGTGACTGGAAGTGTGAACAAACAATCTGGAGGTTCTCGTCGACGTGTCTCAGAAGAGAAAATTGAAGAAATTAGAGCAGGATTTCAGAGAATTCTTCAAAAATCAATTCGCCATTCATTCCGACAGTTCAATGTGCCGAGATCAACTGTGCATCGAGTGCTTCATAAGCAACTTCGTTTGTACCCTACAAGAGGTAAATTATTCAACAATTAAAACCAGATGACAGGCCACGACGACAGACATTTGCTACTGAAATGCTGGATCGTATTGACAGTGACCTTCAATTTCTTGAAAACCTTTTGTTTTCAGACGAGGCAATGTTTCGTGCATCAAGATCTGTCAATAGGCACAATGTAAGAATCTGGGGTACACAAAATTCACACGTCTACCGTGAACATGTCTGGGATAGCCCAAAAGTAAAAGTTTAGTGCGGTCTGATGAAGGATAGGATTATCGATCCTTTTTTCTTCCACGAGGAGTCAATAACTTGCACAGTATAACAAAACATGTTGGAACACTTCTTGTACCACCAGGTAGCTGATCTGCAACCTCAAGTAATCTTTCAACAAGACGGAGCCTCCTCATATTGGAGCCTGGATGTTCGGAATTCCCTAACAGAAACCCTCCCAGATCACTGAATTGAACGAGGCGTACCAATTTGGTGGCCACCACGTTCGCCAGACATCACCCCACTGAATTTCTTTCTCTAGGGCTTTGTAAGAGACCAAATGTTTGCGACTCCACTACAAGATATACCAGTTTTACGGACCCGTATCTGTGACACAATATTGTAACAATATCAGTGGACTTGTTGAACAGAACGTGGAACGAAATCGAATACAGACTTGATGTTCATGCTACCAATAATGTACATGTAGGGGGTGTATTAGTGTGTGACAATGAAACTCCTTTGAGTTTCTCTTTCTTTTAATACCTGTCTCATTTCATAATTCCGCATATTTTTGTTAGCAATGATTAATTGAAATGTGGGACATTTGAAAGGGATGCTTTGTATTTTTTTCTACAATACAATATAATGTTCAGCGTCTAGCTCATGTTCACTTCCTGAATCATATTCTCTCGCCTCTGTGATATAGTCTTCCTCAGCGTCTGATTCGTTATTTGATACTTGTTCATGTTCGGAATGCGAATACTTTCTAGTAGCCTCTGAATTCGAATTTCTTGTTCATAATTCATTACATCTAGAACAACTTACATAGGGGAGAGTCGGTTAGTATCGGACATCGGGTAGTATCGGACAGTGCGTTTTTTTCATCTACCACCATATGGTAGTACCTGAATGACATGGTTACGTTTCTCTATGCGACATCACAGAAACGTAACCATGTCAATCAGGTACTATCATCGTGTGGTAGATGAAAGAAACTCACTGTCCGATATTACCCGATGTCCAATACTACTCGACTCTCCCCTATATAAAAAGCAATAATAATAATAATAATAATAATAATAATAATAATAATAATGATAACAATAATAATAATGATGAAGATAACAATAATGAATATAATAATGAAGATAATAATAACGATAATAATAATAATAATAATAATAATAATAATAATAATAATAATAATAATAATAATGTGATGAACGTTAGATTGGCCTATATCCTATTTTATTATATTTCATCAATATGCTAATTTTACACTTTACCTCCTTGTAATTATCGTTATTGTAATTAAATTAACAAAATATGAACATTATTATATAAAATTGTATTTTTTTATATATATATATATATATATATATATATATATATATATATATATATATATGGAAGTTATATATACCTGCTTGTCGATCTCCAAGTTACGACAACAGTGTGGTCGGTCTGTGACACCGAATCGCCTCGTCTTACTTGGAAAAGGGATCTTTGTTAACTGGCCTTGCTCTGGTATGTAAAGGGCAATAAAATAGAAAGCTATACAAAATAACAACCCCTGTCCTTGAGTGGATGGGGAAAGAACAGTAAATTTATTCTGAGGTCGGTCTCTGACACCGTGCCACACTAACGCAGGGTTAATGAAGATTCTCCACGAGCATCAGCTATTTTAAATCAATAATATAATTAAGCAATTACAATCGTCTTCTTTTCTTTTCTAGCAGTAATACCAATTGTATTCCACTATGGTTTAACTTGACCGAGACTCTGTAATACGGCACGTTGAGTTAAACTCACGGTTAGGTTTAACTTAGGTTTAACATAATCTTTATATTAACCATATTTACAAAACCGGGCCTTAAACAATCATCCCTATCAAAGGAGGTAAGCACAATAACACTCAGGCTGAGATGCAAGCCATCAGACACTCCTCTGTGACAAAAAAATACAATGAAAATGGCTGTATTACAGATTATTAAAATTTAATTATATGCGAATTTGGCCTTCACTCATTAAAAACATTTACCATTTACAGTATTTTCAGCATATTTATTACAGCCAATTTGATGGGACAAAAGCACAACGATGTTACAATGGCCTTCATGTTTCAAGCCATACTCTCCCATCAGATTTTCACTGTACTTGTTCCTCTAAGATATCCAGATACTCCAGCACCTCTCACTCAGACCTGTTCTTCGAGTCCTATTACTCAACACATCTGCCTCCAGCTGTACCTGAGAATAACTTGTTCCATCACTTTTCCATTTACCTCATGTTTGCTTATTTGTTCTTCAGATACTGTTACGAATTTTTTTTTCACCTAACCATATTTGTTAATTTGTTATGCACACAGTCACTGGTGTTTATGTCAGTGGCAACTATAATGACAGCAATAGTGCTGGTGGTAATGTGTACACACAAGCCTTCAAATCTATTGTGACGGCAGGCCGAACATTCTCGTCGTTCCTGGCCGCTTCGGAGGAACTTCGTGCACATCCGGCAGAAGGGAGGGGGCGTGAGGAGGCGGCGCGGCACGTGGCGAAGGGAGAGGGGGAGAAAACCGACTGCGACGGACGTAAAGGAAGTCTGGAGTCTGAGTGATGGGGAGACCGAGAATCGTCCAAAAACAGAAACTTCCAGGGTCGAAGGTTCGCGAAGTGTGGTTTAACTAATAAAAAGCGAGCAGCCTTCGAAGAGAGCCAGTTCAGTTTAGAACAGCGAGTCAGTCTTGTGAGGCAGCAGTGAACGTCAAGGAAGCCAGCCTCTAAGACCTGGGTTCGACTTGAGGAGGACTGCAACTGTGACAGTGACCAGGGAGTGCGGCACATCCGGAAGTCTTGAGTTCGAGTGCAGTGGACTGTCTCTGGAAGTCTTGGGTTCGATATACTGTGAACTTGAGTGAATGAGCTAGAAGAACTAGCTAAGGCAACGAACTGTGAACTGAGAACTGACAGTTTTGTGTTGTAAATAGTGCTTTGTGAACATTAGTTGAGATTAGCAGTACATTGTTGTTCTCAATAATCCAAGTGAATTGTCACTGTCGTCTGTGGAGTGCAATAACGAATACTGTGTTGCTGTGTGGAGTGAAATACCCATTGTTGACGGGAGTGTTTAAATTCAGTTATAGAAAGTCATTATTGTTGTGAATAAAAGTTACATTATTGTTTGAATTAAAAGTCACACTATTAATAAACCAAAGCTACAGTGTTTCAGAAATATCTCACTGAAACATACCTGTTTATTTTATTTGTGTAGTCATCAAGCAAATTCTTATATGAGCCATCAATAATTGCTCTTCCTATGGCTTTGTCCTGATACACTTCATCCATTTTCTGATTCATCTCTTCTCGTGATGTTCTTTCTGGAAGGTTAAGTGCAGTTTTCACAGCAGTGTCACCTATCTGAAAATTGTGAGACATAAGTTCATTAAATAAAAATTATTTATATATAAAAAGATTATACAATCTTTGAAAAAAATCTTTTATACTATAGCATCAAATGCAAGAGTGAAGGATTTTAACATTCATTTATGGAGACGACTATGTACAAATTCTAAAAATCCTAAAATATAAGAAAGATGAAACAAGAGGATGCAAGAAAACATCTTTAAAAAGCTATGTCAAATTTTATATTTACTATTTTAACTGTTATATTTGCAAAACTTTTCATATTTACATTATATAAAAAAAAGTTAATTTATAGCTCTACTGATGAAATCTGATCCTTGTTTCTGCATCATTTTCCACTTTTAGTTGAAAGGAATACTGTCACAAAGTAAAGTAAAACTTACATTTCTAGCATCTCTAATGATATTGGACCTCCACTTTTCTGCAGCATCCACAACAAGAATGTCTTCAACACCAAGTGAGAAACCTTCAATTTTTAGAAAAGCATTGAAAAGCTTTGCAAACGAATTCAACAATGCACCAGAATATGTTCCACCATACAGCTGGAAAACACAAAGAAATATAAACAAGTTTCTATTAACAAAAATGATCAGTCAAATATAAAGCAAGAACAGTCATTTTTCACCATTCAAAAAGTTGTAAAGTAGCATTATACACCTAAGCTTGCTGTGTATCTTCAAATCTCCTCACAGCACAGTTTTTATTAGCATGGCACCATTAACTTACTTGCATGTATTCAATACAATTACTAGGTAATTAACTGATAGTTTTCGCCCTTCCTTCTGATTTGTAAAACGAATTCAGTCAACTATTTTCATATTATTATTGCACAATTTGAAAATTAATTATATGATACAACAATTTGAATTGCATGCTTTTGTTGTAATTATACGAGGGTGGTTCGATATGTAGTAGTAGTAGTAGTAGTAGTAGTAGTAGTAGTAGTATTAGTAGTATTTATTTATTTAACCTGGTAGAGATAAGGCTGTCAGGCCTTCTCTGCCCCTCTACCAGGGGATTACAACTATAACATGAACAATAAGATTACAATTAATATTAAATTTACAATTACAATAAAAATTAAAGTACGACAAGAATACCTGATTAATGAAAGCTAGACATTTTATCATAGAAGTTAAGAACAAAGAATATTTTTGTATTTACTAAATTACAAATTAAACCTACAATAACAAAATTCTATAGTGATGAAATTACCGGATATTGAAATATTTTGTGATAGATTAAGAGAACTATTTACAAGAAACCATGTCTGAACGAGTCTCAATTACTGATCAAGTGCCTAGTAAGTTTGCGTTTGAATTCAATTTTATTTCGACAGTCCCTGATGCTAGCAGGTAACGAATTCCAGAGTCTTGGCAGGGCTATTGTGAAAGAGGATGAGTATGAGGAGGTTCGATGGGATGGTATTGTTAGTATTGTTTCATGGCGAGAGCGTGTGTTCAGATTGTGGTGGGAAGAAAGGTAAGTGAAGCGAGACGACAGGTACGAAGGAATAGAAGAGTTCAAGGCACAGATCCGACTTATATCAACATATTTCACAAAATCTGGGTTGGGGAGAGGGGAAATAAAACAAACATTCCACACAGTCACCATTAACATTGAAACAAGTTTAAACATTCCTTCACAGGGTTTTCCTGTCCAAGGAAAATTAAATAATGCAAAAGTCCAGTTTTCAATGTGTTTTAACCCTTAAATAATTTTCTGGATAAGAAGTTCTTGAATGGACCAAAGAGGTGAAAATCCGATGGTGCCAGATCAGGACTACGAGGTGGATGCTTTTGCCTGGTTTGATGTGAGGTAATGCACCACCATGCAGAAATCTCTCACGAGCATGTAACCCTGGCTTATTCAATCAATATGTTGAGAGTGTCACAGTGTGTCACCACTGAAGGCCTTGAAAATCCTAGAGTAATCACAGTTATTACTTTTTTTCAGATGACTGAACTTCAAATTTCTTACATCACTGAAGCGAACTCTAAACCCATGTTTCATCTCCCATAACGCTCCTTTCCAAAAAAGGATTCTCTTCCTCTCAGTAGAAATGGTAGAGATTTTGCAGTGATGCAACCTTTCTTTTGCTTTTTGTTCCTCAGTCAGCAATTTCAGAACCCAGCACGCAGATACTTTACATAAATTTAAGCCTGGGATTATTTCATGAAGACTGCTCTTCGGAATGTTCATCGTCGCTTCAATTTCACGGACTTCAATTCTTCAAACGTCCCTTATCAAACCTTCGACAATAGCACACTTGTCCTGGCCTGCCCCTCTGTTGCTCTGGACCATCATTCAGTTTCATTTGATCATCTTGAAATTTGTTGCAAACACACACGTACTTACTTCTTTTCAACATAAAATGTCTTGCCCATAAAAGTCACTAACCTGCGATGATATTATAAATTTGTGTATAGATAGAGAGCAGCTGCTATGGTGAAAAATTTTCAGGGGCAGCAAATTTTTAAATAACAAAACTACGTCTTAAGTTGGAAGGCCACTATTATTCGTTTCTTAATATATGTTGAATTAACGTGATATCTAGACTATAAGAAGAGTTTCTAATAGTCGACTATGGAAACTTGTGTTTTTCGACAATTTTCAGTGCAAATAACACCTATTATTCATTTGTAGCACTACATGAACAGCGTGTAGTTATTCAATTATCTACAAAAATAAAATGTAGATGTGGGAATTTTCAGATAATTTTAAGATAACTGTAATTTGCAGATAACTGTGTTTATAAATGATAGTGGCAGCTGTTCTTTTGTACACTTGGGACAGTGGATAGTTGAACACTCACACTAGGTCACATGTGGGAGAGATCAGACTGCGGCATGTTTACATCTTTCAGCTCTCCACTGCACCAAGTGCTCAGCAGAGCACACCTTCTCATGGCTGAGAAGATAAAAAAATTATTTGCGCACAAACATAACTCAGAACTACCTCAACTCACTAGCTATCATCTCCATAGAGGACAACATTTTGGAGAAAATGAGCTTGTCCAAATTCATTGATCAGTTTGCTCAGCAGAAGGCAAGGCAAAAGAATTCACAGGGTTTGACACAGAATATGTCTTTCCCCGCAATGGGTATGGGAACCTGTTCCAGTATCCATGGCGAAACAAAAACTGACAGAATTTAAAATGCTTCCTCTAACAAGACTATCTGCCACAGCCAAATGCTAATGTTATTAGTAGTTAGGCCACGCAGCAATGTAACTTGTGTGATCACAACCAATGTTGCCATCTTCCCTTGTTACGAGCATGAGAGCACAAAAGTTGTGTGTAAAATTAACAGTGCCACACAGTCTATCTCAACACTGAGGGCAGCTACAGATGTGTGCAACCACTGGTTTGATTTGTAATTGCGAGTTCTGCAATATTAAAGTGATAATAGACATGTGCGATACACTTTGAGGGAACTACAGTGAAAAATTTGTTGTGAACTGGGACTACTTTCAGAATGTTTCCTTATATGAAGTGAAAATATATTGTTGTTCAAATGCCTAGATGTTTGGCAATGAAGCCATTAGTCCTTTTGCACTCCAATATTTTTGAGGTACAGAATCTTCTTGTATTGCACAACATACAAAAGGGAGAGTGAAGCGAAAATACGTTGCTGCTTTACATTCATTACTTCTGTTATTGTATCTTCCATTAAAAAACCGACACGAAAATAAAACATTCAAACCAACACAACTGAGGTGGATAGAAGCAAAGTGACATTTAAAAAAAAATGATTTACGTGCCTCCAGGGTAAACTAAAGCATTTAAAATTTCAGTGGTAAAGGGATGTCTTTTATCCACATTGCACATTAACATTTAAAATTAAAACTTCACAGAATTTACTAAAGCTTAGTAACTTTTAATCACATTTCTAGAAAATAACGTAAGTGCACTTATACACCTTTGCTTCTGATGCCTCAATTGTAATTTCTTTCCAGATAATGGGCGACATATTCTGTGTGCTGGCACAACCCTGCCAACACAGTGGAGAAATTTTTTATTTCAACTTTTATCGAGGATGAAAGTGGAGGGGCAAATGTTAAGGAAAAAGGGGCAGGATATTTTTGGGTTCCTACAGGTAACAGAATTGTAAATTCGCCACTAATTGTCACTCTGATTTTATCATTCTGCTTGCTAAATCTGGTAACTATGTGCACTTCAAACTTGAAACACTTTTCAGCCATATTTACATGTAAAATTCAGACTAGTGGCTGGAAGACAACATTCGCATGGTTATTACCCCACTTGCTGGTAAATGCACAGGTAATTTATACCTTTCATATTGAATCAACTTTACAGACTCTTTTCTATGCATGAACAGTGGAGGCCAATGCCAAAAACAATTTTCTCTGCTGTACAAATACTGTGTTGTAGACTGGGTACTGCACTTACTCAGACAAGAAAAAAATACATAAATAATATTCCTGTGGAGTAACGGTTAGCCTTCTTGGCCATGAAACGAGCGGGCCTGGGTTCAAATTCTGGTTGGGACAAGTTACCTGGTTGGGATTTTTTCCTGAGGTTTTTCCTCAACCACTCGAAGCCGAACTGCTGGGTAACTTTCGACGTTGAACCTCGGACTCATTTTGCCTTCATTAGTATCATTTCACTAATCATCTTAACAGTTTACAGGTCGACAAGGAGGACATGGCGGATGTGGTCCAGGATCTGCCTATAGGAGGCATCTGTCTGTGGGAGCTGCACATATCCAGTGAAGCTACAGGGACTTATAAGTGGACTGTGGGCAACCGGGGTAGTGTAGCACCCCTGGATAGATGGCACCTTGGTAAGTCGTGGAATCGACTGCTACATGTTCCTCTGGTTAAGGATGTAACACATTCAAGCACATGAATTGCGAACAGATGCCATCAATCTGAGGAGACCGCAGGATAACATCACAGGAAGGCGGAGGATCAGTCTCCAGTCAGGACTGGATGCTGTGGATGAATCGATATGATGAACCATGCAGTGAATCACACGTTTGAAAAGCGATCCTTAATGGATTCAACAATCATTCCAACATAAGGAGGCTGCTCAGTAAGCCCAAGGCTGTGGTGCTTGCCCGCGGGCCCTCTTTCGAGGAAAAAAGAAAGTAATATTCCTAGCATATAAAAACATCATTCTGCCAATGATATGAAAAATCGGAGCAAGGTTCATAATTCAAAATAACACAGCACAATTCTATCTACACTGACTGGCCAAAAAAGTGGATCACTTAATTTTTTTTTAAGAACTACAATTTTATAGCTTATGCTTTATTTTTACTGCATCCTGAAAAAGGCATATTGTAAATTGAAGTAAATATGTATCCTGTGCACTTCAATTCCATCATCAAAATGTTTTTGTTATTTATTTTTAAGTTCGAAAGTGTTGTAATTTATGCAAAATTTCAAATAATGCATTTCATTAAGTTAGAGGCAATGGCTCACATTATAACATATGGTTATGCCACTGTGCGCGCACCTTGTGTGTTGCAAGCTCTAGTGGTGATGACGTTCTCCATTCATAATGCGATGCTGACCACATTTCCTCATGGTTGAAAGCCCACTTCTCCAACAATGCTGCCTACGTTTCGTTCAGGGTGTGGAAGCTGCAATGTCGGACAGTTTGGTCGAGCTTATCCCACAAGTGTTCAATAGGATCTAAGTCTTGATTGCGTGCTGACCAGTCCAGAGTTAGTATCCTGATGTCACGTAGTGAGGAGCATGGGAGTGGACACTGTCATGCATAAGAATGAAATTTTCGCCAGCGAAGAGAACAAAGGGGATTACATGGTCTATTAACACATCCATGAGCATTCAGAGTGCCTCCAACGATGAAAACAAGCTCTATTTGGGCCTCAAACTGATATTGCGCCATACCATGATTGAGCCGCATACAAGAGTCGTTGTTTCGGGGAAGTTGCAAGGCGAATATCACTTCCCACACTTCCTCCATATTCTCTCTTTATCATCAGCTCATCAGAAGCAAAATCGCGATTCATTCATGAACAGAATCATTGACCACTGGTTCATAGTCTAGTTCCAGTAAACAGTAATCATGCTGCCTGGTGTTGGAGGCGGGCTGTGGAGAAATTGCTGCTCTTCTTGAGCAGCATAGTAAAGCATTGAATAGAGTTAGCTCATTTTTATATTTTAATCTCACTTTTAGTCTCATATCATTACATCGTTCATAATATTGTTCACATGTGATGACTTGCAAAAAAAAAAATATATATATATATATCCATGATAGTATAAGTATATTTTGAATGTTGACATTTGGGGTATTCACAACTGAACATTATAAAACTAATTCATATAATTTTTAATAGGTTTTATCCCCATATGATAGTAAACATGTATTGTATGTGCAGATTGTGTAGATAACACTGAGAGTATTGATATTGTAAAATGACAGATTGTATCTGATGATGACATGCTCAACGAAAACGTTCATACATCACACAACTTATTATGTAAAGGTTAACACCTAACAAAATATATAAAGTAGTAAAGTCAACGACTGAAAAAATAAATTTCTGACATAGCTCTTCTTGAGGTCAAATTGGCTTCCCGGAGTCTTTGTCTAACATTATTCTCAATCACAATGACGATGATTTCTGGCCTAGATCACAGTCGTGCGGAGTTGTGCAAGACCCAGAGAATCAGTAACTGTTATCCCTGGTGGACGTAAACCTACTACAGCCTGATTCCAGTCGTCTATGGTAAGTACCCAGTTCACAGAATCGCCACAGGGCACATTGAAAGACACACCGATGGCATTAGCTTCAAAACGAATGATTCATCTACCCAAACCAAAGCAACATATCCAGCAAAGTCTTTTCGAATAAGAGGCATCCTAACTTATCAAATTCGAAACAGTAACTAAAGAAAAATATTGACTTATGACAGAAAATGTGCCTGACACACAATGATAATTCATCAATAGGGGTTACTGCACCAATGTTTTATTGCTGGTCTGTGTTGTAAAACCATGAAGCACCAGTCTGGTAGAAAGTAGCTCATACCGAGACATCTTATCATCACATTCATTTCCAAAAATGGTGAATGCATCTTTTCTTACTCATAAAACATATTCAATTTAATAATGCTCTCTCTAAATTGGTGGTTTATTAACGATGAATCGGTTTTTACAAAGTGATCCACTTTTTTTGCCGGTCAGTGTATAAAACAGTGGACACTCAATCTGTAATACAACAGACTTCAAATAATGTTGTATCCAGTTCCTGAAATCGAAATGAGAAACAACATTCAGCCCTATTAATAAAATACCAGACAAGTGTTCAGTCCTTCAATTGAATGCCTGTCCACAGCAATAAGTTAGTAGCTCGGGTTCGTTACAAGTTTACTCATTTTAGCCTCAGATTGGAGTTGGAGAAATGTTGTAAGACTTACACATTCTGATAATTTGGCTTACCTCGAAGATGCAGTGAATCAAACTGTACGGAGTGGCACCATAATGAGCTTTGTCCAGAACCCCACATAAAAGCTCACCATCTCGAATTGTGACCTCTGCTTCTGACATTGTTTTCGGATCAGTAAACGGGGTTCCTCCAGCTCTCCATGATCGAGGTCTCTTAACTGCCCATGCCTATCGTGAAATGAAAGTACAAAGATAATCTTTAATGGGGGAAAACTCATTATTCATATATTAAGCAATTTGTTTCTAATATCTTAAAAAACACCCTCTGATTTAGGTCCTAGCTGATATGTACTTCTATTATCAGGCAGTACATCTCACGTGACGATATGTGTCAGAGAAAGAACAATTTGTTTATATGAATCTGAAGTCTGATTAGTGTAATATGTATCTAGTCAGCGATGTATGCAATGGAAGGGAAAAGGAACTGACCCCATTATCTCCTGGCTTAGTTACCTCATGAGTGATGCTTTATTGGTGTCACTTGTGAGGTTCAAACCTGTCTTTGGGCAGCTGACTAAACAATAACATCTTAAAAACTCGTATACAAACTATTTATTTTTTTACTTCTGTATTTTATTACTTAAAATTACTGTTCGTACAATATTAACATTTAAATAATTTTTAAACATGGTTTACGTTTCAAAATTACATCAGCAGGAAGTTATATCTGCTCGCATAATTTGGGTCCCTGCATACTTTGCACACCTTAATTTTTTACAGATTATTTTGTTTCTGCTGTGCACTGATATTAAGTACGGTATGAGTTTTACTTTGTGTAAACATCGATTTTACTGTTTTTAATAGGTAGTTTGCCAGTTGCATCAAGTGTGCATCAATCAATTATCAATTGATTACCTACAGTGATCTAATTAATTATAGACTATTGAATTGATCATAGTTTATACATTACATTCACTATAATTACAATTAATTTCATTATTGCTAGACCAAGATTATGAAAACTTCTTATTGTTACAAAATTGAAATGACAGAACTTACCATATTCTCATACACTAGAATAAAAAAATTGAGATCAAGGCCTCCGAAAAAAAAAAACGCGGATTTCAAAACATAATCAAGAGAATATGAAATTCATATAAGAGAAATATGTAATCAGTGGTTTACTATTGTACGAAATGGAAATATAAAAATTGGACATTTATCCTTCGAAGAGGTGGAAAAATTCAAATATCTTGGAGCAACAGTAACAAATATAAATGACACTCGGGAGGAAATTAAACGCAGAATAAATATGGGAAATGCGTGTTATTATTCCGTTGAGAAGCTTTTATCATCCAGTCTGCTGTCAAAAATCTGAAAGTTAGAATTTATAAAACAGTTATATTACCGGTTGTTCTGTATGGTTGTGAAACTTGGACTCTCACTCTGAGAGAGGAACATAGGTTAAGGGTGTTTGAGAATAAGGTGCTTAGGAAAATATTTGGGGCTAAGCGGGATGAAGTTACAGGAGAATGGAGAAAGTTACACAACACAGAACTGCACGCATTGTATTCTTCACCTGACATAATTAGGAACTTAAAATCCAGACGTTTGAGATGGGCAGGACATGTAGCACGTATGGGCGAATCCAGAAATGCATATAGAGTGTTAGTTGGGAGACCGGAGGGAAAAAGACCTTTAGGGAGGCCGAGACGTAGATGGGAGGATAATATTAAAATGGATTTGAGGGAGGTGGGGTATGATGATAGAGACTGGATTAATCTTGCACAGGATAGGGACCGATGGCGGGCTTATGTGAGGGCGGCAATGAACCTTTGGGTTCCTTAAAAGTCATTTGTAAGTAAGTAAGTGGTTTACTAGTTACCGTACCATTGGCTCCAAACTATATGGATTTGATTACGACTGAGTTTAGTGGATTTATAGGCAAGATGGAGAGTATAATTATAGCGCATGAATAAAGGCGAATTTCTTTGCCCAGGCTCACTGGTAATACATTTAAACTCTTGGTTGGTGACAGATAACATGTCGCATTGGAGAGCACTCTACTAGAAAATGAGAACATATGAATTCATAATCTTGCTGTGTAACGATTCTCTCGAACATACTACTTCGAGATCCTCAATTGAAAAAAAGTCAATCATATATAAACCAATCAACCATGAGAGAAGTATTGCCTATCAAAATCGTTTTCATAACAAAGACTCTATGAAGGAAAACGTAAGTATACAGACTTCACAGACTTACAGGAGACCTCAGTATGCGGAATTGGTAAGGTAATTTGACATACAAAACAAGCCAGGGGATTCGAAAAGTAATGGCAACACTACATTTATTTAGGTTTTTTTGACATTACACACTTCAAATACAGTCCCCTGCAGGGGCGAATGCTAGTCACGAAAGTTAGGCTTGCTCTTTTATTCATAGAGGAAGATCGGAGGATATAATAATTCATACTTACTTACAAATGGCTTTTAAGGAACCCGAAGGTTCATTGCCGCCCTCACATAAGCCCGCCATCGGTCCCTATCCTGTGCAAGATTAAGCCAGTCTCTATCATCATACCCCACCTCCCTCAAATCCATTTTAATATTATCCTCCCATCTACGTCTCGGCCTCCCTAAAGGTCTTTTTCCCTCCGGTCTCCCAACTAACACTCTATATGCATTTCTGGATTCGCCCATACGTGCTACATGCCCTGCCCATCTCAAACGTCTGGATTTCAAGTTCCTAATTATGTCAGGTGAAGAATACAATGCGTGCAGTTCTGTGTTGTGTAACTTTCTCCATTCTCCTGTAACTTCATCCCGCTTAGCCCCAAATATTTTCCTAAGCACCTTATTCTCAAACACCCTTAACCTATGTTCCTCTCTCAGAGTGAGAGTCCAAGTTTCACAACCATACAGAACAACCGGTAATATAACTGTTTTATAAATTCTAACTTTCAGATTTTTGGACAGCAGACTGGATGATAAGAGCTTCTCAACCGAATAATAACACGCATTTCCCATATTTATTCTGCGTTTAATTTCCTCCCGAGTGTCATTTATATTTGTTACTGTTGCTCCAAGATATTTGAATTTTTCCACCTTTTCGAAGGATAAATCTCCAATATTTATATTTCCATTTCGTACAATATTCCCGTCACGAGACATAATCATATACTTTGCCTTTTCGGGATTTACTTCCAAACCGATCGCTTTACTTGCTTCAAGTAAAATTTCCGTGTTTTCCCTAACCGTTTGTGTATTTTCTCCTAACATATTCACGTCATCTGCATAGACAAGAAGCTGATGTAACGCGTTCAATTCCAAACCCTGCCTGTTATCTTGAACTTTCCTAATGGCATATTCTAAAGTGAAGTTAAAAAGTAAAGGTGATAGTGCATCTCCCTGCTTTAGCCCGCAGTGAATTGGAAAAGGATCAGATAGAAACTGACCTATACGGACTCTGCTGTATGTTTCACTGAGACACATTTTAATTAATCGAACTAGTTTCTTGGGAATACCAAATTCAATAAGAATATCATATAATACTTCCCTCTTAACCGAGTCATATGCCTTTTTGAAATCTATGAATAACTGATGTACTGTACCCTTATACTCCCATTTTTTCTCCATTATCTGCCGAATACAAAAAATCTGATCAATAGTCGATCTATTACGCCGAAAACCGCACTGATGATCCCCAATAATTTCATCTACGTACGGAGTTAATCTCCTCAAAAGAATATTGGACAAAATTTTGTACGACGTCAACAAAAGTGATATTCCTCGAAAGTTACCACAGTTGGTTTTGTCCCCCTTTTTAAAAATAGGTACAATTATGGACTCCTTCCATTGTTCTGGTACAATTTCCTTTTCCCAAATAGCAAGTACAAGTTTATAAATTTCGCTATATAATGCACTTCCACCCTCTTGTATTAATTCTGCTGGAATTTGATCGATACCTGGAGACTTGTACTTTTTCAGATTTTCTATCGCAATTTCGACTTCTGAAAGTGTGGGTTCGGGTATAAATGGCTCAGCAGTTTGTATTTCAATATCGTCCCGATCATTTCTATTTGGCCTATGTACATTTAGTAGTTGCGTAAAATAGTTTTTCCATCTGTTTAGGATTGATGGAGAGTCTGCAAGCAAGTCACCATTCTCATCCTTGATCACGTTTACCCTTGCCTGATATCCGTTCTTAAATTCCTTTATACCCTTATATAAATCTCGAATGTTTTTATTCTTACTATTTGTTTCTACCTCATTCAGTTTTTCCTTCAAGTAACCTCTCTTTTTATTCCTAAGTGTACGACTTGCTTCCCGTCTTTCATTGAAATAATTATCTCTCTTCTCCTCAACTGGATCCTGTAAGAATTTCAGTTTTGCCTGTTTCCTTCTTTCTACTACCATGCAACAATCTTCATCAAACCACGGTTTCTTTTTCTTAGTTTCATAATAACCTATGCTCTGCTCAGCTGCAATTTTGATACTATCTCTGATATTTTCCCACAGGCTATTAACATCTAATTCTTTCTCAACTTCGTCGGAACTTTCTAAAGTTGCAAACCTATTCGAAATTTCGACCTGATAATTTTGCTTAGCTTCCTCGTCCTTTAATTTCAAAATATTGAATTTAGTAATATTAACTTGTTGCTCTACTCGCTTGACTACTGATAATCTTTCTCTTAATTCTCCAATCACCAAATAATGGTCAGAATTACAGTCTGCACCCCTGAAAGTTGGAATATCTACTATACTAGTATGTCTCCGTTTATCTATCACGATGTGATCTATTTGGTTGTGTGCCAATCCATCTGGAGAAGTCCAAGTATATTTATGTATATCCTTATGGGGGAATGTTGTACTTTTGACAATTAAATTTTTCGATGTGGCAAAGTTGACTAATCTAACTCTATTGTCACTACTAATTGCGTGTAGGCTCTCTTTTCCAATAGTTGGTCTAAAAATATCCTCCCGTCCTACTTTAGCATTGAAATCCCCCAATAAAATTTTCATATAATATCTAGGGAACTGATCAAAAGTATGTTCCAATTCCTCATAGAAGCTATCCTTTATATAGTCGTCTTTCTCTTCTGTAGGGGCGTGAGCATTTATAACTATGATGTCGCACCATCTACCCTTAAGTACTAAATATGATAACCTGTCACTGATAAATTCGACCTTTTTTACTGCTGATTTTATTCTTTTATGTACAAAGAATCCTGTTCCTAATTGGTGATTATTGTTTCCTTCCCCATAATACAACAAGTAATCTCCTATTTGTGATATGCCATTCCCATCTAACCTAACCTCTTGTACTCCCACAAAGTCTATTCTATATCTAGCTAGTTCTTTTGCTACTAATGTTACCCCTCCTGTTCTATAAAGACTAGTTACGTTCCAAGTGCCAAATCTCAAAACCTTATTCCTTTGCTGTGGTCGTGCCAGAGAATCAGTCCTATTCCGAGGCTTACTGTAGGAATTTGTAACAAGCTGTTTTTTACGGTGATGGGTTGTTAGCCCTTCGCCCAACCCCCAAGCTGGAGGACCACCCCTTATCGGCTGTCCACGACTGCTTATTCAATATATTCGCAGCTACCCTCCATATCTGGAGGCCGTCTCCTCTATCCGCAACCTGAGGACGCGCCATGCCGTGGTGATAGGGACCCACCATACATGGGGATATAATAATTATTTATGTCGGTCTGATTATTTTTATTAATTATGGATATAATAATTCATAATTAATAAAAATAATCAGACCGACATAAATAATTTATTTTATAATTATGAAATCATTATGAGTCATGGATCATATTCGCTTATGAGATGTAGAAGTTCAATATGATATAACAAACATGGCCAACAAAACAGTTTATTTAGTTTTTTCGACCCTGCCAACCAATGCACATTGTTGTATTGAGCTGCACTGAACGAGCACACATATTCTCTATAATGTCTGTCTTCTCTTGAACAGTCCTTCGGGAAAATGGATTTAATAATAAGGTTTCAATAACACACAATTCCGAACTCATTGCAATACTTCAAATTAATGTTTAAGAATTAATAATACATGCAGCAGCTAACACATGCACTCCGCTCATACAATTACATTGCAATTGCAAATCACAGCACAAACCGCTGTCAATACTGCTCTGTGTAACGTTAAAAGTCGTTGGTGTAGCTCTCGGATCAGAGCTTCAAACAACACATAACAGGAGCATGTGAGCCTAGGACGGACCAAGGAGGAAGGCACTTGCGCACGCATCATATTCTCGCTATTTCTACGTCTTTCCTGTAGCTCCGAGAAACGAGCAAGCGTTGCGATACTTGCGGTGTGCAACCTGCGGATGGTATTACGCCTATACAGTATTCCAAAAATCAAAATAAATTTTAATGTAAGTAATCCCATTTTGAGAAATACACATTCTACGAAAATATTGGGCTTGCGCAGCAAGCATAGCATGCCTGAGAAATCGCCCCTGGTCCCCTGCCATGTTGCCAAATCTTTGAAAGACTATGGATTTCATCTGCAGCATCATTTTGTGGAGCTTCTCTCTCACTGATCGATCTAAAGCTCTTCGGATGTCAACTCTTGATTGAAAGCGAATGCCTCGCTTCCACCCAACTTGCAATAGTTCAGTGTGGTTGGACTTCTCTCCCACAAACTTCTTGTAATGCCATAAAGCACTGAGTTGCATTTTTCCCTCTTGCAACTTATATTTTTATGATACATCTTTGTTCATACCCACTGAACATTTTAGGGCGGTATTACTTAATACAAATCAGAAACAGTCCCTGTATTCACAAAATATGGTTACTTATAGACTTTTAATATTTCACATTTATGCAACAATCACTCCTCTATAATGCACTAAAAATTTCGATGCTCACTGCTAGGAGTGCTGATTTACAGTATTGTTGTCATTACTTATTGAATGCCCTAGTATGTTTCTTTCATGTATATCTATAATATAAAACTACTTCAATTATTTTACACTTTAGATTTAAATATTATACATATATTGGTGGCATGGTGTGAATATTATTACATGGTATTACTGGTGGACATTAACCAATACAATTTAACCCCTAAGTACGATATTACTATAATTTTATTTAGTTACTGTGACATTACAGACTACTTGTATTGAAGTTCGATTCGACGATTTTTCTGTAAGAAGAGATCTATGATAGGATCATTCAACATTGGCCCTTTCTTCGTGTTCAAGAAAAGAGATATTTCTACTGACATCAAGTATAGCCCATAGTCTATTCTTCCCTTAGGTATTTCATTGGTAAGTATCTATGTACATGCAGCAGAGCACATGCCGAACCTCCTGCAGGATGGCAGTATCAACAATTAGAACAGAAGATCAATGTAAATGAAGACTGGCCTGCTGCTGTAATGTATGAAAATTTAAAATCATGAATTCACGAAGCTGATAAAAAGCCTCTGGAGCAGGGAGTGAGAAGTAAAATAAATCTAATTGGATGACATGGAAAATTCTAGAGGCAACAGAAATGTAACAATGAACCTATACCTCAAAATCTGGAGCTGATCTGGGCTGTTTTTTTTTTTTAAGTAGGTTATTTTACGACCCTTTATCAACATCTAACGTTATTTAGCATCTGAATGAGATGAAGGTGATAATGCCGGTGAAATGAGTCCGGGGTCCAGCACCGAAAGTTACCCAGCATTTGCTCATATTGGGCCGAGGGAAAACCCCGGAAAAAACCTCAACCAGGTAACTTGCCCCGAGCGGGAATCGAACCCGGGCCACCTGGTTTTGCAGCCAGACGCGCTGACCGTTACTCCACAGGTGTGGACTCTGGGCTGTTGCAGCAAGTGTAATAATTACTAAGGAATGGTAAAAACAAAGCCTTCAGGAAAAGTATGTTACAAGACAGAACATACTGTGGGATTTGGAAAACCAAGACATGCCTGCAAAACAGTTACAAGAATCTGTGTCCCCAAGTCCTAACACCGAAAAGCAGAATTAAATAGGAAACCATTGCTCAGTGATCCAAAAAAAAAAAAACGAAAAAAGCAGCAAAAATCAGAGAGGCAAAATTATTTACAAAAATCACTTCAAAACGATTTTTTTTTAAAGAAATGAAGAGTACTGCATGTTTTATAATCATTATAAACCATTTCATACTAGTGTATCACAGACTACAAGTCCTGTAAATTACAGGCTAGTACCGCATTTTATTAATTTCATATTATTATCTATATATTAGTATACATTATTTTCATATTGCATGTTGCAATCCATTAACATACAGAGATTGCTTTTGGGTGGCTTAAACATTCCTTGCTATTTGAATAGATCAGTTTTCTCCGCTTCTGCATTTTCTTCTTCCTCATCATCCTCCTCCTCTGAAGATGGAAGTTCTGTTGCTATTCTAGTAGATTCTGGTGCAGTCATAAGATTAACGACATCAGTAGAGAGTGATCCCATAATTTTCCTTGGAAAATGTCTGATAGAAGACATAAGGGGTCGGATGTTAGCAGAAGCCTTCGAAAAACATTCTGATTTGTAGCAGTTCTGGAAATTTTTCTGAAGTGATGTTCTTTGTATGATTTTATATTTTTGTTTGTTGCGTCTTGAGCTTCATTTATCATGTGATCAATTGGAAGAAGGGCAGCAGAAATGGCCGCTGATCCATGTACAAGCACCTTGTGCAATAATGTAGTACCAGGGGTACTTCTCTACAAAAATGCGCGCAGTTTGTACAACACATTCTTCATAATCTCCCTCATTGATGTCACAGCCACATGGCGGTTCTAAAATTTGTGGAAAATCTTTCAATTGGGCACACAACAACCTGTGCAGCTCGATCTACACCGAGCTGTGTTCCCTCGTGACCCCAGACTTCAGGTTGGTCCACAAGTAAGCCTAGTTCAACTCTTAATCCAACCTTTATGTGGGTTTTTCCCGTTTTCTACATTATTTTTGTCTCCTTGCCATCTTATTTGCCACTTCCTAACATCAAGACGACAAATTAAGAATAGATTACATTTAAAAAGTCTAATCCGCGCATTAAGTGTAGGCAGGCTGAATAAGAGCAGGTTGGCAGTTTTTGTTTTCATTTTCACCTATTTTTCCTAGTTATTCATTTGTCAAGGGTTGGCTCCACAGATGTAACCTGATTCTGTCAAAGAGGTATCGCTTATAGCACTGCAGGCCTTATCACTGATCATCATCATAACAAGAATGTGTCTGAAGGTACGGTCACACGTCGCTGCTTTTGTAGAGGTGCAGTACAAAAAACAGCGCAATTCTCATACTGCGATGTGTGAACAACGGTGCAACCCGAAGAGTAGCGGCTGCTGAACCTGCTGCTCGTTGCTTTTTCATGCTGCACGCAGCTTAAAAGTAGCGACGTGTGAACAGGGTTCTCAGGGTTACAGCCGCAGCATTTTTGATATCGGTTTTGTTGAAACTTTTGCAGCAGTTGCAACCAGTGTTGCCACCCAAATGTGCCAATGATACTTCTATTATTTGGATATATTTTAATGTTAGATGTGATGAAAATAAATGATTTGTAACAGTTATTAAATGCACAACACAGTCTGAGTATATTTGCTGATGACATAATTAATTTTTTTCTTATTTTTCATAGCGTAGTTTCAAACAAGAGGGTTGCCAACATTGATTATGTGAATATGTTGGTTCTCATTTAAGTATATAGGCGTTTTTTAATAGCTTTATAGTAAAAATAATGCTAATTTCTGAATACTAGTTAGGACAGAAAAGCAAATAATAGATAAGCAAGCTATCGCATGAGTTTCATAATCCAAAACTCTAATGTGAACATACTCACAAAATGTATATTGAAAAAGTCAACATGGATATGGAAAGCTGCAGCTAGACTGCGGCTGAAAAAGTAGCGCGTTATGTGTGAACAGACTCGCAACCTTCAGTTGCAACTTTTGCAGCGCTTGGGTTGCGCAGCATGAAAAGTAGCGTGCAGCGCGCTACTTTTGGCTTACGTGTGAACACGACACGCAACTTTTGCAGCTGCAGTACAAAAGTTGCACAGCAAAAGTAGCCTTAATATGGAGCTCTTGCCCTGTATTTTTAGTAACTATTGTTGACTATAGTGTAGATATCTGGTTTTCTACCTAGGCCATTTCTTCTTCTAATGACAAATCAGTTGTTTCCTTTTTCTACTGCCATTCGATTATCCCCTTATTGTCTACCTGGTGCCACATCATTATTTTAGTGCAAGTTTTTCTTTCTTCCTCGATCGCTTATTGACGTCATCCTTGCTTGCCGCTGCAGCTGTGCTGGTCGCTGGCCTCTCTTCCTGGTCGCTGTAATTCACGGACTGTTTCATTCCATTGCTTGCTATTCTTTCCTGTGTGATGACCTCTCCACCTTCTAATTTTCCAAATAGTTCTCCCATCGTATATTTTACTACAATGCTCCTTATCTCCTCTTTCGGGTCTCTTTCTTTCATCTCATCAACATTTGTCCCTATCTCTGCATGGTTAAAATTTTCCAAACAGAATTCTACACCAAACATCTTCCTATTTATCTTTAAGTTATATGCTATCTTATATTTTAGTTTTTTGAATGAAGCTGCAATTTTGTGTGTTAGTATTGTGCAGCATATTAAAACAATATGAATCTACAAACACACAATAGCACATCCACAACATATACTTAATACGCAATTACAATTCAACAAACACACATTATTTGATCTAATAACACACAAAATACAAACAACCCCCATCGTCATACGAACCACAAACGACAGTGAACACTAAAAAGCAAGACCAGCTAAAGTCTCAGACATGACAGTACCACAGTCTACTAAGTACAGTCGTGAAGCTTGAGGTGATTTTTTGCAAATCTCGCGATAAAGCGCTCCAAGCGGTTAGCAACTAGAAACAATAGACTGTCCACGGTCGACTTTGGATTTAGAGTGGACTGAGTCGTATTTCCATCGAGTGCTAGGTCGTTGCGTATTTCGCATCGATGCTCCTGAAGAAAAATCCTAACATCTATTTCTTATTTTACTTCTAGATGCAAAAAGTGGTTAATAAACAGCAGGAGGAAGATCTAATGACAAAGAATGAAGCATATCTTTATAATAATATAAAGTTTTGCTCTCTTCATTTCGAAAACACACAATTTATGAATGAAAACAAAAATAAATTAATCTGGAACGCTGTTCCAACTTTATTTGATGTTTCAAATAAACCTGCAGCTGAGAAACAAAAGCTTTGCACTAATTCTACGTCTGTATCAGCTGATTCCTTGAATAATTCTGTGGTGTTTGGGTAAAGGGAGATAAGTCATAAAAATGAGTTCGGAGATAAATGAAAATTAAACTTGGAACCCTTATTACAAAAATTTTTCTACACAAATGAAACACATCAACTGCTAGTATTCTTTGATTTTTGCACACTCACTTGTGTAATTTAACTTGTGTGTTCATCTGGGCAAACAAAAGTCCACCTGGACAAAAAAATAACTTATACACCTTTACCCGAACACCACAGAATTGTACATTTTCAGACAACTTAGGCCTACTTTTTTTTTCAAAGGATATGTTTTTAATTATAGCTGTTAATTTTATTGTTATTTTTATTTGTTACTTTACTAGAGACGTAGAAAAAGTAAGTCTGTTAGAATAAAATTTATTGATCACGTTTTATTTCCAATTCTGGTGTGATTATTATTGCTTA
Source organism: Periplaneta americana (assembly GCF_040183065.1). Lineage (NCBI taxonomy): Eukaryota > Metazoa > Arthropoda > Insecta > Blattodea > Blattidae > Periplaneta > Periplaneta americana. The sequence goes on from NW_027185509.1 coordinate 840,770, forward strand.
ACCTCAACTACGTAAGCCTACACTACAAGTACCGGTACACATAAGTTACTCCATTAATTCATATTTCCATTATTATTGTTATTATATTATTGTTGTAAAGGGAAATGCAAATTAATATTTATTGGTTTCATAGTTCATTATCGCTATAATCTCGAATGAGTGAAGCGATTATAGTAAATTTCAGTTCGTTTTGCACAAACAAAAATAATATTAACCTATTTCTTGCAGTATCGAGTTTATGGTGGAATTTAATATACTTCATTAAAATAATAAATTAACTTTATCCATTTAATATTTCAATAATGGAAGGAAGATGTTAATTTTTCCAAAAGAACACAACAACGAAAGTGTAACATTTTGTCATCTGCTATACTAAAAGCCAGGTTATGAACCAGCTAAACCGGAAGCAACGTTCTGTTGGTCTCTTTCTGAGCTCTGTTGCCACATAGTGGGGCGAGATTCAAAGCGTGTTCAGCGTTTGTCACCGATACGTTTAAAATAACTACTGTATATAGTTCTCGATAACACTATCTACAATATTAGTAATTAAAATTACTGTTTTTAAGAAAGCACGAGCTAATGACGCTGCTACGAAATGCAATTCGTAATGCACGTGGTACTGCAAATGAACTGGCTACACTGTCTGCGTGATTCTGTTGCCAGATTTTCGTTAGCAGACGACATTTTCACGCGCGGTCCAATGAAAAGCTCCGTTCTCGTTCTCGTTCTCCCCTCCACCCCCACACTCAACGTGTCATCATTGCACAGGCTACCCCTCTAATCCGCACTTTCCTCTCGCCCATCCAACTACTTCCTGTTTCGTCGGTTCATAACCTGGCTTTTAGTATAGGAGAGATCTGTGATGATGAGGCGATAGTAGCAATCCTAGTGGTGGGCAACTACCCATGTTTGCATTTTTACTACATATTGAGCTTCGCGACTGTATATAGTAGACTGTGACAGTACCATCTGTCAATAAGATATATTATTAAAGTTTTAAGTTTTAATGAAGTTTTATATTTTATAATAAGTGTTAAAGTGAACATCAGAGACAAGCAAAAACTATATCCGATGGAAATGGATGGATTGCAAAGGAGTTGCCTAGTTTTTGCATTACAATGAATTTGAAATTATGTAATAAGAGAAAAAATGAACCAAAAAGAAACAGTAGCTGAATGATTGGGAGGTAAAGCACTGCAGTAGTATCAAAGGATGCCAGAAGAGAAACGGCCAACGCAGATCTTGTCATGTCACAGCAAGGATGCAGGAAAGACAAAGGCCTGCATCAGCTGAAGAGAAGGAATTGCCAAGGCAATACGGGAATGTAATCTTGATGAGGCCAATGGAGTGACAGAAGCCTCTGATGTCAAGCAATAAAAGGCAAACCCTGGCAACCAGGGACAAGTACAGTAACCACTAGAACATGATGGTGCACTGAGCACTTACAATGGATAGTATACGTACCTGGTCCGAGACTTTTGATGAGGAAGTGAGAGTCAGTGGGTGCTGCCCCTTAGGCACATTGTTTATAATTATTGTAGAAATTATTTGTTTCCCAGACCAAAGAGAAGCTGGTTTCAATATGGCTGGTGACAACAGCTTGATCTCGCCCTTCTGATGCCCCAGTCCCTGGAAGACAAGCTGCTGGTACTCTTCTCTGCAACACAGATTCAATGTTTGTAATGTACATTCCACCTGCTAGTCTGTAGGCTATAATGGTATTAATGTTGAACTTCTGAAATAATAACATCAAAAATAAATACAATAAAACTTGTTTAAAGCAGGGGGGGGGGGGGGGATTATTTTCCGCATTATACAAAATTTAAACACGTAACTATCTACTGCATTGTATCTCAAGGAGTCACGCCAGACAACACTCTAGCAGTAAGTTTAACTGTTCTTAGGTTTACATTTGATCTTTTGTGAAAATTACAACTGCCAAGCACTAATTTATATTACATGAACATTTTATCAATATGAGAATTAAACAGTATTCCACCATTAGCAAGAGAAATTGTGCATTGTAGAATGAAAGAAATTAGACCTTTACGAATATAGATTAAAAAATGAAAACAATGACATTTTAAGGAAGCAAAACTCTATGTAAGATAGAAAATAACATTACAGAGCATGCATCAAATGTTCATCATCTGGTTTTTAATATATCACAGCACCTCAAACAAAATGTTAATATGGAATTAATTATACATCAAAGAATATGTGGAACATATGAAGAATATATAAACACATTTTGAAAAGCACAAATGAGAATGTTATACCTATGCTGACTTGTGTGAGCTGCAACAAACACAAAGAAAGGAAAAAGCTAATTAGGTGATAGAATAGGCCTATAACGCTTTTATATAAACAAAACAAACAGAATTGCGTATTTTCCATTTACTTGAGTGTATATTAATAAACAGAAACAAGACTGGTACACACATATTTTTAAAATGTCAACAGAGAGATACACCAAAATATTACTAGATTTCAAACTCATATGATACTGGCACCTTCTGGCCACATGGAAATTGAATTCGGTTGAAATAGGATACAGGCTTAAACCTCTCTTGAAGGAAGAAACAGGCTTAAAGCTATGAATTATATGCACTGATAACATCCTAGTCAAAGTAAGTTCAGGACAGTTTGACATCTTGAACAGTGGCGAAGCATGCATGACCATACAATTGTTTTAATTTCTCTCAAGAAAGTTGGCGTGATTAAACATTATTCCTTATATTATTACTATTATTATTATTACAAAGCATAAAGTTCCATTCTTTAACTTTCAAAATGCAATTCTGTAGATTTACCAGTATATTTATATTTGATATCTAGCTGCTGTTAATTTAGGCACTACGGGCCGTATTCATAGACATTTTTAGCGCGGGTTTCCGGTGGATGATCAGCATTTTTCGTATTCATAAATCAGTGTTAGCGATAGGATATGATTTGAATTCTGTACAAGTAAAAAGTGGATAGCCGGGGCTAGCTTAGTACGCTCGTAGCGCGTGCTGCGAAATGTCTATGAATAGCACCCTACTAGTCTGTCCTGAGAAAATAGGCTATAATTTGCTTTTCCTCAAAGTTCATATGTTGGAAAGGTTTTAATTTATGTTTTCCAATGTAACAACACCTTGTCACAGTCACCTATGTTGACATTAAATAAAACGACAAAATACAACTTTATCTTCTCCATGATCTGAACGAAACTTGAGCACTTGAAGTGTCACGAAATCATGCTACACTGAAAGTAAATTGTAAAAGGTGCGGATCTTTGAATGGTGAATAAACTATGTCCATTTGCTATTATACTGAAAAATATCACTGCCAGAATAACATATGGTCAAGCAGCAGAAAACTGTGTGTCAGTCCATCACTGTCGTATAGCATGCAGACTTACACTCTGCCTTTATGGCATCCGAAGTGACAGGTGTTTCACCCTAACACATTCTTTCTCTGCTCAGCGCTTGTATGAGATCTGTGAACAGTAATACACCCTGAGGCTTCAGAAGGCATTTTGGTCGAATGCTGCATATAGGCCATATAAATTGCATGCAGTCTAACCTGGTTAGATTTAAAGTGAATACAGCATTATTTAATATTTGTGCGGAAAATAAAACAAAAAAAATAAAATAAAATAATAATAATAATAATAATAATAATAATAATAATAATAATAATAATAATAACAATTCGACTTATAGGTATTGTGTTTTAAAAAATAATAGGGCATGCTCTGAATATTTGCCACTGATCTTGAAATGAAAAAGAGAAAAGTGATATGTTTCACACTGACTCTAGGGAATTATTAGTTTACTCACTTTACAAAAAATCGTCCTCTAATAGACAGCAGTACTCCTGCCACAATATGGTCTTGAATCAAGCCACTCAATGGTGTTCCATCTTTTGGAACCAGGTACTGATTATTTACACTCACTGAAAATGAAATAAAATTCAGAAATGGAAGCCAAATATATCTATTTACGGGCAGAATTTCCTAAAACTATGGGATGAAAGAGCAGGTGCAATTCAAGCAAAATTTTAAGAACATAATTTCTTACAACCAGGGTCAGATTATTTACTGCGCACAAACTTTGCTTTTTTAATCTTTCAATTGACCATTACAAAATATACTAAACATGTTTCCTTGATTCATTCAAGGACATGCTACAGAGTCAATGGCATAGTTTGGTTGGTACCCACTTGAGAACTAAATCAACGAGTACTCTTGTCTGGTGTCATCTGCAGAATTTTCAGTTTGTGTATCGGTATACACAAGGATGTGTACTAATGAGATCTTAAACACTCTTACTCTTTCCTACAGTAAATCTTTAAGTTATCATGGTGATACATGTTACCAAGAGTTGAGACTGAAGCATAATAATAGAACTGGATACAGAATTTTGTCTTTATTCGTCATTATTTATGAACAATTAAATCTCCAATATAAGTTAATCTATAAAATGGGACCAACAACTCTACTGTCTTAATCAATGGAAGTAACTTACGTTTTGCAATTTTATCCACTTAAAAAACTACTATATATGGGTTTGAACTCAGAATACATAGGTCCAAAGGTAATTCTGGTAACAAGAAAAGTGTTAAAATACATTTTATGATCAATTTCAATGAATACTTAGGTAATTAAATATAGAAAGTTTTAAAAAAATCTAATGTCACATACAGACACAAGTAATGTAATGCATAACACGTAATATAAAATGAATTTGTACGGATGTTGCATTGGCACACAGAGAATGTTATTGCAAATTACTGTCAGTTCAAGCAAACATGCCAAATATACAAGTATTCAAGTATGTGACATGGCAGTGAACAGTTTAATAGCTCCCTATGGATATAAAAAAATCAAAACTTGCGAATATTTAGGGCCAAATTAAAGAGGTACCTAATTTCTCACACCTTCTATTCTGTAGATGAATTCATGACATTCAACAATGCTGAACATATATTTTTATCTTGTATTAAGTATCGATACTAACCCCTTGAGTTGTATTACGATAATGTAAAACCCTTCTGTATATATAAGGGCACTCGAAACATAATGGCAACATAGTTAGTGTTTCTCCCTAAATCTATTTAGGTTGCTTTTGGCATTACACACTACAAAATATAGACCCTTGCCAGTCAACAGTACATTGAAAAACCCTTGGAAGATGATGGATTCCATCTGCAGCATCATTTCTGGATCTCTTTTTCACTGATCAATCTAAAGCTGTTCGGATGCCAACTTTTGATTGAAAGCAAATGCCTCGCTTCCACCCATTTTGCAACAGTTCGGTATGGTAGGACTTTTCTCCCACAAGTTTCTGAGTTGCATTTTTTCTTCTTGCAACTTGTATTTTTATGATGCATCTTTGTTCATACCTTACTGAACATTTTTAGGGCGTTATTACTTAATACAAATCAGAAACAGTCCCTGTATTCACAAAATATGGTTACTTACAGACTTTTAATATTCCACATTTATGCAACAATCGCTCCTTTATTACATACTAAAAGATTCCAATGCTCACCGCTAGGAGTGCTGATTTACAGTATTGTTGCCATTACTTACTGAATGCCCTAGTATTTCAACTAGACTTTCGCTATGGAATAAGTACTATTACGATTTTTCTTTCGACATATTCCATATTCTAGCTGTGAAGCGATGGAATGTAAAAAATACAATACAATTGTAACTATGCACCTGACAGCTTTGTGTAATGTAGACAGTGAGAAATCCGACGTTGTCACAATGACCACCATACAACAGCAGAAGAGTCCTTTGCACAATTCTGATGCCTTACTATGTAAGATGCTATTGCCTTTATGCAAAGGATTCTAGTCTGTGAGTCATCACTCTCTGAACAACATCTTTTTTTTTTTTTTTTCAGGATTTCACAGCAGTGCATGTCATAGTAACAACATGAAGCAACTGACAACACAGCAGTTGATAGAGTACGCTACATTCCTATTAGTGGAGAAGGCTACTGTGCAGTGTTCAATTTTTTCAGCTTGGGTATATTTTCGTGTTGATGTACTTATTCACGAAGTCTGAATGTACATATTATAACATTATTATATTCCTTTATTTGTATTCAGTTCTAGGTTATACTGTGCTACATTTTTTATTCATTTCGTATTATTACTGCTCCTTGATATATCAACGCTTTCGAAGTCGCACAAGTCGATGATTTTCAATATCAGTTCAATGTTCGATGTCGAAACAGCTGTGATTATCACGTGGAATGTCAGATAGTTATGATTTTTTTTGCCTAAAATTTTTTCCTGGCATATAATACTTAGCCTGGATTTTTAAAACCAAGAATTATGGAAAAAAGTGCGTCTAATACACGAGGAAATATAGTAGTGGCTCTAATAGTCAAATTTTTGGCTATGGAAGATTCATATTATTTATTACAAATAATAAATAAAGTGTTTCGAAAAATTATCTGATTGTTTTCTTTTAAAATTAAATGCCAAATATACTTCTGGAATAATAACAAATATGTTTAATCTGTGTGATGATTAATGAGTCTAGTGAAGAATGGGAAGCCATTGATTGATATGAATCAAGTGAGGGGATGATAGAGGAAAGAAGAAGGAAAGAAAGGGAGAGGAATCCAGAGCTGGGATAATAGGAGAATGAGCTGAGGTGAATAAGTAGAGTGTAATGGAGTGCAAGTCCAAGTGTAAGTTACGAAAGGGATTGCGATGAAGAGAACAAAGAAGAAGTCGAGAACATAAGAGAGAAGAAGAGCGGAGATGATCCAAGTCCAGCGACCATAGGAGATACTGATAGGGTACGAAAACTAGAGGAAACTTGTAAAAACAGTTCAGCGAACATAAGATAGTTAAAGAAACAGGGATGTGTGAAGTGTAGCAAGTGAACTAGAGGAGAAATCTGACATAGTCTGAGGTATTGATGCCATCAAAAATGTGATGATTAGATCAATTAGTGTAACTGAAGTGGATCTGAGAATAAGATAGAGGAATAAGTAGTGAAGTGTTAAGGAGAAAATGAATAGAATAAACAGTGAGAAGAAAAGTAATGAAGGTAGTGAGGCTAATACGAGTTATGAAAAAATAATACTGAGTGTTTCATGTAACTGAGAGAGGAAGAATATGGAAAGTGGAGGAGGTAGAAAGTGAGCAAAAGTAGTGAGAGCAAACGGAAAAAGTTATCCAATAAAGGGAAAAAAAATGATTAATTTCGAGGGAAAAATTGTTCCAGGGCCGGGTATCGAACCTGGGACCTTTGGTTAAATGTACCAATGCTCTACCAACTGAGCTACCAGAAACTCTACCAGAAACCGATCCAACTTTTCCCTCTATATATCCACAAACTTCAAAGTGGGCTGACAACCTCGAAATTATTGAAATCAACTTTACAGGGAGTTAGCTTGATTTGCATAATACACGTCACTGTTCATTAACAGAAAGCCACAATTTAAGTCACACAGAGTTAGTGTGCACTCAATGTTGGTTGCTTGACGGTTGTCAGCCCACTTTGAGGTCTGTGGATATAGAGGGAAAAGTTGGATCGGTGTCTGGTAGAGTTCCCGAGTAGCTCAGTTGGTAGAGCGTTGGTACATTTAACCAAAGGTCCCGGGTTCGATACCTGGCCCCAGAACAATTTTTCCCTCGAAATTATTCAAATGAACTTTACAGGGAGTTATACCTGAAAGCTTGATTTGCGGAAAAAATTATGTGCATTGAACAAGTAATAGTAAGGAAGTATTATAAACAGTAGAACATTGGAACAATAAACTAAACAAATGATATAATATGGTAATGTAGATGAGAAAGTAGAAAAATTAGTGAATATTAGCCAGAGAGAAAAGGGTTTAAGATAAACAGAAAATTAGGGATAATAGTAATGGAAGATGACAATGAAAATAGAGACAGATGAATAGAATGTTTGTAAACAAGAGTAAGGTAGACAGTGCAGCATAATATTCGGGAATGGGACTGAGCAAGATAAAGAAGTGAAGAGTTGGAAATACTGTACAGCATATCAGAAAGGGTGGAGGAAGAAAATAGACTGAAACAGAGTTGAACTTTAGGTAATGGAAGATATGGGGAGATATAGATGAGAGGAAAAATATTTTAGGATATATGATCGAATGTAATCAAGTGTAGTGGTGAACTGTATACAAAAATGTGAGGAAAACCACCACCTCTAAGTCGTATGATGATAATATAACTTGTTATACTGAGCATGACTGTCTAGCATCACATATATCGCATGGAAATTTATAACTCTGAACACTGCACCATCTGCAAGGACCAGAGCACTCAAATGAATGGAGAACATCTACTTCAATGCCGAAAACTGGATCCTACTCTCCAGAAGACGAAGAACCTCAAAACTGTACTGGAATGCCAGAAGACTCATGGATTGGTTCCTTATGTCCCGCCAACATAGACAACAACAACACATTGCCTGTACTTGCTTTTATAGAATTCGGATGAATAATAATAACTCGGTTATCAGCCAAGCACAAAAAAATTAAATAAATTACAAAGACAAAATGTTCCGATATTCACAAATAAGGTTCCATGTCACACATGTCTGCACTCATAGACGTCCACACATACCATGTGAGTCAAGGACAAGCACTTCTGTGTTCGGAAAAAACTGACAGCTAATGGATCAGCTCAAACTGTTAGTGAACATCCAAATATACGATTCCTATTACATTACTCATGCCTGCACGTGACTCAAGAAAGCTGTGTTTCTTACATAACATATTATTTTAAATTTGAGTGGAGTTATTTGGAGCACAAAGAAAATTTCCTGCATTAAACAGCGGCATCTTTCGATGGACAGTAGCAAGTGTTAAATCTATAACAGAATGCTACAGTGCTATTTAAAATTAATGAAGAGGAAAGCTGTAATTAATCATGAGATAATTAATACATACAAATATTGTAGGCTTCACTGCGAGCAACTTCGTTCTGGGGAAAATGAGCATTCATTTCATCGCCATCAAAATCAGCGTTGTAAGCTTTGCAGTTTGCATAGTGCAACCGTATAGTTTTCTCTCCTTTCAGGATTCGTGCAGTATGGGCCATGATGCTGGGTCTATGTAGAGTAGGCTGCCTGTTTAGAAGTAACACGTCTCCATTGCATAGATGTCTGCGAACCTACAGAAAAACAATGTAATAGATTATATAGTTCAAACAAATGCTATAGAACACACAAAAGTATTTTAGATTCAAACACCTCATGTGATTATTAAACACATTATTATCAGGAAATGGGATTAAGATCAATGTTAAAAATAGCCTATATTATACAGAGAATTCGCCTACGGGTGGGCCAGGAAAGCGGCATGTACTGATACACTGCTTTGTGCGCGCAGTTGTTGAGACACGCTCGACAATCAAGGACATCAAGGTCGACTAGTTATCAGTTGTGAGCCAGATGTTGCAGTATTTAACACGTACAGTGCAGTTCCTTGACACAGTTGCTTAAATATTCAGCATGTGTGTAAATTTGTTAACAATTCAAAACGCAAAATTCACGCTTGAACAAAGAGTTTTTATGTATGATGCATATGTGAAAACAGAGTCATGTAGAGAGGTGCGTAGGCAATTTGAAGTGAAATATCCGGGTGCTCCAATTCAGGGTAGAGAAACTGTTAGACGTCTTGTTAACAAATTAAGGACAACAGGGTCGATAAATGCTACAATTCCTAATCGAAAACAAAGAGTACTGACGGGAGAAAAAATTGATGATATCAGTGCATAATTTACACACTCTCCTAATAAATCTCTAAGAAGTGTTTCACAGGAAGTTAGTGTTTCAAAAACATCAGTCTTTACTGCTGCTAAACTTTTAAAATTAAAACCCTACAGAGTATAGTAGAAGAAAGCGGAAGCTTAAGGATAGACGATTCCCGCAAGCGACGCCGCAGGCAGGCCGCTTTCTTGGCCCCACCCATAGGCGAATGCTCTGTATATTACCAATCTGTTTCAATTTTTGTATTTGGAACATACCTACTTAATTTTATTCCCTGAACTCCTTCAAACATTACGAAACACTTCACAGAACGAGAAAATGAAATATTCTGAAAAAACAAATTCATATTGTTTGCTTTTATTTTTGTGAAATAAGTCATAAAATCAGTAATTAGAAATTTATAAAGTAAACGAGTCTCATTGTAAGCCAAAACATACTTAAAAATTCAATTTACTTTGGTACAAACCAGTAATTACAACAATTAAAATTATTATTAGGTAAAAAGGTAAAGGTATGTCAGTCATGAAGTTACTTGGGGCGTGTCGAGATGCTTTCATGACCTTGGTACTGGAATGAGGTGGTGTGATCAGAATCATGCTCCAACCGCCTTCACTTTTGGAAAAAATCTTGTACTCAATTTGATAGAAGGGTGAATGAACCTCAGGACTGTTCTGCAAGTTCTGGCAACGAGAAAAATCTCGCCACCACTTGGAATTGGACCTAGAACTTTCCAGTCCATAGTCAGTTGCAAAAGTATTATTAAGATCTATTAAATAAAGGACCAAATGTATACAATTAAGAAAATTTTCATAACCTGACACAGTAAAACTTCATTTATGCATTTTTATGGGGTCTGGAGAAAGAAAAAACGTATGTGAGGAAAACATATAATTAAAATGACATTCAATAACATATGAAGTAACATTTAAAGATTTTATGGGAAAAACAAGTTAAGTCAATTCAGTAAAATTTCCAAAAAGAAATTTAGAACTTCACAATTAAGCCATCTTAGTCCAAAAAAAGAATCTTATTCAGACGCTTGTAATGCCCCATTCTGATTATTGCGATTCCTTGCTAACTAATGTAAGTTCACTCTTAGCTGAGAGACTACAACGTGTTCATGTGTGCATACGATTCATCTGCAATACTCGTAAATTTGACCATATAACACCTTCCCTCCAGTTACTTTCATGGGTGCGTCTGAAGGAACGAAGAACAATACATTCACTGTCTCTTCTGTTTAGAATCATGCATACTTCTACTCCGAATTATCTGTTATCACGCTTTCAATTTCTTACAACTCTTCGAAACCGACATCAAGCACTTCTTTCTATCCCTCATCATAGAACGTCTTTATACTCATCTTCCTATACTGTAGAAATACCTCGTCTCTGGAATTCGTTACCTAATGACGTCAGGGACTGCCGGACTTTATCACAATTCAAAATTAAATTGGAAAATTTTGTCTTAGTTAATGTTTTTTAGGTATTGCTAAAAGTATTGATTTGTGTTTTTTTGATTTTTCTTTTTTAATCTAGATTAAAATTGCAAGTTTCTTGTGTATGTTAGTTAATTAGTTAGGATACAATTAATTATGATACTTAATCACTCATTTAAAGTTTGTGTGACTGCAACCTGTGTATATTTTTGTGTGGCTTTACTTTGTTTATAGTGTTTTTTTCTCTCTCTATTTCTTGTGTAGCTTTACTTTGTATATAGTGTATTTTTTTTCTGTTTATTTCTATTATTGTATTTGCATTCCTGGTGTTGTGGAAGAGAAGGCCTGATAGCCTTAACTACACCAGAATAAGTAAATAAGTAAGTAAGTAAATAAATCAATCAATCTTTGAGTCTATAATATGGTCCTCAAATTTACAACACGATTCTCGAATAATATAAATTTATTTGTAGGAAATCTTAGCTGCTCAGAGCCACAACTGGCTGATACATTCCACTCCAATCCAGGCAATTTTACAACACTGACTTACCTCGTTCTTCCAGTGTGATCTCCATTTAATAACATGTGATTATTTTACAAACACATCAATTATTTTGGACTGCTAGCTCCTAAAGAACAAACCATATCCTCAAATTTTGATAATTGTTCCATAATTTGTTCAATTACATCATGGTGCTTACAAAATATTTCACTGTTTCCAAAGCAGTAACGTAGGTGCACAAGACTGGGGGAGGAAAGCATGGGCAGTTTCGAATTTCTGCATCTTAACAATGAACACACACTGTAATTTTATGGCAAACCTAATTTCGAGCAAAATTCATTTAGAATGTTTAAATGATGTTCATTATCTCCTGAAGTTTAAAATGCGATTAAGTTGTATAAAGATTCGTTCCAACAACAGTCAGTAACCATCCGTAACTATTGGAAGCATGTGCAGTACAGAAAACACATTCCAACACACTCCAAACCAATTCTGAACAGGAAACATGTACTTCAGTTGAACGTTCCAACAAACTTTTGACACGGATCTGGAGCGATCAGAAGCAGTTGGTGCACTGAGGCATGTACTGTCTTGGACATGTGCATATGCTCACTAACGTCTCCTGGACACTGAAGATAGACAAGATCGACTGTTTATATCTTTCGCATCACAACTTAAAGGTTAAGATGGAAAATGAACTGCAAACAAATAATAAAAATTAAAGACTTAATTTAAATTTTCACCAAAAAGAAAGAGAATGAAAATTATTTGGGTAATGAAATAGCTAATTACATTTTCAACATGCAACTTTGATTTAAAATATAATAAATAAAGTACACAAATGAATAATTGAGAAAATAAAAACTATTTTTTCTTTTAGATGAAAGAGTCTCCCAGTACAACATCGAATTTGCGGAATTCTTATCTTCCATACTTTTTGTTATCTTTGTATATAAAATTATCGAAATTTTATTTTTTGCAATTTGAATTAGCTGCAACACGACAATAATTAACCAGCCCATTCTCAGGCAAAAGTTACAGAATCTCTGGTTTTAGTATGTGATGATCTGAAAAAGTGTTTCAACATCATTCAGTTCTATTTCAATCCCGTAGTAGGTACCCATCAGCACACGTGCATAAGGTGATACAAGGTTCGTACATGAATTGATACATAAACTACTTGTTCGAACGAACTTTAAGTGTAAAAATTGTATAAAAGAAATGTGTAACCAAAATAAACTAACGTGAAAAGTATAGGAATTTTGCTGGGACTTGAGGAAAAAAAACATTTGAGTGTGAAAAGTATAAAAAAGTTTTCCTGTACAATTTAGTGTTTATAAATTGGATTTAATGAATTTCGTGCAACCACAAGTGACATTTCTAAAGTGTGAGAAGAGGTAAATTTGCTCCAGAACACTATACACACCACTTTCAACCTCTGGGAGTTGTGAGTTGAATCACTCGGTGTCAAGAGGCGTTTTGCAACACTTTCTCGCTGGTTAGAGTTGAAAGCAGACAATCTTATCACAGAACCATCTTCATTTTGGACCATCACAGCTCTGAAAAGGAGAATCATGTAAGGCACTCTTTCATAATTACACTGAGTTAATTATATGCATTTCAATTTGCTTCACAACAGATTTTCCATGAACTCATTACTTTATTAAGAAAAAGGAAATGAAAGTAAGTGAACTCAAGAATCTCCAAAAAGAAATATTATTTCAATGGATACCTAGCCACTGTGGTAAGTTGATAAAACTGCACAACATGCAATGCATTTGTAGCCAAGACCTTTGCAAACAGTACCTTTATCCAGTATCTTTACTTCAATCCACTTTCATTTTATAAATGTATGTTAAAGGTAAAGGTATCCCAGTAACGTGCCATGAAGGCACTTGGGGGGCATGGAGGTAGAGCCCCATGCTTTCCATGACCTCGGCACTAGAATGAGGTGGTGTGGTCGGCACCACACTCTGACCGCCTTTTACCCACGGTACTAAATTTTATGGGAGGCTGAGTGAACCTTGGGGCCATTCTGAAAGTTTGGCAACGAGAAAAAATCCTGTCACCACCTGGGATCGAACCCCGGACCTTTCAGTTCGTAGCCAGCTGCTCTACCAACTGAGCTACCCGGCCGCCATACAGTAAATGTATGAAACAATAATAAAATTGGTTCTCTTCTAACAAAGACAAAATTTTGAAAGCCATACAAAAGAAACAAAATTAGCTGTGACATGTTACTTATCTTACCCTGGATGCTTATTTGGCCCATTCAGCACCATGTTCTGTAACTCTGCAACATTCCATCCTGTTACAGGCACAGGATATGTCAAACATTTGGCAAATTCCTCGGGGAAACCAATTTCATCAATGTTTAAACATGGATCTGGCGTTATAACAGAGCGAGCTGCATAATTTACTCGCTTCCCCCTCATATGCATACGAATAATACCTTCTTTTTTCTCAATAATCTGTATAAAAAAAGAAACAACATATCTGTATAACACTTTATTTTGAATTGACGTGTTAGAAAAAAACACACGCACACCTGCCCACACACAAAAATTGAAGTTTCTCTCTTGATTTCGCCACCTCATAGTCAACAGTTTTTTGAATGTCCCATAAATGCTAACTGTCTAAGCCCGACTAACAGACACAATAAGCACTTCTGACACTTTCATAAAGTCATCATTCACATAGCAAATTCATCCATGAAAATTGTCATCATCAATGGAGATATTAGCAGCAGCAACAGGAGTAGTAGCATTTTACTTAACGATACTTCCAATTCCAGTGGCTATTCAGCATTAAAGTTCAATTGAGAGAGAAATAGCCTATAAATTTTGCCCGAACCCTGTATTAGGGAAAGAATTTTCCTGTGTGTTGTACGTAAATCTATGACATAGTCCGTTCCCTCTAGGAGGAAGCTGCACTAAGGATTTTATTGCCTTTTAAAATCCATTGCCCTTGGCTGGATTAGAACCTACGAATCTTGGATCCAACTACTATTATGGTAACCGCAAAACCACCAAGGACGACGAAATTGATGTTTTATTTATCTGGATCAAAGACATTGTAGTTATATATCTAGACACACAATTGCTGGTGTCATACACAAATTTGAAACCTCTCACGCAGGTTTGTGCGACGTCATGTTTTGGGGGCAGAAGCACTTTGTCAAGCATCAACATATGGAGATTCACGTGTTCATTTGTGTTGTTTACTTTCAATAGAGTGTTGATTTGTGTTGTCTACTTTTAATAGTGCATTAAAGTTAAAGTTAATTGGAAGTTTAGTCTTTAGCATTGATGGAGTGCATTAATAGTCGTTTCTCATAATAAAATTAGTGTATTTTAAAAATGCGTAATATCTTTGAAGCGTGAATGTGTTCCTACAAATTAGAGATACATGTTGCTAACATGTAGATGTATAGATATGTTATTGTTTAATTATAGACCTACGTCTCTAAGTACTGAATTTAATTGGGTGACTAGTACCATTCTTTATGGTGAATTCGTCTACGTTTAATTGTAGGTACACGTACAAGAAAGGAACTGGAAGCACTTCATCAACACATAAAGATTCATGTGTTCATTTGTGTTGTTTACTATTAATAGTGTGTTAATTTGTGTTAGTCTACTTTTAATAGTGTATTAAAGTTTAGTTTTTCAGTCAGTGATGGAGTACATTAATAGTCGTTTCTAACAATTAGTGTATTTTAAAAGCGTGTAATATCTTCGAAGCGTGAATGTGTTCCTACAAGTTAGAGATACGCGTTGCTAATGTGTAGGTTTGTTATTATTTAATAAGTACTATGCCTAAGTAGTAAATTTAATTGAATGGTTGGTGCCATTCACCATGGTGAATTCATGTGCAGTGTTTAATTGTACATACACATTCAAGATAGGATCTGGAATTTCTCTGCAGAAGTAAGTACAATACTATAATTACCGTACAACTTCTTTCTTGCTTGCTTGCTTAGTCTAGTTAGAGATGTACCGAAATAATATCTGTAGACGAAGACGAATATCTAACACAAAAAAGTGTTGTTCTCCAATATTAGGTTTTCAAAATACCGCTAATAAACTTGTTTAAACTTATAACTTAATGCTATTACTCACAGGTTCCCATTAAATAAGATAGATTTTCTGGCTAAGTGGCCGACGCAATTAAACAGGATAAATTCGTGCCAACTCGGAACCACAAATTGTGTTCTGCCCATTTTGAAGTCTTGTTTCTGGATATCATTAGGAAATCAAGTTTTGAAAGATGACGTAGTTCCATCTCTGTTTAACTTCCCAAGCCATCTACAAAAGGTAAACTGCTGAACACTGTTATATTAATAGCTTATGTACATTTCTAATCAATAATTTAATAACTTTGCTTTATAATATGAATAAATGATTTTCGCTTTTTATAAATTCTTAATAGACTTAGTATAATATTATTCAAGTAGATTGAAAAAGCATCTCGGAGAGTTCTGAAAAGAAAAATGAAAGCAACAGTTCCACATGAAACAAATAAATTGATCCCAACAGTAATTCTTTTAAACATATGATGATGTATATTCAGAGCACAATTATAGCATTATCGAGTCCTAGAAAACATATTAAATCACTTGAAAATATGTTAGAAAAGAAGAATGAACAGTTACGAGCATTGAAAAAGAAAAATATTAACTGCAAGAGAAAATGTGACAGGCAAAGTGAAGTGATATCCACCCTTAAAACCTTTATCAAAGATCTAAAGAAAAAGAATCTAATTAATGACCATACAGAACAATTTCTCTGAAGTAATGTTTGATTTAATCAACAGATCTGGGGCAAAAAATGGAGAACATTCAGATACTTTAAAAAAATTTGTATTAACACTTAATTTCTATTCACCAGCTGCAAACGAATATGTTAGACAGCTTAAATAGGGCTCTACCCTATGTTAACACACTAAGAAATTGGAGGAACACAATAGATGGAGATCCTGGACTTACACCTGAAGCCTTCTTAGCTTTAGAAGATCAAGTAGCACTTTCATCTCACCCTCTTTATGTAGCACTTAATTTTGACGAGATGTCTACTCGAAAATGCATTGAATGGAATGGAAGTGCATTTACAGGCTATGTTGATTTAGGCAATGGTGTATGTCTAAGTGAAATGATAGAGGCAAAAGAGGTTTTTGTAATAATGGTAGTGGGAAGGAACTAATGCATCCTGGAAAATTCCTGTGGGCTATTTTTTAATTAAAGGTCTAACAGCAGCTTTGACAGCCAATTTAGTAAGTCACATGCAAAATATCAAACTAACTGTTGTTTCAGCGACCTGTGATGATATTGTTATGGGAAACAAGTTAGGTTGCAATTTCAATGCAGAAGACCTAGACACTTCTTTCGACATAGGTGGCTACGGTATACAACTGGTGTTAGATGCATGTCATATGATTAAATTAATGAGGAATTTGTTTGGTGACATGAAAGTTTTAAAAGTTCTAAATGACAATGTTATTGAGTGGAAGTTTATAGACAAATTAGAACAAATAGAAACAAATGAAACCCTTACTATTGCAAATAAACTTTCAAAAACCAAAAAATGAAAGGGAAATTAGCAGTACAAGAGCTGAGTGCATCTGTTGGAAATGCTCTGCTATTCCTATGTTCAGACTTAAAACTAAAGAATTTGAGGGGACAAGCAACAGTAGAATTCTGTTTGTTCTCTGACAAGCTATTTGATGTCCTTAATTAAAAAAATCCTTTGGCAAAGGGATATAAGAGTGTACTGTCTGCAAGGAATGAAAATCTAATATTCAGTTTTATAGACTTGCAGTCTTGTTATTGAATGGGTTGTTGATGTGGGTTTTCTGTATATATCAAACGTTATATGAGGAGGAGTCAATGTAATTTTTAAATCCAAGAAGTTTAGCGTGTCATCTATACCAGCGTCATGTGTGAATTTTATGTTCAGATGTAATTTATTATATTCATTGGTAATGAATTCGGTATAAAGTGCGTGTTATTTTCATATATTATAAGGGTGTCATCTACATATCAGACGTAGGTAGAAATATTGAATTTATTGGATAGAGAACTAATATGTATTTTTTTTCAAGATTCTCTAAGAATATATCTGCCAGTAAGCCTGATAGAGGGTCTCCAAGGCTAGGTCTTTTTGTTGTGAGTAAATCTTGTTATTAAATTTGAAATAATTCTGTTGTTGGTACGTATCTAATGCTCTTCATTTAAATAGATTTGCGTCCCAGTAATTAGGCTACCATTTTGTTGAACAGTGTGTTAAATGGTTCATATCCATTTCTTCTTCTTGAGAACACAACAAACAATTTGAAGTAGACAGGATTCCAATTCTCTAGCAGAGAAATCCCATACATACAGAGAGCAGACTTCATCACCATATAATCACCTTAACAATCTAAATAAAAAAGTAAATACAGTCCTTCAACTACCAGACTCTAACCCTTCACCACCCCACCCACTTAAACTGTTATTATCTCGAGTATGCGAATTCCGATTTCAAAAATGTTCACGGTTATTGTTGCCTTACCAATTCCAATAAAGGTACTGAAAGTTTCAGAAGTACAGGCTTACAGAATATAGGCCTATAGTTACGAGCTCCGTAATATCTGCCTGGGTGTTCCGCACGACTACTGACGGGTTAACACTGTGTTGTAACAAGCCACCTGAGATCACATTAAAAATTGGCTACAATGTAATAAGTATGAAATATCCATTCTGATAGGGAACTTGGCTGCAAGCAGCATGTTAAAGTTATCACTGACAAGGCAAAGATAAGACCCACAATGCTTAAAAGATTAGCGAGCATCAAGTGGGGTAGCTCCAGAAGTACACACAATATAATCTACAAAACATTTATTAAATCCATCTCACTGTACAACTGTGGGATTTTGTTAACTGCATATCAGCACATTATCAACTAGACAGAAATGAAGCACTGGGACTCTTAATATGAGAAATAAAACCCACTGGAAGGTGACACCTTGACATTATGGGATCAATGGAAATGAACAGGCTAAAAAGGAACAGAAATCTGTCAGTTATCAGATGCTAAACTTTCGTACGTATCTTTCAAATTGATAAGAATTATATAAAATAAGAAATCAGGCAACATCTAAATGTCAACAGTGTGGAAAAACAGTGGGAGGGCACCATACCAACAAGTTTCCACCCAGACTTCCAAAGATCACAAGCATATCTATCCTGCAAAACATTTACAAAGGCTATCCATCTATTCATCTGACTGCATCGATGTAAAGAACCAATCAGTACCATACAATGGATAAAGAATATCCCTTCCAATATCCAGCCATGAAGAAGACAGAAGGAAGCAGCTATCAACAATTGACAACACACTATTGGGGTGCAAGAAGGCAACCCAACTGCTGAGCTCACATACATTTCATTCCGTACTTTTACAACAAATTTATTTATTTTTCCTTTGATGGAAGTCAAGTCGCACTTAAAAGAATTTTCCTGCCTAAAGCTCTATGGTCCTCAGTGACATGCAATCAGTGCACAGTCCAGTGAGCACTCTATCACCGAAGTCAATTATTTGTATTTATACTTAAAAGACTCTATTAGTCAATGGAGAACTACAATAAATGACTAAATTTACAATACTAACATCAACAATAAGCCATGCTATCTAAAATAAAGCAATAAAACATATGATAAAAGCACCCCACAACAAAAGAAAATGAAATGTGTCATGCAAAAGAGGCTTACAAGGAAAGGATTACAAATATGATTTCAATTAAAATAAAATAACTGAAAAATCTAAATGACAACAACTTACAATATGAAATGACACATGCCAGCAACAGCAATGAACTGGAGTCATAACAGTTCTTGTCAATTAATTAATAATTCTGTGCCTCAAAGGCAAAATGTGATGTAAGGCAAAATGTGATGCAGGTATCATTTCTTGCAGTTCTTCAGCAGCGAGCATTTAAAGTTTGAACAACTGCATGAAATCATTGTAATCGTGTTTCATAACAAAGAGTTAGAAAGAAAAATAATAGATATATGCATACCATCTTCTGTCACAATAAAGATATCATCAGGATGCATAACATATCGTAAAATATCATTTTCGTCAAAAATTAACATATTTGCCTTGGAACCACAGAATTGTGGGTGTGAGCATAATAAAAGCAAACTTGTTGTAATGTTTTACCTGTTTTAAACCAGGAGGAATTTTCAATCTATTTGCTGCCTTATCCATGTCATTATCCATAAGATTATTCACGTCAATTTGCAAGACATCCCAAGCAAAATGCAGCTTCTCTTCCAAGGTGGTGCCACGGAGATCTTCCACTACACTCTGATCAAGTATTGAGTTAAATCAAACAAAATATCAGTAAAAAAAAAAAAAAGGCTGCATTTACAATTACATTCCATAAAATGTACTGTATATCTGAAGAAGTGCAATATAAAAATACGAAAAATGAATTTTAAAGTGTGATATAGAGAAAATCAGATTCAGAAGAACTCTAACAGAATGTGAAGTGAATATTCAGCTACCAAGTGGCATCTATGTTGGAATTGTTTGTGATCAGTCAATGCCATTTAGATAAACTCAATGGTACATGACTCCAAAAAAATTGTATAAAAAAACTTGACATATAACAAACGTGGCGATGGGGGTGGTGCTGGGAGCAGACAGGGTAGTAAAATAAGAAGGGAACAGCAGGAATAGAAAAAGGAATTGAGTGAAGGAGGAGGAAGAAGGCAGGGAAAGAAAAAAAGAGAAAAACAGTAGCAAAAGAAAAGGAGAAAAAAGAGCGTTTACCTGTCCTTCTCCTGTTAAGTTTTCTGTGTTGCCATCTCGCACTGCCTTCATCACATGTTGGACAATTATGGAATCTTGAAGAATGGCTTTAAGCTTCTTACTTTGTGGATGTTCTATTATCTTATCATTAATAAAATTCACCTGGACACAAAATTGGATTTAAGCAATATTTTGTTTAAATGTCTCTCTACCATTACTGGAAAAAGGCTTTTTAATACATATTACAGCAGCTAATAAAATTTCTTTCAAAAAACGAACATAAAATAATAACCAGAGATTTTCTGAACACTGTTTTGTCCAGCCTTATGTTAATTAGACATTGAATGTTTAGATGCTAAAAACCAGGTTTCACTTAAAAATGTCAAATAACGAGAAAAAAAAAAGCATTAACATTTTGCAACCTTCTACAGCACACAATATTAGTGCCAGCGAATTTTTAAGCTATTAATAACTAGTTAATTTTTATTTCCATAGGTTGAATTTTATTGTAGGAGGAACATGCTGAAAGTAACAAGAACCTTTTATTGTTGAAGCAGCAAATACAACAGAATTGGTAAGCTGTAGAAAATCAAAATAATTATTTTTTTATTTAAATCAGATATGATTATTAAAAATGTTCTGGCACTTTTCTAATAAAGTTAACATATGCATTAGGTCTCGACGAACACCTCAAGGTCAACACACCACTATTTCTGTGAATCTGTTCTTAAAATTGCAAAAAAGCACATTCCACGAGGCAAACCAAAAAAATACACCCCATTCTGGACAGAAAACCTGAAGTTATTGAAACAAGATAGAGATAAAGCAAGAACCAAAGCAGAACATAGCAAAACACCAGAAGATACTCAAGATTGGAGGAAGAAGACTGCCATTCTTAAAAAAGCAATCATAACAGCAAAAAAGAACAGTTTCAATAAATTTATTGAAAATATTAATTACAGAACCAATAGCGCTAAAACATATAAATTTCTGAAGAATATTTCCAATACACAGGAAAATACTAGCCAACCTATTATTCATAATAGCAAAACACTAACAGATAGTAGAGATATAGCAAATGCTTTTAATAAACACTACTCAAACTCTCACAGATTACATCCCAATATCAAAAAAACTGACAATTTTATCAAAAGAGAATTACATAAAAATAATAAAAACAATATTACTAGTACAAAATCTGAAATATTTCATAAAAATTTTACTTCCAAAGAATTAACTCTAGCTATACAAAATTTAAAAACCAAGAAATCTCCTAGCCCCGACAACATTCATTCCGAATTTTTTAAACATCTGGGGGAAAAAGCCAAGTCTGTACTTTTATCCATTTTCAATTTATCATGGAACACCTCAATTCCTGCAGCTTGGAAAAAAGCAATCATTGTACCAATTCACAAAAAAGGGAAACCTGCTCATGATGTTAATAGTTATCGACCAATAGCACTATTAAGCATGATAGCAAAAACCATGGAGTCCATGATCTCCAACAGATTAACTTGGTATTTAGAATCCCAAAATCATTTATCACCAAGACAAGCCGGTTTTCGACAACTACACTCTACCAATGAACAAGTCATACGCCTCGGCCAAGAAATAAAAGACAGTTTTAACAAGAAAGAAGATACCTTGGCAATATTTATTGACTTTCAGTTAGCATATGACTCTGTTTGGAGAAATAAATTATTACTAAAGCTCCAGAAATTAGGTATCTCTAGCAATATGTTCAGATGGATATCAGAATTCCTTACTCAAAGATTCATTGCCACTAAATTCAATAACTCACTTTCTAGTTACAGATGAACATATCGAGCTCTACCTCAGGGCGCTGCCCTCAGCACAACTTTATTCAATATTTATATAAATGACTTACCCTCCCTATTAGAGGAATCAAACATGAAAACAGCACTATTTGCAGATGATATAGTTTTGTGGACTTCCGGATCTTACAGACATAGAGACAAAATTCAAAATTCTGCTCTTAAAGCTCTAAATCAACTACATGAATGGAATACATCAAATTTGATGACACTCAATTTAAGCAAAAGTAACTACCAAATATTTTCACTTGGTAAAAAAGAAAGAGAATTCAATATCCAATACAATGGCCAACACCTTCCTAGGACTTATGAATCCAAATATCTTGGAGTTATTTTCGATAGTAAGTTAACTGGAGCAACCATTTGAAATACATTTCTGAAAAAGCTCGTAAAAGATTCTCCCTTCTAAAAAGACTAGCAGGAAAGAAATGGGGATGCTCTAGGAATACTTTGAACACTATATACAACTTGTTTATACAGCCAGTGCTGACATACTGCGGAGAAATTTTAATTACTTCACCTTCCATAAACGACATAGAACATGTTCAAAACCAAGCTCTCAGACTCATTACTGGTGGAATCAAAACAACGCCAATAGATTCTATGAGATTCCTCACTAATATTAACAGCATCAAAATGACAATAGAAGAAAAACCACTGATTCAATATGAAAAACTTATCAGATTACCAGGTAACAATTGGCATTCATACAGTCCTCTCTGTAGATTGAAAACTCAAAAAAGTTTCATATCCATGGTTCAAGAATTAAAACAGAAAATCAATATCCCGAATTTAAAAGAAAACTTACAAATTAAACCAAACCCTTTAACTCTATTAAATATAGAATATAATCTAAATTTAACAGAAGAAATACTGAAATCAGAAGTAAACACTGAAATGCTGAAACAATTGTCTTTAGAGACAATTAATATTAGGTACCCTCCACAAAACTGGCTTCATTTATACACTGACGGATCCTTGATCTCCAGAGAACAAGGTGCCGGTGCAGGTGTTACATGCTGTCTCTTCTCACTTTATAGATCTCTTGGATATGGAATAACAAGTTTCGATGGTGAAATCATTGCAATAAGTGAATGTCTCAGGAATCTTCTATGCAACATCAATAAATTTAGGAATGCAGTTATATTGTCAGACTCCAAAGCAGCTATTCTATCAATAGTCTCTAAACACACACCTTCATCTCAAACAGCAGAAATAACTAAAATGCTCTCTTAATTAATATCACTCAATAAAATAATTGTATTCCAATGGATACCATCCCATTGTGGAATCCTGGGAAACGAGAATGCAGATGCTTTAGCAAAGAAGGGCAGCACTGCTACTTACAGACCTGTTACTAAATCTACGTATTACTCTGTGAAGAGATTTATTAAATCTACATATTTAGACTTCAACAAACAAAATTTGATAACTCAATCCCAAGGGAAAAAATGGAACTCTCTGCATCAAAATCCACAGTTAATTCCCGATTTACCACGAAAATCGTCTATAGCTGCATTTAGGTTGGCAACAGGCCATGATTGTTTGGCCAAACACCTGCATAGAATTGGAATATATCAGTCCCGTAACTGCCCATTGTGCAACTCAAACCAAGAAATGGATTCGGAACACCTCAAAATCTGTGCTTCAGTGGCTAGTCATGATAATATCTTTGAAAAATATTGGAGTGCAAGAGGTCAAATGACTTTATTGTCGAACGTCTGGCATTAGAAAACAACAATAACAATAACATATGCATTAGGTAGTACATGTTCCTATATTTCTAAATGTGCTATTTTAAATACTAACAACGTTCATTGTTTTTTATCATTCACTTTAACACTTGAATAAAACAGTGTCAGTATCAGGGGCGGCTTTCAAAGAGGGGCTGCGGAGGCACAGCACCCCCAGACATTTGTGGCTCTTGTTTCGTTCTATTTTGTGAAATACATTTATAATACAGTCTGTATTTAGCGGCTCGAATTTTTTTTAAAATTTCGCTCTCATTGACATGCACGCAATCGTTAGTGAAGTCACTTCCTCCCCTGGTGCTGCCGGAGCGAAACCAGAGACAAGGACTATAGTGTGAAGCCACTTCCTCCCCTGGAGCTGCCAGTCCCATCTCGGATGCTTCACACGTTAGTTTTACCCCTCCTCCCTGCTGCCCCTTGCCGTGAATCCAGAGTTTCCAGGCGCTGCAAAATTTGCAGCAGTTTGTCAGTAGCGCGTAGTTTTAAATACATTTTCTTTAATGTTGTGAGTATAACAAGTGCAACAATGATTAATTCTGTACAATATTTACAGTCTATTCAGTTCAGTACCTTAACAATTCAGGAGAAATGTGAAATTAAGTGCCCATCAGTTGAATCTCATAATGGAAAGAGCCGCTAAACAAAATACAAAGGCTCGCATATTTTTTTTTATAATTTATCCAGTATCCCTGCTTTCTTCTCTCGATCTCCACACAGTCTGTATTAGATTAATGTGTTTCAAAGACAATTCCATCAGCTGGGGCAACAAGATGGATTTAAAATAAGAACAGTAAATGTTGTTCATGAGAAGAAGGAGCCATTGCTAGAATGTTTTCAAACCTTAATGGAATCTGAAACATCTAACATCACAATAAATGAGGCAAGTGCCCTGCTGCGTACTCTTGAATATCCTGAATTCAATTTCTGGCTCAGTTATTTTTTTTCATTTATTGATGTATCATGTATATATATTATACAACAAACTACAACATCGCCAGTTAGATATTTCTAAAGTTCAAATCTGCATATAAAAAATTAAATTATGGTTTATTTAACGACACTCGCAACTGCAGGGGTTATATCAGCGTCGCCGGTGTGCCGGAATTTTGTCCGCAGGAGTCTTTTAAATGCCATAAATCTACTAACATGAGCCTGTCTCATTTAAACACAACTTACAAGATAAGGCGCATGGAACTAATCTTTAAATAAAGTAAGTTGCTTGGTTTATTTTTGTATGCAGCCCCCCTTAACTCAATACCCACGAGCCGCCACTGGTCAGGGCACTGAAGATGACACCACACCGGTGTTGAAATGGGGGCCTGTCTGTCATAAAGGTAAATTACCTTTTAAAAAAATTGTAACAGTTTTAACGTTTTAACTCTAGAGAGTTTCATAGACTAATAACATTGCTTAAAATATGTCTTCATTATGTTGATATACAATTAAAGGTAAAGGAAAAGTTACAACAATAATAAACTATCCTCAATACATTAATACTTGTGTTATGTTATTAGCTTAGCTCTGAGCAAGATATTATCTAAAGTTAAATTGTTATTCCATAAAAAAATTAAACTATTTAGATAGATTATTATTATTATTATTATTATTATTATTATTACTACTACTACTGCAAAAAAATTAATCAATCAAAAGAGCTTATCACACTGTGTATAACATTTCATTAGAAATACCAATATGAATGCTTTTTCTGTCCTTAATTTAGGCCTAGTTTAAGTTTTGAGTGCACTATTCAAAATGTCGTAAAATTCTTTATGCTCGACCATGCCGAAATGTAGTAATTATACACCTGGTAGCAGCCCTTTAATGGACCTCATTAAAGTACACCTATTCATTAAAGTTCATGTGTTCCACCAATCAGAAAATACCATTGTAGCAATATGAAAGTGCAAGTGTCGATTATTCTCGGATATGCAATCAAAAGACAACAAGGAAACATCACAGAGGCTGGAAATCCAATACTGTCGCAGAAGGTTATGTTCTGTTACTATAATAATTAGCGTTAATTGTAAATAAAATTCAAATAAATTCAATTTGTCATCTCGTTTTTCAATGTTTAAATCAATTTCAAGGTTATATCAAGATTAATGTTCATTTTACTCTCTAGATTATATCAAGGTCAATGACATTTGTTCCTCGGAAAAAATCAATACTTTCGCGTCTGCGCACATCTCACAATTTAAGAGACATTGCACAAGGTCAGTTCCGCTCCCCAGTCAGATAAGAATAACATGAATACTTATGAATAATTTCAAGTTAGAAATATAGTCGAGCATAAAAAGTCGTATGAAACTTGCTTATAATGGTAATTAAGACGGTCGTATGAAAATTATGAAACTCGCACTTGTTTCATAAACATACTCGCGTCTTAATTACTACCAATATAGGCTCGTTGCATAATGTACTATTCCACACTGTTGATGATGCAATGATTGTTACCAAATAAAATTGAAAACTTACATCTTTTTCAGATTGTTCTATCACATTGGTGAATATAGTGAAAAATAAGTTCCACCAATCATAAACACTCAATGCTATGTGGCCCCTTGAAAAGTGGTAGGTTGGCTTGAAATTTTAAAATCAAATTGAAAATTTGAGAGCCAAAATTACCTTACACTAATTCCTGTCCTTGCATTTTCCTGTAAGGCATAATTTACTGGATTCTTTGCTATCAACAGGGGGGAACTTACCGGTATTAAGCAAGCAGCCAAATGGACATCAACTATAGTCAGGGTGCGAATTAAGACTTCAAATGAGGGGGGGATAGAATCCTAGATAGAAAATATCCTACATAAAATTATTATTATCTTCATTCGATACGCTCAACGTTTGGTCGCACTGAGTTGCATGTCTTGCATCTTGATCATAATAATAATAATAATAATAATAATAATTATTATTATTATTATTATTATTATATCCATGAGTAGGTTTAAGATAAGATGTGTAATTCCTAAGTTATTTATTGTTGTCAGCTTGTAAGTGATGATAAATACATCAATATTATTTTTTTGCTTACTTTATACTGTACTTTATAAAGTATACTCGTATTAAAACAATTATATTCTGTGAGGGGGGGATAGAAGCTATCTCTGGCAGGGATGTAAATATAAATTTATGAGAGGGAGATAACTTTCCAACAGGGGCGGAAATCCCCACCATTCCCCTCCCCCTTCCCCGTTAATTCGCACTCTGGTTATAGCTGAGTCATCCTAGAATTATATTTCCTCACAACTTCAGAATAACTGAGTGTTCCCAATTTATCAACAAGTGTTTTCCAAATAAGTACACAAAGTAAAAAAGGCAATTGATGACCATGAAGAATTTACGCCAAAAATGGAAAAATAGGGAATATAACACTTATAGCCGATTTCATCAAGCTTTACTATGTTTTTAATGATTCATTAATTTATTTATTGGTTCATTAAATTATTTTTATAGCTCACCAAGCATCTTTAGCCCTAAAGGACCAGTAAAGCTATCGCATCAGTTTAGTGATAGAAATTGTATGTATGTATGTATGTATGTATGTATGTATGTATGTATGTATGTATCCAATGCCTACCCACTTCACTTCACGTGATTCGGGTTCCGCATATTGCGGATAGATGGCAGGACTGTGATCCATTTACCCTAGTTGCACACCACTTTGGCGGGCCACAATGTACATGATGTGTATCTGTGGAGAGTTATGTCGTGTACTAGGGTGAGAGAATGTGTAAGTGTAGTGTCTGGAATGAATGATGATGATAAAGATTTAGGGAGAAGGGGAAACCTGGTGCCGGCATGTAGCCTACTTCTGTCGAATAGCACCAAGGGGGCCATGAGGCATAACGTCCCCATCTGACAGACTAATCACTATCAACAGTGACATATGCCTTCTCTTCATATACACTGCGGAGAGACTTGGGATTTAACCCAGGCATATTGGTGCACAATCTAGTGATTAGAAGTTGCACACAGCCATCTCTCCTAGTCCTGACGTAGAAATTTTACATTAAAATTTATGAACATTTCTGACCCCGCCAGGAATCGAACCCAGACCAGCTAGTCTGGAGGCAGACACACTACCACAGAGCTAACTCGGCGGACAGTGATAGAAATTACTGTCCTCAAATTTTTAATGGTTCATTAGCTGCAATAAAAAATGGTGGAACGTTTTGATGCAGAATTGTTACATCTGTAACTGCTCGAAAATCAAGAGCCAGATGGAGAATTTTAACCATTTAAGAAAGGATCATTTTGAAAATCTGAATGACACAAATTTCACGAAAGATAACACATCGTGAAGATCGTTTATTTATTTATTTTAGTAGGTTATTTTACAATGCTTTATCAGCATCTTAGGTTATTTAGCATCTGAACGAGATGAAGATGATAATGCCGGTGAAATGAGTCCAGGGTCCATCACAGGAAGTTACCCAGCGTTTGCTCATATTGGGTTGAGGGAAAACCCCAGAAAAAACCTCAACCAGGTAACTTGCTCCGACTGGGAATCAAACCTGGGCCACCTGGTTTTGCAGCCAAACACACTAACCGTTACTCCACAGGTGTGGACATGAAGATTATGGTACCGGTACTCAAAATTTTAGAAGAAACTGATCATAGGTTAGAATATCATCAGAATGACTGAGACAAAGCTGAAACTAGTCAATTAGGTAACATACAACTTAATTCTTATTTTAACACATGAAAGTGGTTATTATAACTACGTCATTCATTTAGTGTTCTGCCCAAGGGCAGGTCTTTCACTGCAAACCCAGCTTTCTCCAATCTTTCCTATTTTCTGCATTCCTCTTTGTAAATTCATATGATCCATATATTTTAATGTCGTCTATCATCTGATACCTTCTTCTGCCCAGAACTCTTCTCCCATTCACCATTCCTCCCAGTGCATCCTTCAGTAGGCTGTTTTTTCTCAGCCAATGACCCAACCAATTCCTTTTCCTCTTCTTGATCAGTTTCAGCATCATTCTTTCTCCACCCACTCTTTCCCACACAGCTTCATTTCTTATTCTGTCTGTCCACTTCACATGTTCAATTCTTTTCCATATCCCCATTTCAAATGCGTCTAGTCGCTTCTCTTCACTTCGTCGTAATAAATATTAGTAAATTAATACACAATGTACATTCAAACATAACAAAACTTAATTGGTATAGTAACTTCCATTTATTAGAATTAAATTTACGCACACAGGTTCTTGACCCCACTATCTGTTTCGAAAGGAACCTAAATCAGGCCACCGAAGTTGATATTGAGAAGAAGTCTATATATGAACCTTGTCTGCCGTATCTTTCTCAAAAGTACAACGTCCCTCTTAAACAATGGGTTGTCATTGGTTTGCTCTTTGGCAGTAGAGGTTCTATTACAAAAATCACATGGAATTATCTTAAGGAACTTCACATTCCTTTTGATCATGTAATGTCTATTCTTATAAATATTATCAAGGATTCTCTTCAAATATTACATCATCATCTCTATTTCAATTAATCCACTTACGTTATTTCCCTTCAACAATTAACTTTCTTTTTTCTTAATGTTTCAAATCACATTATGTTGTGCACGTTTATTGTATTCAGGACCCTTATGGTCACTCAAATTCTTTGAGCTGATTATTCAATGAATATATAAAATAAATACAGCATATTAAGTAGATATTAAGTTTCTACTTTCTTTCAGCTCTGCAACTGTACTTCATACTACAGTAAATCCATAAGTCTCTAATTTTTTTCATTCTGGACAATAGATTTGAAGAATATTATCTATACCTAAATTGAGTTCATATAGTATGTATCATTCCTCCCTCAAATGATGCGACCACTGGAATCAGGAATGCAACAATTACAACAGCTATAACAACAGCAGCAGCAGCAGCAGCAGGAATGAGATGATAATAATAATAATAATGATGATAATGATCAGGGAAAGGATTTATATGTAAATACATATTTACTTATAAAGCTAATATAATTTATATTTTGCATTATCTTTATGTTTCACAATGTGTAGGGTTGAAAAATCCTACTTTTATTTTCCATATTTTTCCATATTTTAGAGTTTAGTACATATTTTCGTTAATTTCCATATATTTTCCATATTTCATATAAAACAGTCCATATTATATTAGGTTTAACAATAAAACAAAACAAAATTCCATTAACTTTTAAAAATACATTTCAACAATAGAGATTTAAACACATGTTCAGTAATCCCTTTAACATCAGAGTTATTTGAAAATTAGCAGTCCTATCAACAATGGGAAAGTAAGTTACAAAACTGTATTAATTTAATTTAAAATTTTTAACAGACTTCAGTTGTGCAGCTCAACAGTTAAATGCCAGTCAGAGTACACATAGGTTCAGTTTTGTAAATCATACTATAAAGACAGTAAATATGCCAAAAGTACGTCATTCAGTCAATTTAAAATCAAAACTAACAAGTTACATTTCAGAATTTAAAGAAGATGGTTTATCAACTGACAATAAAATATTATTTTGTAATTTGTGTCAGTGTGCAGTATCATCTACACAAAAGTTCCTGGTGCAACAACACATTACAACTAGTAAACATCAGGCCAACAAACAACTAAATTCCAAGCAGAGACAATTGTTTTTAACACAACCAACAACATCGAATGTAAGATCTGAGTTTAACATCGACCTGTGCCGTTCTCTCATCTCTGCTGATATT
Organism: Periplaneta americana; assembly: GCF_040183065.1. Taxonomy (NCBI): domain Eukaryota; kingdom Metazoa; phylum Arthropoda; class Insecta; order Blattodea; family Blattidae; genus Periplaneta; species Periplaneta americana. The sequence continues at coordinate 871,548 of NW_027185509.1, forward strand.
CCTCTCTACAAACTAAAGAATAAGGTCTTCAGGGAATTCCTTGAAAAATATACTCAACATACAATCCCGGATGAGTCAACACTTAGGAAGACGTATGCTCCATCCATCTACGATGAGACAATACAGAAGATAAGAGATGAAATTAAAGATAGTTCAATTTGGGTTTCCATTGATGAGACTCCCGACAAAGAAGGTAGACTTGTTGGTAATGTAGTTATCGGTTTGTTAAGTGAACAATATTCTGAACGAATTCTTTTACATTGTGATGTTCTAGAAAAGTGCAATAACAAAACTATAGTTAAACTGTTCAACGAAGCTATGGGTATCCTGTGGCCAAAGGGTATTATGTACGATAATGTGTTATTCTTTATTAGCGATGCTGCCCCTTATATGGTCAAAGCTGGACAAGCATTATCTGTTGTATATCCTAAATTGACTCATTTTACTTGTGTGGCGCATGCATTTCATCGTGTGGCAGAAGTGGTCAGAGACAATTTCCCTAAAGTAGATTTGTTGATTTCATCAGTGAAAAAAGTATTTCTCAAAGCTCCCAGTAGAGTTAACGTGTTGAAAGAAATGTACCCTGAAATTCCATTGCCACCAAAGCCAATTTTAACTAGATGGGGTACATGGCTAGAAGCAGTTGAATATTATGCCGAACATATAGACTCTATTAACAATGTTCTCCTTGCATTGGACTCTGAAGATGCAGTCTCAATTGATACTGCGAAAACAGTTACCTGTGACATAAGTGTGAAGAATGACTTAGCTCACATTCAGCATACATTTTCATGCATCATAAAAACGCTCAAAAGTCTCCAAAATAGGCACCTTTCACTATCTGAAAGTTTTGAAATTATAAATAGTACTGTGGAACAACTGAATCGTGGTAGAGGTAAAGTTGCAGATGCAGTAAGAGCTAAGGTGGACACTGTACTTTCAAAAAACCCTGGATATGAAGAACTACAAAAGGTTGTTGCTGTGATGAGTGGTGAATCAACAGTGAAGATTAACTTGGACTTATCCCCAGCAGACATTGTGAAATTGAATTATGTACCAGTTACTTCTTGTGACGTCGAACGCTCTTTTAGTCAGTATAAATCTATCCTCAGAGACAATAGAAGAAGATTCACTTTTCAGCACTTGAAAGAAATGTTTGTAACCTATTGTTATGGTAACAGACAATAAAAATTGTGTTTTGTTGAAACTACATTGGAAGATAAGGTACGTCCATTATATTTTTTGTTTAGTTTGATTAAAATGTACCAATATTTAACGTACATAGTCATTTTTTTATAATTTTAAGTCCATATTTAATTCCATATTTTGGTAAAAATCCATATTTAATTCCATATTTTGGTAAAAATAACTACATATATATTTACATATTTCATATATTTTTAGTCCATATAAATCCGTTCCCTGATAATGATAATAATGATGATAATAATAATAATGATGATAATATAATGATAATGATGATAATTTTATAATAATAATAATAGTGATAATAATGATAATAATAGTAATGATGATGATAATAATAATAATAATATTAGTAATAATAATAATAATGATAATAATAATGATAATGATAATAATAATAATAATAATAATAAAACAATAATAACAATAAGAATAAAAAATAATAACAACAATCATATTAATAATAACAATAAGAATAATAATAATAATAATAATAAAAATCATCATCATCATCATCCTTCACGAATTAGGCCTCTGTAGACCTGTTTCGGCCCCATCTAGCAGTCTTCTTAACGGTCTTCCTGGTCGACGATGTCCTCTAGGTTTATATTGCATCATAATTTTTGGGATTCTTGAATTTTCCATTCTTCTTACATGATCTAACCAATTGAATTTGTATCTGGTGATTTTTTCTTCTACTGACTCTACTTCTAATTGTTCTAAAATTTCATTCCTTTTTCGGTCTAAAAGAGTATATCCTGCTGTTCTCCTGAAAAATTTCATTTCTGTTGCTTTGATTCTGTTCATGTCTTTTTTCTTTAATGTCCAAATCTCGCTTCCGTATAGAAGGGTGGGTAATGCTAGTGTATTATATATTTTTATTCTTGTAGATTTTTGTACTAATTTAGCTTTTAATGTATTGTTTATTATTCCTAGAATTTGTGTAAATTTGGTAATTTTCTTGTTCACATCTTTTTCATTTTGATAAGATATTTCACAACCCAGATAATTGAAATTTTGCACTTGTTCGAGGCATTGGTTATTGTGTATTATCTTACTTCTCACTGGGTCTTGTCCTAAAAATGCCATTACTTTTGATTTTTGTGCTGAAATTTCCATCCCAAAATCTTTTATATTCTAGAGCAAAGTTAAAAAGTAAAGGTGATAGTGTGTCTCCTTGTTTTAGCCTGTAGTGAATTGGAAAAGCATCAGATAGAAACTGGCCTATACAGACTCTGCTGTAAGTTTCACTAAGACACATTTTAATTAATCGAACTAGTTTCTTGGGAATACCAAAGTCAATAAGAATATTATATAAAACTTGTCCTTTAACCGAGTCATATGCCTTTTTTAAATCTATGAATAACTGGTATACTGTATCCTTATACTCCCATTTTTTCTCCAATATCTGTTGAATACAAAAAATCTTATCAATAGTCGATCTATTAAACCTAAAACCACATTGATGATACCCAATAATTTCATCTACATATAGAGTTAATCTTCTCAAAAGGATATTCGACAACATTTTGTAGGATGTTAACAAAAGTGATATTCCTCGAAAGTTAATACAGTTAGTCTTGTCCCCCTTCTTAAAAATAGGTACGATTATGGACTCCTTCCATTGGTCTGGTACAATTTCCTTTTCCCAAATCGCAAGTACAAGCTTATAAATTTCGCTAGATAATGCACTTCCACCCTCTTGTAGTAATTCTGCTGGAATTTGATCAATACCTGGAGACTTGTACTTTTTCAGATTTTCTATCGCAATTTCGACTTGAGAAAGTGTGGGTTCGGGTATAAATGGCTCAGCAGTTTGTATTTGAATTTCGTGCCAATCATTTCTATTTGGCCTATGTATATTTGGTAATTGTCCAAAATAGTTTTTCCATCTATTCAGGACTGTCTGCAAGCAAGTCACCATTCTCATCCTTGATCACGTTTACTCTTGCCTGATATCCATTCTTAAATTCCTTTACACTCTTATATAAATCCCGAATGTTTTTATTCTTACTATCTGTTTCTATCTCATTCAGTTTTTCCTTCAAGTAATCTCTCTTTTTATTCCTAAGTGTACGACTGCTTCCCGTCTTTCATTGAAATAATTATCTCTATTCTCCTCAATTGAGTCCTGTAAGAATTTCAATTTTGCCTGTTTCCTTCTATCTACTACAATGGAACAATCTTCATCAAACCACAGCTTCCTTTTCTTAGTTTCATGATAACCTATGCTCTGCTCAGCTGCAATTTTGATATTATCTCGGATATTCTCCCACACGTTATTGACATCTAACTCTTCCTCATCTCCGTCGGACGTTGCTAATACGGCAAACCTATTTGAAATTTCGACCTGATAATGTTGCTTACTTTCCTCGTCCTTTAATTTCAGAATATTGAGTCTACTAATATTAACTTGTTGCTCTACTCGCCTGGCTACTGATAGTCTTTCTCTTAATCCTCCAATCACCAAATAATGGTCAGAATTACAGTCTGCCCCCCTGAAAGTTCGAATGTCTACTATACTAGTATGTTTTCGTTTATCTATCAAGATGTGATCTATTTGGTTGTGTCATTCCATAACTTAAAAATGATTATTTAACATGTGAAATAAAAAGGTAGAATACTTCAAAATGAACGCGAAATGCATATTTCACTTCACTTAGTATATGCAAAGCATACAAAAGCCTAAATTAACCAAAGCTAACCTGTTCCAGATTCGTATATGTAAAGCATATTTAAAAAACCTAAAATAACCAAAGCTAACTTGGCACAGATTCGTATATGGAAGGCATATGAAAACACTAACCTAATCTGTCACAGATTTCCGCACTGTAGAACTTAGAAAAATGCAAGTTGGAAGTTTCAGTGTTGCATGCTATAGAAAAGCCAAGTATCCAAATTTAAAATTACTGTAAAGATTTTCGGATAAACGAATGACGGTAGGCCTATCATTCGTTGTTGGAAATAGCACAGAAAACTGTTACAAATTTGTGATGAGTTCTACAATGAAGTTAAATTAGCGTGAATAGTTGATGTATTACCCCAGATCACATAACAGATTGATCACCCTTACGGGCTTTGAAGGCAACAACTTTCACTATGCATCTAACGACAGTAGAAGAAGACTCTCATTTGAATTGCATGGAGCAACTATACTTCTATCTAGCGGTCGTTACTAATCGATCTTGGTGGTTGTTCTCTTCTTTATGTTACCGTTTTTAACATGGGGATGGCCAATCTGTTATATACATGTGATCAGGAGTAATACTTACAAACACCAAGATGCCCTCCAAAAAATGAAAATATATTTAATTTTTCGCATTTGATTTTTTTTGGCGTTTCGTGGCATTCGAACGTCGTAGTTGGTAGTACTTTTCTGGTAGTTTTCGTCCGCACTTTACCCCCAAAAATCACAAAAACAACAAAAAAAAAACATAATAATTTATCACCTTATCAAATAAAATTCAATTCTCATTGAAGTCTTCAACGACAACCACTTCACTTCCAGTATATGACACAGGCTTTAAGGCAATCTAAACTTAAACCATGCAGGCAACAAGGAACTAAACCAACACTTTGTCGTACAGTCAACTGTGCATAAATAAACCACGTCTTTATACTGAATGAAATTCTCTTCGGACACTTATTACACCATAACATCTACAGAAAATTCAGTAAGTAATTTCTTTAAACCACAGAAAAAACAGTTTTCTCCTCAACATTCAACACAATCCTTAATCACCAGCGAAAGAACTAAACCAAAATCGACACAAAATTTAATAAATAATTTCAGAACACGGATTCCTTCCTTTCCCTCTTACTTCAAAGTTCCAACCTTGTGCACACAAAATAAATCATTGGCACTGAAAAGTGCCTTTTCGTAAGCATGATGATGCGCATTCGACAAATGCAGACAAATCTACAATGTAACATCACTCACGTCAAACAACCAGGAAGAACTGACATCATTATCCATTCAAAATTAATGAAAATTCTAGAATAAATTACAACTTTAACCAATCAAATCGAAAGAAAATCATAAAATGACAAACTTTCAATAGCTTTTGCCATCAGACACAACATAACACCACTCACGTCAAACAACCAAGAACAACTGACAACGTCATTATCCATTCAAAATTAACGAAAATTCTAGAACAAATAACAACTATAACCAATCAAATTAAAAGAAAATCACGGCGACACTTTTTAAACAAAATGGTGGTATAACTCTTTGGAAGGTACACATATAAGACCTATTCAATTTTAACTCCCTATTCTGGGTGTTCCTTCAAAAGTACTCGGATATTCAAAATGATACGTTTATCTTTTAATATTCACCTTCAAATTTATAACTTCATATTAAACGCCTGGTTAAGATAAAATATTTTCAATGCAGCAGAACTTTTGACATGCAACATTATAGGTTAGATTTTCAATGGACACAATAACTACTTATAAAATAAAGACTTAAATTTCTGTAAACTCGACCTCGTAAGAAGAGTAACATGAAGAAGTTACCACATACTTTCGTATCTAAAATATACATAGCATAACTACCATTTGATATATTACACACCAACTACACACGTGTTTACGTGCCCTGCTAATACTTGTTTCGAATCGAATCTTCCGATCAGTGTTGCCAACTCAGAATTCCATTTACCGCTGCACAAGCTTAAAAAAACCGCTAAACTGTACTTGAAAAACTCCAGATTTTTCTCAACACATCACTTCCATATTTAAAATACAAACTATACAGCTTTAGGAACTGGAGAATTTTATAAAAATATAGACTAAATTATGGAAAGTGTTTATCACTTCTTAGGCAAAATCTGAATATTTTGCATTCAATATCACCTTAAATCATCGAGTCTTTTACTTACGTATTCTTCGTAAAATACACAATACACTTCCACGCAATAGTAGTGAACAGAACGAGACGATAAAAGTCACCCTCGGCTCCCTTTATTGCGCATGCGCTATTCGGTGAAGAAATTTCCGCTTCCGGTGTGACGCTGAGCCCTGTTGTAAGCATAAAAATGTTTTATTTACCGCAGTAATTGTGAATTGGATTTCTTTTACTTTCATTCGAGATTGATGGATTAGTTTTCAAACTTCTGTAATAATGCCTGTGGTATGCAAACATTGCAGTACCATATTTAGTAAACAGTCGAATTTAAACAGACATTTAAGACATGTACATAAAATAGAGCACGTGAACATGATATCGTATCAGTAATATTATATCTTTCTCTTGTAAAATTTCCAGTTTTGGAATTACAAGGTTTTGATCGCCACCCGACGATGAGCCATTAGTCTCACTGTCATTAATATAACCCAATTTATCATTGTATTCCCGTTCACTGCACTTTCAGTGGGGACAATTTTCTTTATTAAGCATTTATCCATTATCAGTAGTTATATAGCCGTTGCTAATCAATTAACGAGCACACACCTACGACGACGATCATAACAAAAAAAATCAACCTAAAAACGAGTGTTGATAATGGTTAGTTTTAAATTTTGGGTAATTAAGTAGTTATCATCAGCCAGGCCATCTTCCCGTAATAGAGATCCAGGATAGATACATTACCAAGTATATACATATATTTTAATAATTGTGTAGAAACAAACCATCGACAGGTCATATCGGCCAGGCCATCATCTTACTACAACAGAGATCCAGGGTGTAAAGTGGATACTGGATGACAAGTTAATCATATACAAACGAAATTTAATAAAAGAAAATACATATGATAACGAAGGTGCCCTGGACCTCTATTGCGAGAATATGGAGGCCTGGCCGATTATTACTACATAATTACCATACACTGTTAATTAACTGTTAGCTCTGTGTTATTTCAGCTTGGTAAGACTTAGGACCATTACTGTTCGATCCCAATAGTTCATAGATTTGAACTGAACTACAAAAATGTGATTCATGGATAGAGAAGTGGAGTCACTCTGTTGCATGTGTGAAGATTCACCGATCTCAAATTCAGGAAAGATAGCGGCATTGTGAATTGCTTTACTAACATGTTCGACAGCTGACCTCCTCTATCAGTGATTTAGATGGATAAAAACATCTAGGGCCTACAGGAACTCATAAAGTTAGTGGTATGTTTCCTAATTTACCATGATATTTAAAATGCTATTGTTCTAAGGGTGTCCCGATTTGTTCTTTTGGATGGTTCCTTGTCCATTTTGTCACTCAACTGTGGAATAATAAATAATAATGAATATAGGTCTATACCGGTAATAATAAAAAATATATATATCTTCTTTTTTCCGAGATGTTCCAGTCGAACCAAACCACTACTCTCTATAGAGTTCAAATAATAATCTTTGGCCTATAACCTATTTCATCTTTCAAACAAATTAATTCAATTTTTGGCTAAACTAGTGCTGAAGTAGTTCCCCGCTTATATACATGTTGCATATACGAATCTGTGACAGGTTAGATTTGGTTAGTTTAGGGTTTTGTTACGCCATGCATATATTTGTCTATGATGCATATACGATCAACTGTATCTACATAAAAAGAAACCCTTATAAATTCAACAATTTTCACTTCCGAAATCACCAGAACTACTTCAGCGCTAGTTTCGCCGCTTTATTTACATAGGAATATCTCTTCGAATTGTTAACAAGGTTGAGATCACTCTTAATTTTACTGGATGTGATGCCCCTGGTTTTATAAATTTGGACACAAAGTGTCTTGCAGCCCCTCTGAAGTTGGCACCTACGTTTGGTGATATTTATTTGCATATCACGAGATTCGTAAGTTGGTTTACAGTTGAAATATCCAGAACTACCTCAGCGCTAGTTCTTGCCGCCCCTCTGAAGTTGTAGATGGAATATTGTGTTAGCCAAGTTTAATATCAATACTACCACCAGAAATTAACTCTTAATACATATAGCCTATCAAGACTTATGAGGAAATATTCTGGAATACAATTATACGAAAATAACGTTTGACTTGGATAACAGGAGCTGGAGTAATAATTGTGAAATCTATCAATGCACTATTATTATAATTACGTAACTTGTATCACCGAAATGTAAATAATATATGATCGAGACGAAGGTGAATCTAGAAATCTATCAATGCACTATTATTATAATTACGTAACTTGTATCACCGAATGTAAATAATATATGATCGAGACGAAGGTGAATCTAGAATGCGGTGAATAAAACAATTTTTATGTTTACAACGAGCAAGGCTTTTTAACTCTCTACAGGTTGCCTCAAAAAGGAGCTTGGCGACGAGGGTTATTGAGGGGAGCGGGGATCGTCAATGACGTCACACGTTTCCCGCGTATATCGGCATTTAAATGTGTTCTAAGTGATCTTTAGGAATTGCTTAATAGCATAAATGTTTTCACCTTATAAATATTGAATAATTGCTTAAAGTCCTGCGTTATAAATGACTTAAACTAATGTTAAATTAATTACGGCTCGTTTGGAAACATTAAACTTACGTTCCCGCGCGATTTTAATTTATAGTATTTCAATCTAATACCATTATTATTTTATCGCTGTTATGTTATGGAAAAATTAGTAAATTAATTATTTTTAAATTTCAATAATTTTGTACACCATGTATTTAATAAAATATGTATAACAATAATACCGATAATGATATATAGTATTGTTCCCTCCTAATGTCCTAGTCCATTTTCAGCCATGCCAGGCCAAAGATGTGCTGTTGCTATCTGCAAAAGCTTTTACCACAAACGCAAAGGTGAAAATGTTTCTTTTTTTTGTATACCTAAAAGAGAAGACATCAGGAAACAATGGATAATAGCGTGCAAAAGGCAAGATAAATTTAACCCTGATACCAGCAGAATATGCTCACTACATTTTAAAGAAGATGATTTTGAATTGGATTTCAGGGCTTCTTTACTTGGTATTCAAGTAAAAAGACCAAGGACTTTAAAACCAACTGGTAAGGCTAATAATTTAATTACATTTAAAATTTGTGTAAAGAAATTAAAAACAAATATATCAAGTATTATGTCTGTTGTGAAGAAAGTTATCTATAACTTGTGCTCTCCCTTTACTACTTATGAATTTTGAATATCCCTGTTTATTATAAAGTCCCGTTTGTCAAGCTCTGCCTATAAATTATCACATGACTGATTTTTTATACTCTTATTATGATAGACATTGTTATTATTAATTATAATTATTAATTCTGTGTTACTTTCAGCTGTTCCAACATTAAATTTAACACCAGAACAGTCTCAGAAGACAGTATCACCTCGAAATATAAGAATGGAGAAGAGAAATCTAAAAACTATTGTTCACAATATGTTAGAAGAGGATGCTGAAATTAATGAAGTGGGTGAGTCAGTACCAGAACCTGAGCCACAGAATGAAGAAGCGAGGTATGAAATTCTACTTAAAAATTATAACACAGTTCTAGAGGAAAATAAGAAACTCAAAGAGCAATGTTTACAAAGTAGATATGAAGTTGAAGGATATAAAAAACAGATTAGCCAATTGGAAAAAAAAAAAAAATTAAAAAAATATCTGATGAAATGGATGAGAAGAAAGTTCTTGCATTAAATCACAAAATTCAGGAAGTACTGTCAGGGGTTTTTAGTAAAAATCAAATAGACATAATCATGAACAAAAAAAAAAAAACATGTGAAATGGTCACCTGATGACATTTCTAATGCTTTCACTATTAGATACCTTAGTAAAAGGTGTTACATATACCTTAGAGAAAAAATGAATATTCCCTTACCTGGAATTTCATCGCTTCAAAGGTGGGCTTCAAATCTGTCACTGCGACAAGGTGTTTTGCCTGATTTCATACAAATAATGGATGTTGCAGGACAGAATATGAATAATTTTGAAAAAACAACAGTTCTATCCTATGACGAAATGAAAATAGCCAGTACTCTCGAATATGACCAGAAAGAGGATGAAGTTGTGGGACCTCATTCTTATCTCCAGATTGTAATGGCTAGAGGACTTTTTGCGAAATGGAAGCAGGCAATATATATTGGCTTTGATTGCAAAATCACTCAGGTCATACTGGATGATATTATCATTAAATTAAATAATATTGGCTATAAAGTAGTTGCTTGTGTTAGTGACTGTGGTGGAGGGAATATGGGTCTCTGGAGGGAGCTGTCAATATCAATTCAGAATACAATCTACAAGCATCCCGTCTCACAGGAACCCATCTACTTTTTTGCTGATGCCCCCCATCTTTTAAAGTTGATTCGTAACTGGTTGCTAGACAACGGATTTACTTTGGAAAATGGAGAACAAATCAGTAGTGTTCCTGTGGAAGAATTGATCAAAAGTACTGCCACAGAAATAACTTCATGCCACAAATTAAGTGCCAGCCATGTGAAATGTGAAAAAACTAAAAGGCAAAATGTTCTGTTAGCTGCACAGTTACTCTCTCACACTACAGCCACTGCTTTGAAACATTACAAACCTGGACCTGACAAAAAGTTAGCTGAAGTAACAGGAGCCTTCATAGAACTGGTAAATGAATGGTATGACATATTTAATTCTTATACCCCTAACCATTCAGTTCCAACTAAAATGCCCTATGGAAAATATCTAGAGCAGCAAAATATAATTTTAAATAAAATGGAAACAGTCATGACCACCTCACTCTGCACTGGAAAAAATAGTTTACAGGCCTTTCAGAAAGCTGTAATTGTTTCCATTAAATCCCTTCGCCTCTTGTTTCAAGATATGGTTGAAAAGCACAACATCAAATACATTTTAACACACAGACTAAACCAAGATCTGGTAGGAAATTTCTTTTCTCAAATCCGGACTCGAGGTGGACTACATGATCATCCTTCTCCATTGGACTGTACATACAGAATAAGAATGATTATCTTAGGTAAGAACCCTGGAGTTATTCAGAGGCAAACAAATACAACTGATGCTGACCAGGATGAATTTATAGTAGCGAAAGCTCTAAACAAAGCTCAAATAACCATACCTGAATCAAGCTGTCTGCCTGCTGAACTACACATTAAAGATCTTGAAAATGAACAAATTTCCCATGCTGAAATTGTACAACAAAGTGAAGAGGATGGTTTGGAATATATTGCAGGTTACATGGCCAAGAAGTTTAAAGATAAATATCCGTATCTGGGAAACTTCACGCACAAAATTCACACAGAACATAACTACACAGTTCCATCCTGGGTTAGACATCTTTCATACGGAGGCCTTACTTCACCTTCTGAAACCTGGCTACAAGAATTCAAAAATATTGTGTCCTCATTCACATTATTCCATAAAGACAATGTTCAACGGGGGAAAAATGTTTTAAAAAGGAACACAGACTTCGTAGCTTCAAGTGTAGGCCTACAACATATCCCTTCAGAGGTACTTGAAGCAGCTGTGAAAACTATATTTTTCGTGAGGATAAAGTATCTAAATTCCAAAACTGAAGCACACAAGAGGAAGAGGTTAGGAGTGCAGGATAATGCAGAAGCGAGACAGATGAATAAAAAGTACAAGAAAATAATTAATTAACAAGTAAGTAATTCACTTGTATGCCATTTTAATGTATTATTATTTTTAAGTACTATGGTGGTTAAACAAGCATTTTTGTACGACAGAGTAGAAGAAACCGTTTGAAAAATTAATGTTCATATTATATTACAACATTATAAATTGAAGATCACTTTCTTGAATTTCATGATATCACTGAATTTCAGGTTGGCAAAAATATACTAAAAAGGACAGCTGAATATATTCCTATAGGCCTGCATCAAAGATATTCCTACGGATATTTTCGAAGCCACAGTGAAAACTAGACAGAGCAAACATACGTATGCACTCGTAAGTATTTTATAACTACGTATAAATATCACACGTTATAATTTGCACTACTTTAAATTTAATTTCAGGGTTTCCTGAACTATCACACGAGCTGATCACTACATACATCGTATTTGTGTTATGCCTATAGGTTATGTTGTCTTTAAACTAAAAAAATAAATTTCCGCAGCTTCATAATAAAATTGCACACGCTCACACGCAATATAGGCAGAACATGGTTATGCCATTACATCATGGTGAAACCAACGTAAAACTCTGACTCGTGAATGAAATGAGGTATAACAAGAATAAAATTGGGAAAACACGAAAACGTCCTGCAGATACAGATGTTGGCCATTACCACTATCAATTCAAAAATAAACAGTGAACAACACAAATTCATAATATGTAAGTATTTTCTATATATTATATATGTATTTTAACGTTTCACGGGTGATATTTTGCATTGTTTTCAATTTATTTCAACATTTCTCGGCACAACACAATATTATCAAATGATAGTCGCCATGTGCCAGGAATCGTCATACGTCACACGGGGACTGCGTTCTGATTGGTCAATATATACTGATGCAACCTGGGTAAAGTTAAAAAGCCTTGTACAACGAGGCCCAGCATCACACCGGAAGCGGAAATACTACACCGATGGCGCATGCGCAAAAAGAGAGCCGAGGGTGACTTTTATCGTCTCGTGTGAACAGAGATTCCAATTCTAACCCTCTTGCTTCCGCGCCTTTCGCTCGACTAACTGTGCCAGTGTTGCCAATACATGAATTGTATCCCCGTCAATATAACACCACAGTCTAAGACATACAGTCACGAAACTTCAACACTTTTTCTGCCAACATTCGCGACACTAGCGCCCAAGCGGCAGGCAAGGCACTGCCCATAGTCTCGTTCAGCCAGCACGTGCTTTAAAGGGATGCGAGATGTTATAATAACGTTTTAATCATAATCTTCAAATATTACATCATCATCTCTATTTCAATTAATCCACTTACGTTATTTCCCTTCAACAATTAACTTTCTTTTTTCTTAATGTTTCAAATCACATTATGTTGTGCACGTTTATTGTATTCAGGACCCTTATGGTCACTCAAATTCTTTGAGCTGATTATTCAATGAATATATAAAATAAATACAGCATATTAAGTAGATATTAAGTTTCTACTTTCTTTCAGCTCTGCAACTGTACTTCATACTACAGTAAATCCATAAGTCTCTAATTTTTTTCATTCTGGACAATAGATTTGAAGAATATTATCTATACCTAAATTGAGTTCATATAGTATGTATCATTCCTCCCTCAAATGATGCGACCACTGGAATCAGGAATGCAACAATTACAACAGCTATAACAACAGCAGCAGCAGCAGCAGCAGGAATGAGATGATAATAATAATAATAATGATGATAATGATCAGGGAAAGGATTTATATGTAAATACATATTTACTTATAAAGCTAATATAATTTATATTTTGCATTATCTTTATGTTTCACAATGTGTAGGGTTGAAAAATCCTACTTTTATTTTCCATATTTTTCCATATTTTAGAGTTTAGTACATATTTTCGTTAATTTCCATATATTTTCCATATTTCATATAAAACAGTCCATATTATATTAGGTTTAACAATAAAACAAAACAAAATTCCATTAACTTTTAAAAATACATTTCAACAATAGAGATTTAAACACATGTTCAGTAATCCCTTTAACATCAGAGTTATTTGAAAATTAGCAGTCCTATCAACAATGGGAAAGTAAGTTACAAAACTGTATTAATTTAATTTAAAATTTTTAACAGACTTCAGTTGTGCAGCTCAACAGTTAAATGCCAGTCAGAGTACACATAGGTTCAGTTTTGTAAATCATACTATAAAGACAGTAAATATGCCAAAAGTACGTCATTCAGTCAATTTAAAATCAAAACTAACAAGTTACATTTCAGAATTTAAAGAAGATGGTTTATCAACTGACAATAAAATATTATTTTGTAATTTGTGTCAGTGTGCAGTATCATCTACACAAAAGTTCCTGGTGCAACAACACATTACAACTAGTAAACATCAGGCCAACAAACAACTAAATTCCAAGCAGAGACAATTGTTTTTAACACAACCAACAACATCGAATGTAAGATCTGAGTTTAACATCGACCTGTGCCGTTCTCTCATCTCTGCTGATATTCCTCTCTACAAACTAAAGAATAAGGTCTTCAGGGAATTCCTTGAAAAATATACTCAACATACAATCCCGGATGAGTCAACACTTAGGAAGACGTATGCTCCATCCATCTACGATGAGACAATACAGAAGATAAGAGATGAAATTAAAGATAGTTCAATTTGGGTTTCCATTGATGAGACTCCCGACAAAGAAGGTAGACTTGTTGGTAATGTAGTTATCGGTTTGTTAAGTGAACAATATTCTGAACGAATTCTTTTACATTGTGATGTTCTAGAAAAGTGCAATAACAAAACTATAGTTAAACTGTTCAACGAAGCTATGGGTATCCTGTGGCCAAAGGGTATTATGTACGATAATGTGTTATTCTTTATTAGCGATGCTGCCCCTTATATGGTCAAAGCTGGACAAGCATTATCTGTTGTATATCCTAAATTGACTCATTTTACTTGTGTGGCGCATGCATTTCATCGTGTGGCAGAAGTGGTCAGAGACAATTTCCCTAAAGTAGATTTGTTGATTTCATCAGTGAAAAAAGTATTTCTCAAAGCTCCCAGTAGAGTTAACGTGTTGAAAGAAATGTACCCTGAAATTCCATTGCCACCAAAGCCAATTTTAACTAGATGGGGTACATGGCTAGAAGCAGTTGAATATTATGCCGAACATATAGACTCTATTAACAATGTTCTCCTTGCATTGGACTCTGAAGATGCAGTCTCAATTGATACTGCGAAAACAGTTACCTGTGACATAAGTGTGAAGAATGACTTAGCTCACATTCAGCATACATTTTCATGCATCATAAAAACGCTCAAAAGTCTCCAAAATAGGCACCTTTCACTATCTGAAAGTTTTGAAATTATAAATAGTACTGTGGAACAACTGAATCGTGG
Source organism: Periplaneta americana (assembly GCF_040183065.1). Classification (NCBI taxonomy): domain Eukaryota; kingdom Metazoa; phylum Arthropoda; class Insecta; order Blattodea; family Blattidae; genus Periplaneta; species Periplaneta americana. The sequence goes on from NW_027185509.1 coordinate 886,669, forward strand.
TAGAGGTAAAGTTGCAGATGCAGTAAGAGCTAAGGTGGACACTGTACTTTCAAAAAACCCTGGATATGAAGAACTACAAAAGGTTGTTGCTGTGATGAGTGGTGAATCAACAGTGAAGATTAACTTGGACTTATCCCCAGCAGACATTGTGAAATTGAATTATGTACCAGTTACTTCTTGTGACGTCGAACGCTCTTTTAGTCAGTATAAATCTATCCTCAGAGACAATAGAAGAAGATTCACTTTTCAGCACTTGAAAGAAATGTTTGTAACCTATTGTTATGGTAACAGACAATAAAAATTGTGTTTTGTTGAAACTACATTGGAAGATAAGGTACGTCCATTATATTTTTTGTTTAGTTTGATTAAAATGTACCAATATTTAACGTACATAGTCATTTTCTTATAATTTTAAGTCCATATTTAATTCCATATTTTGGTAAAAATAACTACATATATATTTACATATTTCATATATTTTTAGTCCATATAAATCCGTTCCCTGCTTATCAGTTACCTATTTGTATGTCAGGAAGGAGAGTTTAAATAAAAACAAAGTAAATACCTGTTACAGTATATTATTTTTTTGTAGAAATCATATGTGTAAATGTGTAACCATTCCGATTTTGGATAATGTATCTACAGTTTTTAATGCAAGTAATTCCATACTTTTTGTATTCGTGTTTTTTTCTATATATTTTTCAAAAGTTGAACGTTATATTGCATTCAAGTAGGGATCATGGCGTTAATTTTTCAAGAATTCATGGAGTATTGTAAACCTTTTGCAAAATATTCACTTCTTGAATAAATCCAGACTGTGTCGATAGATTTCTGATGTGTTGGTGTAGATTCATGTGGCAGACGTATTAAGTTCTCAAGAGCCTTTTTAAATTTAATATAAAAAGCAATCTTTTCTGTAATAATTTGCATGACTGTTATTGATGTTGATTTTACATTCCCAGTGATTATTTGAGCTGTTCAGAGGAGAAGTGGTGTAAGTCAAAATTAGGTAATGAGATTTAAAGTAAATATTCTGTAAAATACAGCGCAAAGTAGGAATTAATATATCCTTCGTGCTATTCACTGACTACTAATAGTTTAAATAAATTCAATATTAACTGCTACTTTGCGCTGTATTTTAAAGAATGTTTACTTTAACCCTCATTACCCATTTTGACTTACACCACTTCTGCTCTGAAAATAAAATTAGGCCTACATTTTCTGAGTTAATTGAAGTCACAATTTTCTCAACAAAATTGTGTGTTCATTTATTTGTTTTCACCTACGTCATATTAACAGTAAGGGCATGTAAATTACGTATTATATAGGTAGGATAAGTTAAAATTAGGCATTATGTGTGAAAACTGGAAATGTAATGTAAAATGCGGTAAACTTGCCATAAACATTTAAACCATAATATCAGCACTATTTGTGACTCAAAATAATAAAGAAAATACCGGTTCTTAAGAAATGAAAAATAATAAACTTCATAAATCAATGTCTGTCATATTAAGGTTTAAATCTTCCCCTTTTTTATTTTCAAGTTTACCTCAGCGGCCGAGTTTACCCCAATTTGCGGTATGGAAAATAGTTAATATCTCAGGAAATAGGGAGAGGCGTTCACCACGCAATGTAACCTACAATTTTGAACCTACTAATTTTGACTCTTCTCACAGGAAATATAGAGTTCTAATGATTCATAAATATATTCAGGAATGAATTTAATTAACCATCCACGTACGAACAATTATAGTATTTCAAACCATGATACGTGAACAGTTCCATGATTCAGTTGTAAGGAGCAGAAAAAATTACGTTTATTCTCAGCTTCTGAAACTTGTAGATTAACTGCGTGTGAAATTCTTCTAGGATTCTAAATTAAAATTACTAAGAATCATATACACTTACTGTATAGCATAAAAATATAAAACAAATTACGCAAAACCCGTTTTCTGATATGTTATCATATGTCGTGTGCACACTTTTAACTTGCCTGCCGCTAGAGGGCTACTGTCGCGCCAGCTGTCAAATGTTGGCATATTTTATACGTATGAGTTGCGTGACTGTATGTCTTAGACTGTGATAACACCTGAAAATCCGTCAGAATCCGTCAAAATGAAAAAAAGAATAGGATTCAATATAAATAAATATATAAGCAAAATTTAACACAATTTACTTACTAATCCTGATTAAAATAATAATTCTTCAACATCTAACTTGAATAACAGGAAATCTGAAACAGGGGATTCTTAAACATAGTACGGAACAGGCAGGGCTGTTCAAATAAATAGTAAAATCTCTCAAAAATTAAACAATTAAGAATGACAGGAGCTAAAATTGTCAAAAGACAATGTAAATTGTAACTTCCGCCAGAAAATCCGTCACCCGTCAAAGCCATTTTTTCCCCGTCTGCTACGTTGAAGTTCCGTCAGTTTTGACGGAATTTCCGTCCTGTTGGCTACACTGAACTGTGCCCTGTGGCCAGTGTCGCCAACTCAGAACTCCATTTACCGCTGCACAAGCTTAAAAAAAACCGCTAAACTGTAGTAAAAAAACTCCACATTTTTCTTAACACATCACTCAAAATTTGAAATACTACAAACTATACAGTTTTAGAAACTAGAGAATTTTATATAAATTTTATATAAATGTCTCATTAAAAGGGGGGAATGTCTCAAAAACGTTTAAAGATTATTATTATCATTACAAGAAAATTTATAATAAAGTAATATGTCAAGCCAAAAAAATGCACAATGATAAATTTATAAATTCAGCTGGGAACAAGTCAAAGGCTATGTGGAAAGTTATTAAAGATGAACTGGGACAAAATAGTAATGACATAAAGAATATCAAACTAAAATGTGATGGTGGAGAAATATGTGACCCCAATAAAATAGCAAACATAATTAACGATTATTATGTAGGTATCGCAGAAACTATGCTGGGTAACAGTACACAGATTAAAAACAATAATATAACAAAACACAAGGATAATTGTAATAGCATATTCCTAAATCCTACTAATGAAACAGAAATTACGGAAATTATTAAACAATTTGGGAATAAAAGATCATCTGGCATCGATGGGATTCCAGATTTTATTATCAAAAAATGTTTTCTAAATATAGTTACTCCTGTAACTTTCATAGTAAATCTTTCACTGTCAACAGGCCAATTCCCAGACAGTTTAAAGATGGCAAAAGTGAAACCCTGATATAAAAAAGACAACAGACGGAAGTTCAAAATTATAGAGCAATCTCCTTACTCTCTGTTTTTTCTAAGATAATAGAAAAGGTTATGCACAAGAGGCTTATATCATTTTTAACCCAACATAATATAGTTGTTGTAACCCAACATGGATTTTGTAAGGGTAAATCAACTAATACGGCAACTATAAATTAAAAAAAAAAAGTATATAAATCTATCGACAAGAAAGAAATAGGAATAGGATTATTTTTAGACCTCTCAAAAGCATTTGATCTAGTGGATCACACTATTTTGTTGGAAAAATGAAAAACTATTGGAATTAGAGCTTGGCACACAGTTGGTTTACTTCCTATCTGGAAAACCGTGAACAAAGAACAGAGATCACTTGTAAAGAAAATGGTAAAATAATAAATTATCTGTCTGAAAAAAAGCGCTTAGGGTATGGTGTTCCACAGGGCTCAATTCTTGGACCAATTCTCTTTTTGATATATATAAACAATTTAGAGTCATACATCAGTCATGGAGAACCAACTTTCTTTGCAGATGATACCAGTATCTTTTTATCAGGAAAAGATGTCAATACGATGGGTTTTCTTATAGAAAAGACAATAAATCAACTAGTAGAATGGTTTGAGAGAAACAGACTGGTAATCAATAAGTCGAAAACCATAGCCATTTCTTTTCATCATTCACAAAATAATAATTCTGAGTGGCCGGTCATAGAGTATCAAAATGAAACAATTCAATATTCTAACAATACAAAATTTCTTGGTATATGGCTAGATGAACATTTAAAATGGTCCGTACACCTTCAGGAACTAGGGAAGAAATTAAGTAAAATTTGCTTTGCCTTGCGATTACTAATAAGAGCATCATCTATTGAATCTGCTGACACATTGCACTTCGCATGCTTTCACTCTATCCTAACGTATGGTATAATCTTTTGGGGTAATTCACCCAATGCAATCCAAATATTTAAACTACCAAAGAGAGCTATTAGAGCCATAGTTCAAGTGTCTCAAACTACCAGCTGCAGACCATTCTTCAAAAAATTACATATCTTTCCATTACTCTGTATTTATATTTATGAAACCTTAAATTTTATCAAATATAATTTGCATAGCTTTCCTACAAATTCAGACACACACCAGCACAATACAAGAAATAAAGATAATATTTTTATTGAAAGTTTTAACACAACTCTATATAAAAACAGTTTCATTCATGCTGGTCTTCTTATGTACAATAGCCTACCAAATTATCTTAAAGAAATATCTGCACATCAGAAATTTAAGAAAGCTCTTTATAAAATTTTAATCAAAAACTGCTTTCACAGTATGAATGAATTTATTGAAAACTGTCATAACTGAATAGAAAAAGAACGCCTTACTTCAAAAAACTTTACTTCCTCTTTTCCAGATCCTGACTTCGAGAAGGATGTCTTCTCATGAAAGACGCGATGGTTGAAATTGACTCCTGACTTCAAGAAATACTGCAAACAGGACTTATAGCCGAAATCGACCGACCTGTGGTTTTTTTCAATCAAGTTCCAAGTTTTTAATATTTGTATTTGTGTTGCATTTAATTATAGTTATTACTTTTATGTATATTATGTAATTAATTATTAGTTTGTAAATATGACATGTCCCATATCATGTATATGATCAGTGGATGTAATAAATGATTATGATTATGATTAGAATAAATTATGGAAAGTCTGTATCATTTTGTAGACTTTATGTTCTATGCAAAATCGTCTTCACCCTCATACAGGAAGGAAGCTGTACGGCCCTGCAACTCACGAGATGAGTCTCCTTCATTATCCGACTTGTATACAGTCATTTTTAGTGGGTTATTTTACGACGCTGTATCAACATATCGGATTATTTAGCATCTGAATGAAATAAAGTTGATAATGCCTATGAAATAAGACCAGACTGCAGCACCGATAGTTACCAGCATTTTCTCATATTGAGTTGAAGGACACCAACCCCCAGAAAAAAACCTCAACCAGGTAAGCTGTCCCGATCGGAATTTGAACCATGGCTCGAGTTTTATAGTCAGACGCGCTAACCGTTACTGCACAGGTATGGACACAGCCATTGTACCTAAACAGAAGAATCATACTCGTGTCATGTTGCTTATGAAAATATTTTTGTGATAAGATATTGTTTTTAAGTTACTATTATTATTATTATTATTATTATTATTATTATTATTATTATTATTATTATTATTATGGGATATTGTAGCTCTCTTTATTAAATCAAGCGTCAGATCTGAAAAATTTGCTGTTTACAATGTCATGCAAATTTTCGTTAATCAGGTTGTTTTTCCTTCAGTTTTTTAGTCAAGCTTCATAATTTTTATATTATAGTTGCATTTCTGTCGCATCCTGTGATTGAGGTTCTGGCTGATATGCAGGCCTACATCTATTATCAGGCAGCACGTCTCACTTGACGATATGTGTCAGAGGAAGAACAATTGTTTGTATGCATCTGCAGTCTGACTTGTGTAATATGTAGCTAGTCGGCGATGTATGCAATGGAGGGGAAAATTAGCTGGCCACCCTACCCCATCATCTCCTGACATAGCTGCCTTATAAGCGGAGCCATCTTGGTATCACTTGTGATGTTCAGACCTGTCTTCGGACAGTTGACTAAACAACAATCTGTAATATTTTCTTTTACAAGCCAGATTTTCATTTTTCAAACTCCTAATCTGTTCATTCTTTTTCTATAACTCACCTTTTCCATTAACCATTCTCTTGTGAAACGCAGCATGTTAGCCTAGGCACTTAAAAGAGTGGGGAAAATCTTATACACTACAATGGTTGTCCAGCAAGGAATTTATGTACTTGAATAGGTTTTAGTAGTTGGCCTGCACTGTTCCCGATCATTTGTCAGAAATCTTTATCCCTAACTTGTACTTTACCGATTTGTATCTGGGCCCTACTCCTTTCCGAATCCCTTTCTCTGAAACCAGCTTTCCAGAACAGTTGTTCCTAATGTTGGTACATTTTCTGAAAGGAAATTTTCAATTAACCATTATAATCGCATGAGAATTTATGAAATACTTTGGCATTGCTAAGTAATACTTACATTACTTTATAGTTCGAGGTAAAAAGTATTGTGTTTTATTCACTAACAAAGAAAAAAATTCAGAGAAAGCGTAAAATAGTTAAGTAGTAGGTATTCCTTGAATGGGAGGGATGAAATCGATATTAGCCTACATCCACTTGTGTATTAAAAATAATATTTGTAAGGCAGAGAATGCAAGTGACGTCGAGCAAAGCAATATTCTGTAAAAAGCCATCACTTTCAGCAATGGGTAACTTCGAGTGTTTAAGAGTGGCAAACTATCATGCTACTTTTTTTTCTACGAATAGAGAAGAAAGAGTGGTGGTGCAAGTAGTAATAAAACAAAATATGAAGCATGCAGCCCAAGACCATTGCGTACCTGTAATGAATTACGAGTTTCTTCCGGTGTGATAAGTATTTTGTTCCAATGGGAAAATTTAAAGAAATCAACTCGAAGAGGGAGGAGACATAATCAACCCCCAAATCCGACATTAGAAGATGTTTCTCATTCCCAACAGATACTAAAAAAATTCTTCATGGTGAGAGATTCCTGTTATTTGACTCATATCTACAGGGAGATAGTAATAAAGGCCGGATAATTATTTTTGACATGAAATTAAACTTACAATTTTAGTAAAAATCACAAGTTGTTTGTAGATAGATATTATCAGGGCTAAAAGGCCGTGCTCTGTTGGTGCTGTTGCTACCATACATTTCGTCCTGCTGTTCTGGCAGACATCGTCGTGGTGTGGCAAATATCTCCTTAGCATGCTGGGAATGACTGGAAATGTGGCTGGTTGCCTTACGGTATTTAAAGTCAGGATGGATCATGGCTCGCCATTGTCGCTGCTGCCTGCACCAGTGGTCGTCGTCATGTTGTGATGAGTTACCATCATATGATGAGCTATCGTCCTATAATGAGCTCATCACAACACATCGACCCTGGTGTAGACCGCGGCAACAATGGCAAGCCGCAATCCATCCCGACCTTAAATATCATAAGGCAACCAGCCGCAGTTCCAGCATGCTAAGGAGATCTTTGCGCTCCTGTGTGCCACACCACGACGATGTCTGCCGGAGCAGCACATGAAACGTATGGTAGCAACAGCACCAACAGACCACGGCCTTTTAGCCTGGACAAAATCTATCCCTGTAACGCTGACCATGAAAGCCTACATTCCATGTTTGTAGATAGCTTTTTCAAGATTTACTCCCTCTATATTTCAGTCAATAATATGTAGGCCTGTTACGTAAGCTTATGATTTTTTATTATTTCTAACATTTCTACTATTCGGAAGAATGACTTTCGGAATTTATTTTCGGAAATGTGAAAGTAAGATTATAGCCTTTCGGAAACATAGGCATTCGAAAAAATGTAGATAAGAATAATTGGTTTGCACTTCATGGAATTAATTTTCAAACTGTATACAATATATTTGTTAATAGTTTTATTTTTAAGTTAGTGACAATTAGGTATGCTCATCTCTAACTCACTCACCTCTTTGAAATATAATTAGGTCTATTTCAAACTTACTGTGCAAAAACAGTTGGAAGGAATTTTACAAAAATCTTTTCCATCTCAACAACAAATTTAAATTATTCTTCAGAACAGAAAAAAAAAAGTGTTTCCTCTGCAACTTTGGATGTGTATGAACCTTCTAGATGTTTCATAGATACAGTGGGTGTTTTGATCCCACAGCGGATATACATATTGAACAATATGCTTTCCGTGTTTTCTGAATTATACAACCGCATACTTACATTATACAAGGAATTCAATTCACTATAGTTCAGGCCTGTCACAGGATACCTCATTTCTGCGGAAGTTTTTATTTTCTCATACTTCGTTGTGTAGCGTGTGATGGCATCCGAAATTACCTTCTTTGTAGCTGCTGTGATCGAGTGTATGTTTTATATTAGAAAGCATCATAATAGTGCAGAAAACGCATCTAATATCCAGGGTGCGAATTAATGGGAGGAACGGGGGGGGGGGATTTCTCCGCTGCTGGAAGGTTATCCCCAGTGAATAGGGATTATAAAGAATGGACACTTCGCGTCGGTACCTTTGATGTAGCCGGACTGATTTCAATGACCTTCAAGCCAGCTAGAGCGTCAGATTCTGCTTTCTCCCTAGAGTTGGCGCTGACATCACACCAGCTAGCAGTCGACACAGCGGAAATATAACACATATAATTAACACATCTAGGTACATTATGTACTCAAATAAAATAAAATGGATCCATAAAATAATAAATCCTTCATTAACTGTAATGTCTAGACTCTAGAGTTAATGAGAGTTCAGACGTTGACCCCAACAACAATTAAAATTTGTAATGATTTGATAGCGCTGAAAATGGAAAAACAAAACTCTTATGAGAAGTAAAACCATATACCTATATTATATTATATACAAATATTAAACGAATTCGATAATAATGCATTGTATTATTTTATAATATAATTTATGATATCTGAAATATAAAATATTATTATTACAACTAGTTTGTCACTGAGAAATAAGGAAAAGCTGTTAACTTGAATTTATTTGAAGCAAAGCGTTACTGGATTATGCAATAAGGTAGGCGATGTTTGGATCCTGTGCCTTAATTCTATTCTCAATTATTATCTTAGCGTATGCTCGATTACACTACATCTAGCGCTTGAAAGTGGAACTAGCCACTGGCGCACAGAGAAACAAAACACAGGAAAATTCGCTCAGTGTCCATTCTTTATAATCCCTATTCGCTGTTATCCCCCTCTCATAAATTCATATTAACACCCCTGCCAGAGATACTTCTATCTCCCCTCCCTCCTCACAAAATATAATTATTTTAATATGAGTATACTTTATGAAGTACCGGTACAGTATAAAGTAAGAAAAGAAAATAATATTGATGTATTATCATCACCTCCAAGCTGACAATAATCAATAACTTAGAAATTACACATCTTATCTTAAGCCTGCTCATGGATATAATTATTATTATGATCAAGATGCAAGAGAAGCAACTCAGTGCGACCAAGCATTGAACTGTATCGAATGAGGGTAATAATAATTTTATGTGTGGTATTCTCTATCTAGGATTCTATCCCCCCTCACCCAGCAATCTTAATTCGCACCCTGCTAATGCCATGTATACATACACAATTTTAGCAGCATAATGGCGCTTAGGAAAATATTTGGGGCTAAGAAGGATGAAGTTACAGGAGAATGGAGAAAGTTACACAATGCAGAACTGCACACATTGTACTATTCACGTGACATAGGAATATTAAATCCAGACGTTTGAGATGGACAGGTGATGTAGCACGTATGGGTGAATCCAGAAATGCACGTAGAGTGTTAGTTGGGAGGCCGGAGGGAAAAAGACCTTTAGGGAGGTCGAGACGTAGTTGGGAGGATAATATAAAGATGGATTTGAGGGAGGTGGGATATAATGATATAGACTGGATTAATCTTGCTTAGGATAGGAATCGATGACGGGCTTATATGAGGGCGGCAATGAACCTCCAAGTTCCTTAAGAGCTTTGAGGACAGAAAGACGAATTGTTTTGTGTTGTGAATATTTCAAAAGTGTAGTCAGGTTCAGCAGATGTTACTTTTATAAATAAGGTAATATTCTGTTCTGCTGAACTGTAGAATATGTAGATATATAGTAGAAGATGTCATCCTATGCTTGGTTACCATGAGAAGAAATTCTATAGGAGGACATTGAATCTAAAATCAGAGGACATTGCTGAAAAAGGAGGACTTTTTAGAAATTGGCATGAACAAAATTAAGTAAAGATAAAAGCTATGGCTCACCTTAGTCAGTTTTCTCACTAGCTGCTGGATCAGTATTACATCTGTACCCTACTTATTGGTGGAGCCCACTTTGTGCACAAGAGCCTGAAGGGACAAACTTCTATCTTGTAACCAGTAACTGTGGAACTGTTCATAGGGCATGTTCTGGTAGTGCCATGGCACTCTACCGCCAACCACGTTACAACCAGTGTTTGCAGCATGGATCTGAGACAGGCACTACATCTCATAAGAAATGTAATGGGATGCGCGCGCAATTTTCAGCTCCTCCGTCCATTTCAGCTTCTAAAAGGTGCAGACACAGTTTATTGCTTTCGTTTTTAAATGCTTGGGTAGCTATATAGTGTATACCAGACGATTCCAAGTGCCCCCCCCCCTGTGATGCCCCGTGGCTGCCCTGGGTTTGTTGGCGCCATGCCAAGGCCTGGAGAGAAACAGCGAGTGAGTGGGAAAGAGACGGAACACCGATTGCTGAGAGGGTTGCACGCTGCAAGGGGTAGAGTGTATATATATATATATATATATATATATATATATATATATATATATATATATATATATATATACAGGATGTTTAAAAAATACGGGGCATAATTTCAGGTATGTATTTCCCACATGTAGACAATCAAAATAGTTCATTACAACATGTGTCCGAAAATGCTTCATTTCCGATTTATGGCGTTCACAACATTGAAATTCACTGGAACGTTTTTCTTTCCGCAGGTCGTTGTCATTACAGAAGATGTTCAAAATGTCCATCTCCTGCTTGAATACAGACCTCACATCGATGTCTCATTGACCTGCGAACACGATCCCAAACTCCAGGAGTATTGCGTATGTCCTCAGAACATGCCACAATTCGATTCCGAAGGGATTCCAAATCAGGCACCGGAGACGAATAAACCAATGATTTTAAATGGCCCCACAAGTAGAAATCGAGAGGGTTCAGATCAGGTGAGCGTGGAGGCGGCCAAGCAAATGGGGCCAACTCTACCTACTGTATCCATCGATCAGGAAACCTTCGATCCAAGTACCGGCGAGCCGTACGACTGAAGTGTGCAGGAGCGCCATCATGCAAGAAGTGAATGTGTTGACGATTGATCAGTGGAGTGTCTTCTAAAACTTTAGCATCCAGACTAAAATAAAATAACTATTTAAAGCCTGAATCGAACATACTTTTTTCGGACAAGAGAGGTACCGGTAGCACTTTTTCCTTATTTTATTCCAGATGAAGAAGTAGTATGCTGCAGCAGATTACCAAGCAGCCGCGTAGGCAAGTTTTCTTTTCCTTCTTACTATTTATATTGATGCAAATACTTATAATAGTACTAATTATAAAAACACACTGATATTTGGTACCAATTTTTTTTTACAAAATCTGTAAGATTAAACCTACTGCAACTACTGCCTAAAATTAAAAATACTATTATAAAAGACTACTCTATAGTCTTACTACCATAAGAGTCTAGTAGTTTCAGAGCTAAATCAAATCCATTTAATGTACCTTCCTATTTGTAAGTGAATTCTATTCGTCGATCACTTGCAGCAAAATGTTCAATTACAGAATCGAAAAATGTGTCTCTCTCTTTCAGAGTATTTAATAGCTCACTTTCAATTGATATCAGTCCAAGATCCGAAAGACGTTGTTGTCCTTTTCTGTTTTGTGCATATATCTTAATTCGCTTAATGTAGAAAACGATCTTTCAACTGTTGCAGTGGACACTGGTATCACACTAATAAGCGAGCTAATAGATAAAGCTGTGGCATCGATTTTCCGAGTGCTGAAGCAGGGGCGGTTATTCAGCTGAAGTAATACTTCACCTATTTATGTGTAAAACGCAATTTTATCTCGTATTAATAATTAATTCCAGTTACTACCGGTACTGTATTTCTAAAATAAGTTTTTTTCAGTCATTATAAACAATGTTTAGTTGTATAAATAGTACTGTACCTGTAACCGTCCGCTGAATAGAATAATGTCAACTGTTACGAGCGCCAAGTGGTGTCTAATGGAACTTACAATACTGTAGAGGTGAAATTATTTGGGCTCCCATTCTCATACAGCACTTGGTTTCCATGGTAACGTGACGTCACGCACTAAAGAAAGATTGTATGAGTGAAGTGCGTTTCTGAGTCTTTCAGTTACGGAGAACTGTCAGACTTGAAGGAAGAGTAACCAGTTTGCAGATCTAACGGTACTAATAATAGAGAAGGGTTGAAGATGGTCTCCAAGGCCGGGGGCTATTGTTCAAGGGCTGTGAAATTTTACAGTATGTACTACCTGACTCGAGAATAGTGTCCTCATTCTGTGTCTGAGCAGCCACCCCTGCAGTGGTAAACTAGCTGGCTCCATGTTATTTTATCAGGAATACACCCCACATACATTCGCAAAGTTTAAAAGTTGTTTTCCGCGGTGTGTATGATGTTTTCTCATGAGCTCGCCAGTTTTGTTCAAGCTCTTCTATTTGAAAGTTTAACGCGCACGTAAATGTACATATGTAATTTAATACTGTGTACGTATATATTAACTTATTTAAAGTATTTAGAGTATACTAGTGATAAGTGTATACTGTGTATTAATCCTGCATCTAAGTATATATTATATGTTTAATCACTGTAGCTATTATACAAATACGAGTACTTAGGTACCAGCACATAGAAAATGTTGATAAATGAGTGCGAAATATTCATCCCGAAAATGACACGGTTTGTAATTTATTAGAAATGTCGTTTTGTTGACTTAAATATGAGGATAAAAATATGTTTTAAATTCTTGACGATCTACAGTTCCATTATTGTTCTTTATTTTAAAAAGTGATAAGAAAATAGAGAAGTTGTATAAATTAACTTTAAAAATTCTTCCGATGAAAGAAGCTTTTCTGTTTGAAAATATTGAAAATTTCACTCGGAATGCTACATTACAGGAGAGACTTTCATCATTAGCCCCATAGCTTTGCATAGAGATATACTGTCCACACTCAGTTAAACTCAGACATTTTATGAAGACGTCATTGACGGTTTGCTGCTTTAAAAGATAGGAGGATTGACTTTGTATGCAAGAAAGTGGGTGAGTCCTGAATAAATTAGTTTTCCTGTTTGCATGTGTACTAAAACTATTAAAATTGTACGTAGTTTACGAATAGTAGGCCTACTCATTATATTGGTAAAACTGTTCATGCATTTGTTTATGTGAACAGCACTTCACCTGTTTTCTTGACGGCGAGCCGCTACTGTGCTGAAGTCCCTAACATCTGCATTAGCCGAGAAGGTGACATATCGGAAAATTCTTTTGAACTGTATGCTACAATTAACTCGTTTTTTAGACATACTTCATCGAAGAAGCAACCATTTATTTTAACACCAACAATTGGTAATGTAAGAGCTATACTTTGAAGAATCTAATAAGCACAAAAATGTAAGCTTTCCATAATCCTGAAATCTTGTATTAATATGTTGCTTGATGTTATCGAAAATTTCAAAATGTAATCTTCTGTATTTGGTTGTAATGTCTAGAGAAAGATTTCTGTTTCGTTTTCCTGGAAGACCAACATCAGAAACTGTTTCGTCATATACCTCTTGAAAACGGTTTCTAAGAAATTTCACATTATTTTGCGTTTCTGTTATCCTTCTTCTGCAGTAAGCAATATCTAGTGAAGCATTCTGAAGGACACTGAACAAAACATCAGTTAGAGAAAATATATTTTGAAAAGTTGCAAGAAGAAAGCAAAATTCAAAGTTTTCTAAATCTGATAAATGTCCTTGAATAACAGAAAGAGTGTCACGTCCACTTCTGACTGATGTACCAACATGATGGCGAAGCTCATCCTTTTTTTCGTAAACAGTATTGGCAAGTCATTCCATCTTGTTCAGGAAACGTATGGTAATCGTCGATCCAGAAATTCATCGACAAATTTTGTGCGCTTTGATTATTTTGAGAAAAATGCTGCAAGCACAGAAAGAGTAGCAAAAAATATACGGCATTCAGGAATACTTGAAGCACTTTGGGCATTGCTAAATTTAAACAGTGTGCACAGCAGTGAACAAAGAGACCTTGTAAAAAAGACGCCTTAATATTAGCTTGACACCAAGTAATGAAGAGGCCATCACTGCACTTCCCTCTGTGCGACAAGTTTCTTACTGCAGTTTGAAAAGTCTTGAATATCTCTTAAAAATAAGACCGAAAGTGCTGCCGCTGTTTTGTCCTCACATCATGGAAGCACACAAACCGCTCTACCACACTTCCTTCAATCGTATATCGATAAACGAGAGAAAATTGTGATTTATTCGAGGTCAGTTGTCTCATCAGCTAATATGGCAAAAAAAATCAGATTTCTGTAATTGCTGTTTAATTTCCTTATTAAGTGTACTGGCAACAGATTCAATTAAATCATTTTGAATACGATTTGATACATCTTTGAATACTGTAGATGTCTCCAAATGACTCTTTAGAAGGGGGTCGTACTGGGTGGTGTAGTCCAAAAGTTCTAAATAATTACCGCGGTTGTTGGACATTTTCGATTTATCGTTTCCTCTAAATGATAGTTCCAGTTTTGCAAGTAAACAAATGGCGTTTATAAGCCTTTTCAGAATTCTCTATTGCGTGTTACCCTTTCATTATGTAGATTAATACTTCGTTGTGTTTGGTCACTTAGCTCAGTTTCAATACACACAGTTCCAAAAGTCGCGAGTGCGTTAGAAGCACGAATATGAGCAATAGCAACATCATGATCCCTTACCGGTATCGCTTTAGTTAAATTATTTAGCTTGCTGTATCCTGTAGTTGTCCAAGTGGAGCTTCTGTCACAGCTAAACAGCAAACAATTCCAACAAAATAGTCTGTTACACTTAACACTTCCAGTAAGCCAATCGCATCTTTCGTAATTGGTATTCTGAAAATGGCGAGTAATATTCTTTTGTTGCTGAATTAAATTTGGCAATGCAGGCTTTGGTCTTCCTTTAAAAATTAAAGTTTTCTTTTCTTCGAATATTCTTCGGGAAAACGGTACCGGTATTTGTAACAAATCGGCTATAATATCATTATCAGCAGATATAATGAGAACGTTTTACTGCACTTATAAACAAGCACACAATGCAACTACAAAGTACCGGTACAAACAAACACGAGAGAAAGAGTACGTTTTACACTCACTCGACTTAGCGCACACAGCCAGCCCAGGCAGGCTACTAGCTGCCTGTGGTATATGCATCTACTACGAGTCTCGTGCATCCCTGGGCTCCTTCTCCAAATGGGAATACCGACCAGAAGATTGGCGACTTTTTGTGGATAGTTCCAGCAGAAGCTTAAAATGTGATTTACTGCACAATGGAAATTACTATGTATCTATTCCAATAGGTTACTCAACCAAACTTAAAGAGGAAAATGAAAATATAACAATGTTCTTGCAGAAGCTTCGATACCATGAGCACCAGTGGTCTACATGTGTCGATTTAAAGATGGTGAACTTCTTACTTGCGCAGCAAAGTGGATACACTAAGTATCCTTGTTTCATCTGCTTGTGGGATAGCAAGGAAAAAGAATTCTATCTTCGTAGTGTATCCAGCTATTTGCTGACAACACACGTGTTCCACTATGGATTTCCTCTTCTTACAAATGATGGGTAAAAAGCACGATGCTGGTTGTATATTTCAACAGCCACATTCCAAAGATGAGGTGTATTCAGTATGTATTGGAGAGAATTGTCCAAGGTTACAGGGATTGCAGATTTTAGATTAGTTCTATGGATGTTTGTGACAGGGCAGTTTAAGAGGATATGTTCCAAATCTTCTTTGCACCAGCAACAATTACTGGAGTCAACAAGATTAAAGCGGTGAAGATACTTCTGAGTGATAATATAGCCGTCCTGGCTCTTGCTAAGAAAGTTTGTATGTGTCTGGGAATGTTGCGGAACATTTGTAAATCATTAGGTCTCTATGGAAAAAGAAGACCACTGCAAAAAAGTAGTATGGACTTCAAGGGAAAATATGACTGTAGGTGCATCAAACATCATTAAAGAACCGCTGGTTCACAGGGAAAAAATCATTCTTCCCCATTCAATATAAAGCTGGAAGTTATGAAGCAATTTGTTAGAGCTGTGGACAAAGGTGGTGCTTGTTTCAAATACTTTTTCAGATTCTTTTCTAGATTGAGTATGGAAAAACTAAAAACTGGGATCTTCAATGGCCTTCAAATTTTCCAACTCATCAAGGATCAAAATTTCATAAATTCCATCATTGATACTGAAGCATCTGCCTGGAACAAATTTGTCTTGGTTGTTAAAAACTTTCTTGGTAACCATAAAACTGACAATATGAAGAACTGGTACAAAACATACTTTCAAACTTAAAAAATTTGGGTGCTACTATGAGCATAAAAGTTCACTTTCTTCATAGTCACTTAGACTGGTTTCCAGATAATCTTTGTGCTTTTAGTGAGTAACAAGGGGAGAGGTTCCACAAGACATAAAGGTGATGGAAGAAAGATACTAAGGAAGGTGGGATGCACATGATGGCTGACTACTGCTGGAGTCTTCACTCTGATTGCCCTGATGAGCCACACAGAAACAAATCAAATAGAGGCGATTTGTTACGTGTTGATTGGGATTATTTTCATTGTACTGAACTGACTGATGTTTGGCATTTCATATACTTAGTTTAAAGCAATGTGATTAATTCTTCATGTGATTTGTGAATAGGTCAGGCTATACCTTAGTGTATATATTTCTTGCATTATTAATGTATTTCAGTGACATATTAAATATCTCAAATACTAGAGCCAATCTGGCAAAACTGATGTCATATTCGGAATCAGTGCAACAAATTACCTTTCAGATGATTGGCAACAAAATGTGTGTTGACCAGTGTAATAATTTAATTACAAGTTATCAAAAATTATTTAGGCCTTGCTTTCTGCTTTTGTAAATGTTGAACACATTTTCAGAAACTCTCTACATACAAGGTGGGGCAGAAATAGCTCCCCATTTTCAACTGCATATAAAATGGAAAATATTGAAGTCAAATATCAAATAGTAATATCAATTTATTCCTTATGCTATGCCATTTTATCCTTTAGTTCAGTTCCGCAATTAAATAATCGCAGCCTTAGGAGAATCTTGCCACACAATCTTAACTTTCATCCATACAAAATGGTAATGGTCCACCAACTTAAAGATTGTGATATGAAAAATCGTCTGAGATTTGCTGAACAGTTTCTTGAAATCCTGTCCAAAATATTGTTCTATTAATGTCAGATGAAGTACATTTTTGTTTGTCCGGAAGTGTAAACAAACAGAACTTCCGCTACTGGGCATAGGAAAATCCGAAAGAGATCAACATGTGACCGATTCACAGTGAACGCATCACTGTCTGGTGCGGTGTCGCACAGTTTGGGATTATTGGCCCAAACTTCTTTGAAAGTAAAAAATGGAAGTGGTGGCAATGAATAATGCTTGATATGTTGAGATGATACAGAATTTTCTTTCTCCAGAACTTCAACGTCATGGAATTCAGGCGCCAATGATATGGTATAAGCAGGATGGGGAAATACCACATACAGCTAGACCATCCATGGCGGTGGTGCGTGGCTTGTTTCCTGGTCATGTTATGTCGAGAGGTGGTGATGTTCTGTGGACTCCCCGCTCTCCAGACCTGTCTGTATGTGATCACTTTATTTGGGTTATCTCAAAGTATTTTCTCACAAGCCACACAACATTCAGGAACTGAAGGATGTCATCTGAAGGGAAACTGCAGCTGTGCCTCTAAATATGGTGGAACATGCATGTGGAAACTTGCAGAGACGCTTGGAAGAGTGTGTACAAAATCAAGGACGTCATCTCCATGGTGTGATATTCAAAACATAAGTACAGTGACACAATGACATTACACAACAAGTATTACTACAACACTTTTACATATATATCACTAAACTTCTTGAAGTTACGAAACTTCCAAAATGGGGAAATATTTCTGCCCCACCTTGCATAATTTATGGAATATAACATTTGCTTATAATTTGTCTTTACTACTTCAGTACTGTATGCAGTTTTCTTAGTTAGACATTCATACAGAAAATATGATAATATAAAAATGATAAATGTGTAAAATGAAGATCTATGAACAGAGAACAGATAATTACTTAGCTTAATGTTTGTTTTAATAGTGTTTAAGCACTGTTAGCAGGAAGATTCTTCTTCTTCTTCTTCTTCTTCTTCTTCTTCTTCTTCTTCTTCTTCCGGTTTCATGACTGCTGATGCAATCTTCCAGAAACCAAACACCAATCCTCCCTAGCCATCCATTGCTCTGGTGTCAAATTCCTTGAAGTAATGGCAGTCTGTACCCCTTCTATCCACGTCTTTGCTGGACGACCTCTTTTCCTTCTTTCTATCGGTATCCATTCCATAATTCGTCGTGGTAGTCGTTCCTCAGTCATTCTCTTCACATGTCCATACCATTGTAGTATTTTCTTCTCTATAACGTCAATAATGTCTGGTTCTTCCTCTACTTTCATAATTCCTTTTATCTGTCTATATTTTACTCTTTCTTTTCTTGATTTCCCTGCTGATCTTTTAAAAACATCCATTTCTGTAGCCAAAATTTTATTTTGTCCCCTTATAGAAATTTGCCATACTTTTGCGCCATAGGTAAGAATACTTTGAATTACTGTTTTATAAATTTGCAGTTCCCTGTTTCTTGTTATATGTTTGTTCCACCAAAGAGAATTTAGAGCATTAATTACTTTCTTTGTTTCTGAAATTCTATGTTCAATTTCTGTATTACTTTTCCCAAACTGATCTATTTTCGTCCCTAAATATATACATTCCGTACTTGGATGTATAATTTCCACATTGTCTAGTTGCAATGGTTCTATTTCCTCGCCAATACATAAATATTTAGTTTTCTTTATATTTATTGTCAATCCCCAATGTTCGTATTCCTCTTTTAATTTTCTTGTCATGTATTCTATGTCGTCATGAATACAGTAAGTTTACTGTGTAGTAATCCATTATCAGCATAATTTTCCTGTGAATCAGTTATTTTCCATTAGGGGACATGCATTCATTATGAAATATACTTTAAATGAAAAGAGATAATGGCCCTCTGAACAATAGTAAGAAATCAAACTGAAGGAAAGAAACTAATAAAAACGTAAAATGTAAAAAAAATTAAGGTAATTTCCTAGAAGACGGGCAAAATCCAACATGGCTGACGAAAACTACCAAAAACGTTCTGCCAACTATGAAGTCCAAATGTCACCAAACATCGCAAAATCAAAGATGAAAAATCAAATATATATTCATATTTTTAAAGAAGAACAAGCCCTCCAAAAAAATGAAAATATATTTAATTTTTCGCCTTTGATTTTTTTGGCGTTTGGTGGCATTCGAACTTCATAGTTGGTAGTACTTTTCTGGCAGTTTTCGTCCGCACTTTACCCCCAAAAATCACTAAAACACAAAACAAAACATAATAATTTATCATCTTATCAAATAAAATTCAATTCTCATCGACGTCTTCAACGACAACCTCTTCACTTCCAGTATAAATGACACAGGCTTTAAGGCAATCTAAACTTAAACCATGCAGGCAACAAAGAACTAAACCAACACTTTGTCGTACAGTCAACGTTGCATAAATAAACCACGTGTTTACACTAAATGAAATTCTCTTCGAACACTTATTACATCGTAACATCTACAGAAAATTCAGGAAATAATTCCTTTAAACCACAGAAAAACAGTTTTCTTTTCAACATTCAACACAATCCTTCTTCACCAGCGAAAGAACTAAATCAAAATCGACACAAAATTTAATAGATAAATTTCAGAACACGGTTTCCTTCCTTTCCCTCTTACTTTAAAATTCCAACCTTGTGCACACAAAATAAATTATTGGCACTGAAAAGTGGCTTTTCGTAAGCATGATGATGCGCATTCTACAAATGCAGACAAATCTACAATGTAACATCAATCACGTCAAACAACCAAGAACAACAGGACATCATTATCCATGAAAAATTAATGAAAATTCTAGAATAAATGATAACTATAACCAATCAAATCGAAAGAAAATCACAAAACTCATAAAACGAGAAACTTTCAATAGCTTTAGCCATCAGACACAACATAACACCACTCACGTCAAACAACCAAGAATAACTAATAACGTCATTATCCATTCAAAATTAACGAAAATTCTAGAACAAATGACAACTATAACCAATAAAATTAAAAGAAAATCACGGCAACACCTAGTACAAAAACCTAGAACTAACATGTAAAAGTGACTAAAAGATCACTAACATTTAACTCTGAAATAAAGAAGTTGGTAATACTTACTATATTCAACCAAGTGCCCGTCTTCTATGAAATTACCAAAATTAATACACAGGATAAGTATGGAAAATGTTTATTAAAACAAATGTATCTTGCAATGTTACATTGGAAAAAGTAATGATACACTAGAAAAACTTTTCTCAATTTTTTTTCTTGCAAAATTTAAAACAAATTTATCCAAATCCATCTCCTTATTGATGTCTCTATAACTTAATTGTTTCGTCAACTGTCCGAAGACAGATTGGAACCTCTTAAGTGACACCAATAAGGCATCACTCATGAGGGAACTAAGGCAGGGGATAAGTGGGTGACCAGTTCCTTTCCCCCTCACCGACCAGTAACATATTCCACTAATCAGACTTCAGATGCATACAAACAATTGTTCTTCCTCTGACACATATCATCAAGTGAGATGCACTACCTGATAATAGCTGTACTTACATACGAGCCAGAACTTCAATCAGTAGACTATAACTTAATATTAAATACTTTTGGAGCACTGTACGACTCCTTTTCCTTGATTGTGGTATGGTTAATTCCATTTTAAGATTTTTTGGAGTGGGGGGGGGGGGAGGGTCAGCCTCTAACAAGCTTGTGAGTATGGAGTCATTTCTTATTTGCTGTCACTGCCTATGAACACCATTAACTAGTCCGAGAGCTCCTTCAGTATCAACCCTGCATTAACCCATTTATGCCAGATTATTTCTTTTTAATTTTTGTTTCACATATCATATTAAGTGAGTCAGAAGGACGTTGTAAGCATGAGGAACTATGAAAATACTGAATTTGTTACATCGGTAAAAATTTATGGGATGGGTCGATAACGACCTACGTACTAGGCACTTCCTCGAGAATTTGTTCATTATGATGTTTTGATGATTTCTTGTTTTATTTATGCTTTTGCGTAATATGCAACGTGTTAAATTTAAAAGTGATGTATAAATAAATCATTACCATATTAAAAACGCATACGATTTTTTTTAAATATTTATTGAATAATTTCCAGAGAGCTACATTCACATTCACAATCTCAAAGGAAACCTTGTACTGGAAGAAATAAATAATTATGTATATGCAGACAACATAATATACTGGCACAGATACGTAGACGACATACTCATACTATACAAAGGAAACAAACGATAAATACACAAACTACACCAATACATAAACAAAATACACCCAAAACTTCAATACACACTGGAACTTGAAAACAATAACTCCATAAATTTCCTAGACATCACTATAACAAAAGATGACAACAAACACACCTTCAAAATATACAGAAAACCAACCACCACCACCACACACATACACAACACATCTAATCACCTCACACAACACAAACATGCTGCATTCAGGACAATGGTACACAGACTACTCAACATACCCATGAGCCAACAACACTACAATGAAGAAGTGAACACAATCAAATACACAGTATAAGAAAATGGTTACAATCCAAACATAATAGACAACATCATAAGGAAGACAAAACAAAAACTTAACAAACACAAGAACACAAGAAATACATCACACTAACATACGAAAACAAAAGCACACATAAGATCGCACCTTCATTCAGAAAGCAGAAATACAACATAGCATACAGAACAGAAAACACGCTACAAAGACATCTCAACACACAGACAACACAAACAAATAAATACAACCACACAGCATACACAAACTCACATGTACTAGTTGCAACAAGTTCTACATTGGACAGACAGGTAGATCATTCCAAACACGCTACAAAGAACACATTAATGCAATAACAAGAGGACATAATACATCTACATATGCTGAACACATAACTAATACTAACCATACATACAATAACATAAATACAGACATGGAAATCCTACACATACAACCCAAAAACCAAAAACTCAACACACTAGAACAATATGAAATATACAGACACACTAAAACACACCTTAATCAAATTCTCAACACTCAGATCAATTTCAGAACACACACACTATTTGACTCCACTTTTCAACATGCAAACGCACCCCTACAACAGGCAGCGATGTCGAGATGACGCCAGGATCTAGTACGCTCTGATGATGGTGTGAAGGATACACCGAAACAGCTGTAAGCCACACGTGCTTATATAATTTAACACTAGTAAGTTTGCCATTTAATCAATCATTTATAATTGTTTTTCCTCTGACACATCCTGTCAAGTGAGACATACTGCCTGATAATACAGATGTACATATCGGCCAGAACCTCAATCAGAATTACGCATCCATAATATCAGTTAGAATGGCAACACTTACAACCAGTCCCCCTCCTCCCCCCAACACTGTTAGCAATATTCCAACAAACTGAGAAACTTCTACGATGTTACATCTTGCATCATGTTGGAGTACATCATGCGTGACGTCAACAATTCGGTTATAAATAGGTAGCACTCGTGCTAATTACGGTACCTATTTTTGTTCTTTCACTGACGGAAACATACTTGAATGCAATGAAAACAAGATGCCGCTATTTCTTTAATTTGTGCTGAAAATTGTCGACTGAGGCATTCTCAACAAAGAATGCATGCACCTTGGATGGATGATCTGAAACCAACTGATGGAGAAATCATTGCAATAAGTGAAAGTCTCAGGAATCTTCTCTGCCACATCAATAAATTTAAGAATGCAGTTATATTGTCAGACTCCAAAGCAGCTATTCTACCAATAGTCTCTAGACACACACCTTCATCTCAAACAGCAGAAATAACTAAAATGCTCTCTCAATTAATATCACTCAATAAAAGAATTGTTTTCCAATGGATACCATCCCATTGTGGAATCCTGGGAAACGAGAATGCGGATGCTTTAGCAAAGAAGGGCAGCACTGCTTCTTACAGACCTGTTACTAAATCTACGTATTACTCTGTGAAGAGATTTATTAAATCTACATACTTAGACTTCAACAAACAAAATTTGATAACACAATCTCAAGGGAAAAAAATGGAACTATCTGCATCAAAATCCACAGTTAATTCCCGATTTACCACGCAAATCGTCTGTAGCTGCATTTAGATTGGCAACAGGCCATGATTGTTTGGCCAAACACCTGCATAGAATTGGAATATATCAGTCCCGTAACTGCCCATTGTGCAACTCAAACCAAGAAATGGATTCGGAACACCTCAAAATCTGTGCTTCAGTGGCTGGCCATGACAATATTGGAGTGCAAGTCAAACGCCTGCATTAGAAAACAACAACAACAACAACAACATAGGCACACCTCGTATTAATTTATCGTAAATTTTAACAGCGAAAAACAGTTTTTTTTCTTCTTGTATAGAGAATATGAACGCATTTACGCACATCTGCAGTCAGTGATTCTCCAGAAATGCAACACACAGGAAAGCACAATTTTCTTTTGCTTCACTGGTTTCTGTGAGATGTATATAGTGATAAACATATGATTTTAGTTTGCAGCCATAAATACTTCCAAGATAAAAATTATTTGATACTTACCTGTATATTCTAAAGTACTTAAAACTTTCCTAGTTGAAACGTTAAAAGTGTTATGAATTCAAAGAGGTAATGTACCTTATGACAGACAGGCTCCGTTTCAACTCCAGTGTGGTGACTTTCGAACTACTGCTGTTGCAGCTGGTCTTGAGTGCGTTCATTATAAGGTACATTGTTGTTTAGTCAACTGTCTGAAGGCAGATCTGAACCTCACAAGTGATACCAAGAAGGCACCACTTATGAGGCAACCAGGAGAGGAGATAATGGGATAGAGTGGCCAGTTCCTTTCCCCCCTATATTGCATACATCGCCGACTAGCTACATGTATGTAAATAAAGTTTCCCTAAAATAGGGGTTGCCCTGAAGGACAAAGTATACCAAATATACAAGTATTAGTAAATACATACAATTTTATGAAAATGTTTTCGTGAGAAATATAATTATTATTATTGTGTTATTGTCGGACAGATTAATTAAAGACGATCCTGCAATGATAAATGTTTATGACTGGGAACACGGGATGAAGTAGAAAAGGATGTAATAGCAGCAGGTGTTAGAGGATGGAAAACAAAGGTGTTAGATCGAAGGACATGGAGAAGCATCATTGGGGCGGTCAAGGCTGGAACCCGGCTGTAGAACTAAAGAAGAAGAAGAATTATTGTGTTATTAATTTACTTTATATATGTGATTTCTCAGAAGATAGACTGAATATTTTAGAGCTGTCAAAGATACAGTCTTGGCCAAAGAGAATTCAAGATTAAATTCTTTGCAGAAATTAATAAATTGTTTTGTAATCGTGCCTCTAGCACCACTAACAACCCAATAATTTCAATAGTTTATAACTTATACATATGTAAATAATAAGAAACAGCTGGACCATAAATTTGATTCTTCTCATTGTTGATATCTTCCAGTTGAGTTGTATTTAATTCAAAGCAGGTAGTAGGATCTATTATATAGCCTGTTGTGTTGTTAAAGGCTAATTTATCAACACGCTGACAGCTTCCTGTTTCTGATAGACCATGGATTTCTTCATAAGTGGTATATATCCCTTGTTGCGAAGAGCTTGAGCAATTGCGGACCTGATTTTGTGATGCCTGGCATTGCGTAATGTCTCACCATGGGAGCAAGATCCAAGAACGTGGGCGAGAGTTTCTATCTCGCTGCAGTGGCGACAACAGTTACTGTCCATGGATCTTCCCAGAATAGCATGTACAGCCGCAACATTACCGGAAAGCGTGCTCCATTTCTGAAATTCTAGATCTCTTAGCAAGCCATCACATTCCTTGAATCAAGAAATCCGTCTCGGGAGTTAGTGAGACTGTCATCGTATGTTAAATTTAGTCTGGTTAAGCACTGTTTGCTTTCATCTATTGGGCTTCTGGTATTTAGAATATAGGGATTATTTGATTTGTATAATGTTTTCAAAGCATTAATTTGCTGCAGAATTGTTTCCCATTCAGATCTAAAAAGTCCCAAGCCTTTAAATTTTCTGGGACTGTAAACCACATTGTCAGGAACAGGGAGTTGCAAAATTTCCTTTAAAGTGCATTTTATCATTTTGTCAGAGTCTTCTAGAAATTTTTGGGGAATCTGACGAAGGGGAATAGTTTGAATAGGATAGATGAGTGTAGGGCAAATCGAAGCATTTAAGATCTATAGAGAACTTCTGATAGGCTTGGAGAAGGGATGAAGCTGCGAGTAATTCCAAATTTTGACGTAATGTTTGCATAGCTGTTAGTGGATTAAATGCAATCTCATTTTCATAATTTACACCTAAATATTGGATTATCTAACCGGTGGATATCATTTTTGCGTCACCCTTGTCTGTACTGAAGTATCCACCTTGGAGTTCACCTTTAACAATATTAATGCACATACATTTAGACATATTTACTTCTAAGCCAATCTCTTTGAAATTTTGAATAGCCATTCTTGATAATTCCAATACAGATGGTTTGTTTTTCCCTATGATGACGGTGTCATCCTCAAACCCTAAGACAGTTAAAGGTTTGGAAGCTGGAACAAGAGGAATCCATATTCATTTGCCACCGTTTCCTCTGAAATTCCTCGAGTACGTAGTTGATTGATAAGTTGTATAAAGCAGGTGATAGAGGGGAACCTTGTAACACGCCTCTTTTAAAACTTATAGACTTTGAACGCAGATGATTGATCTCGAATACAGTTTCATTTCCTTGTTGTAATGATAAGATGAGTTCTGTAAGCTTAGAGGGAGTGGAAGAATTTTCAAGAGTTTTTCGTAGATGTAGGTGTCAGACTTCAGATGCATGCAGACAATTGTTCTTCCTCTGACACATTCGTCAAGTGAGATGTATTTCCTGATAATAGATGTACATATCAGCCAGAACCTCAATCAGAGGAATAAGGTACATTACCGGTACCTCTTTAAATTCATAATCATAACACTTTTAACATTTCAACTAAGAAAATTTTAAGTTTTAAACAAGCGTTAACATGAACATAATAAACAATGTAACTAAAGTACTGTTGTATCTCCCCCCCCCACACTTGTTACAAATATGTCTACTACAAGTTATAGGAGGGATGTAACTGTTGCATGGAACAAGTCTGTATGGAGGGATGTGGAAATGCAGATGCGGTTACCAAAAAGAACAGCAATTTGGGTCCCTTACTTACTTATTTACATATGGCTTTTAAGGAACCCGGAGGTTCATTGCCGCCCTCACATAAGCCCGCCATTGGTCCCTATCCTGAGCAAGATTAATCCAGTCTCTATCATCATATCCCACCTCCCTCAAATCCAATTTAATATTATCCTCCCATCTCCGTCTCGGCCTCCCCAAAGGTCTTTTTCCCTCCGGCCTCCCAACTAACACTCTATATGCATTTCTGGATTCGCCCATACGTGCTACATGCCTTGCCCATCTCAAAAGTCTGGATTTAGTGTTCCTAATTATGTCAGGTGAAGAATACAATGCGTGCAGTTCTGTATTGTGTAACTTTCTTCATTCTCCTGTAACTTCATTCCTCTTAGCCTCAAATATTTTGCTAAGAACCTTATTCTCAAACACCCATAATCTCTGTTCCTCTCTCAAAATGAGAGTCCAAGTTTCACAACCATACAGAACAACCAGTAATTGTTTGAGTCCCTACTTTCATAAACTTTGGGATTATTTGATTCAGGGGCTTTCGTTATTTGTTGAGGGTCAGTCGACAAGTAAAGAAATAACTTGCCTTCACTGCACTGAGATACACTGCCCTGAACCAAAGAAAACAAATCAACAGAATACGAGGAAGAGGAATTTGGTGCTGGTTTATCCCCTCTGGTGTACGGACCTGTGTTCCAAAGGATTAAGTAGATTATTGAATGTGTCCAACATCTTTTTCCCATGCAGCTGTTTCCACATTAACTTATTCCCCTCCTGTAGCTCGTAGTGGACTGCTACAGTACATCTCGTGCATGTGAAGTTCATACAACGTGTTAATCCCCTCCAAACCAGTGCATGTGAATCACATGGCGAGACTGCTGTTGCTGATACAGGACTCATATCCTATATGTATAGGATTGCCGTACTAGGTAAACCAACCATTTCTCTAATTCATCTGAACCTCTCGCATGTTATGTTGGTAGTCCTTAACAATCTGGCAAGAGGGAGGCTACAACAGTGCACTAGAAGATAATTATTTACATACGTATGGTACGTTTCCATGCTAGACTGAGCCTGTACATTATTTTTTAAAGTTCAGTATTTCTTTCTGGAGACTAATAATAATAAACCCTGGTTACTTATATTTTACAGTAGAAATTAGTTCAACAACTCAGTTCACTGTGTATGTGTTTATTTTATGAACAAATGTGAAGTGTGCGCATGCTGAACTTCAAATGATCAATGTTGACAGTCCTTGAATTGTTCCCTCTCCTCATCAATCAGCTGATCTGGCGCCATCTTATCTACAGCAGCAGTTTTCTTCCTCATTTTAGGACTTCATTCTAAAAGCAGGTGAAGTAGATAATGAGTTTTAATTATGTTAATGGTACTGTAACAGTTGTGTGTGTCACACCTGTCTCAAAAATTACTCTGAAGTTTATTTTATTTATTAACAACAAACTATAAAAGAAATAAACGTTTACAGAAGTAAGGTTGAGTTACTAATCAATACAATCTGAATATTACTTTCGCTTGATTCAGAATTAAGACATAATAAAGCACTGGTTAATGTCTGTCACACCCGTCCTACAGAGTATGACTGAGGTTATCAAACTACATTCACTATTACTTATAGAAAAGTGAATTAAATTAAATAAAGTTGAATTTTATAAGAGACTTCTGTGGTTGTATGTGTTCATGTCATATAGACTCATTCTCACAAATAAGAATAGTTTAAAAATATAGCCTATATATGTTCTTGCTCCAAAACATAATACATTTAAAATGTTTTTCTTCTTCTTCTAATTATTCGTAGATGAATACAGAAAAGAGAGTAAAGTGGAGAACATCAAAACAAAATTGGAGAAAGGAACTGAATGAAAATTGTAAAGCCAACAAAGTTTACTTGCTGAAGGAAAGGGAGAGAGATAGGAAGAGGCAGCAAATGCAAAGAAATGTTTACCTGCAGACAGGAACAAACTGAAGGCAGAAGAGAGCAGCAGCACAGGCTGAGCTTGGTTCTTACAAGTGTGTGCAGTCACTTGGATTGTAAGGCAGTTGAAAGAGTGAAGAAGGTGTTTCCTACAAGCCCGAGTAAAAAACAATAGGCTGTTATTAAACTTCTGGAAGCAAATCCAGATGTTCCAAATACAATGTTCAAGAAAAATAAGAAATCTTGGAACGACGTTCTACTTAGCAGCTGAAGAGGATGGTGAAGTTAAAATTATGCGTTTGAGAGTGTGTGACGAGAAAACACTCAGATTTTAGAATGGATGAAAATGATGTGTCTTATGTTTCATATGAACAACTGATCAGCATTCTTCCACAACCAACTATAAAGGTTGCAGGAAACAGCCCCTATCATGTATTTTCTAGAAGTATTTGTGTTTTAGAACTAAGTACTGTACTACTTCAGTTGATTTCTATGTTTGTTTGTCGTAATATTGTTAACATATTTTATTAAAATTATTAGAATTTAATTTAGTGCTTCCTAAAATCATATGGATCATTTTTAGTTTTAAATTTTCATTAATTTTATATACAAAACATAGGCCAAATATAACTTCACAGTGTCACACCCGTCCACCTGGAAAGTGTCACACCTGTTCTGTGCTTAATTATTTTTAAAATGCTATAATCTGGGTATAAATGTGCAATCATTACAGAAAACATTTATAACATTAAATAACCGGAACTTGTATTACAAAAATTCTCAAGATATTTGTTTTATTAAGTTCACAGAGCTTTCATTAGAGGTGTTCACTGCAAGTGCATATTTTTGTCACACTCGTCCTCGGACATTTACGATGCTGCAATCTTAAGTATTGTTAGAATTCTGCGACAATAGTTATACAGCAGGTGCAAGGTTTAATGTACTGCACTGTGATCCAAGTGTGAGAAGTGTAGCATGCACTGCAAAAAATCGGGGGTCAGTAAACTGGTTAAAAAAGTTATGCAAAAGTCACACCGGTCCACATGGAATGACTGTTTTCTAGACAATATTTAGAAGACTTTGATTTGACTTGGTCAAATACGTACAAACTACTAAAATTGGGCGGAAAGCAATAATAAATAATTCTAACCTTGTCAGGGTTCTCGCTCTCCTGTCACCTAGCTATCCCACCATCTCAGCATCATCCAACCCACCCTAACATTGTCACATTCCTTAGCCTCATTCCACTTCGTTGCCCCTCATCTAACCCACTCTAACTTTGCCATAGTCCTCAGTCTCCTGTCACTTAGCTAGTCCCTCATGTAAGCCATTCTACCAGTGGCGCCAACTTTTGAAAAATTTTGGGTGGGCTAAAAATTTTGAATTATAATAAAATATCAAATTCTCCCTTACGTGAATCGTGATGTATGTCTATTCACAACAATGATATACTATACAGAATGACAGAAAAATTAGAGATCTGACAATCTTTTTGATAAGTCAATAAAAATAACCGAATACAGATAGTGACTTAATTAAACCGTGATAAAGAGTTGTGTAGCCCTGTGAATATCAAGATTGTGATTAAGTTGTAAATTTAAGTTTAAATTAACTTTCTAATTTACGATTCGACTTTGTAACATAATATAAAGCAATATATGGACTCACCACTATGCAGCACGACGAGTTGCAAATGTGCTTCTCCTCACTGCGCTTCTTCCTATAAACTCGTCCTCCAAATCCAACTTTTCAGTGCTGTCCTTGTGTAGGCCTGTATTTAAAATAGGAATGTGATTAAGTCGCTTCTGGGACATTGCTGAACGGAGAAATGTTTTTAGCCTTTTAATTAATTCAGGCACTATTTCACAAATAACATGTGACTTCAGAAATTTAACTACATCTCCAAAATTTCTTAATTCAACACACAACATTGCAGCACTATCACACGCCATATTTCTCTGCAACCGTAAGATCTCATAGTCATTTATATCGTCATCGAAAACACACCTGACAATCCTGACATCGTCTTCTTTTCCGATAACAAAGTTTTCCATTGTATTCAAAATTTCACTTTCCTGAAAACACTCTTTAAGGGATGCTGTCACACAATCTATAAGTTTAAAGTATTTACTCCTAAAATATTCCTTCGTATCACTAAATTCATGCTCTGTGTGTTGACGATAGTCCAGGCGGCGAGACACTTTCCTTTGCTTCGGGGTCCTTGGTTCTGACAGATCCAGCTCATTTGCTCTTTTTGTAGTTTTGTCCCATAATATTTAATAGTTATCACGAAAAGTGTGGAATGTTTTTATCAAATTGTGAATGAGACAATTTGCTTCATGGAAATCAAGGTTTACACTTTGTAGTTTTATATTAGTTGCATCCAGGGTGGTAAATACCTGGGTCAGTCCATATGAAATTTTAAATTTTGTAACATCAAGTTCTGGATTTTTTCAGTATTCTAGTAAATGAATGTCATAATAATAAATAATTAAATGGCCTAATATGAACTTCATATCATCAATGATTGAAATGTAATGAAGGGTGAAATATTTGGGGAGTTGATATGTAGACTATTGTTAAAAATATTATTAAAAGGAGATGCTTCATTGTATCAACGTAAAAATTGTGCCAATACAATGTGTGGAAAAGGGTGTATGTTTTAAAATTCAGCTGAGTATTCAGGATATGTTGTGGGTGGTTTGCATCACTGTTCGAAGTCTAGTGAGTTCCAGCACTATCTTGTGGTTTCTTGCTGTGGTGGGGTGTGTTCATGATTGTGTGCAAAAGAGTGTATGTTTTAAAATTCAGTTGAGTATTCAAGGTATGTTGTGAGTGTGTTTTTGTGTGTTTGTAAATTTAATATTGTTCTAGATTGCCAAGTTTCTGGTTTTTCTGGCTGGATGTGCAGTATTTTCATGTCAGTGTCTAAACTGTCTATGTTGATGTAGTTATGATTGCAGTATATGATGTGTTCTGCATAGGTTGAATTGTTGTGTAGTTTAGTTATGGCTGTGATATGTTTGTTCCTTGTAAAGTATTTGAAATGATCTTCCAGGCTGTTCAATGTGAAAGTCATTGAGCCTACATGATAGTTTGTATACACGTGTTAAGTCGTATTTATTTGTGTTTCTTGTCTGTGTGTTAAGATGTTTTTGTAGTGTATTCTGTATTCTATATGCAATGTAGTATTTTTAGTTTCTTGAAAGATGATACAATCTTGTACGTGTTTTTGTTTTCTTATGTTAGTGTGATGCATTTGTTTTGTTCTTGTGTTTTGTTGCATTTTCTTGTTTGCATTTAGTCTTTCTTGTGATGTTGTCTGTCATGTATTCATTTTGCTGTGCTATGTAGGCTATCTGATAGTGTTTCTGTCAGAACATGGTGGAACGTATTCACCTCACATGATGGTCTTAGTTCCTTCATAGCAAAATTTGATTATGAGTGTTTCAAATCAAAAGCAATATTATTGTCGATGCAATAATTAGTAAGGAAGAGTTTGTTGAAATGCCTTGTACCAGTATATTACATGATGTATGTTCGTGGCCTGTTGCAAAACAGAAAATAAAAACAAAAAATGGTCTGGAATGTTTTGAAAGATATGGTCAACATACTCGGTACTGCTACATAACTATACAAAGTTAAAAAAGGATCGCTATTCTCAGGATGTCAATACGAAAACGAGAAAATTTCAAACATTATTGTGATTTGTTACATTGATAAGTAACGCAATGTAGCCTACACATTTATGTTTATTTCTTCCTGTGCTTAACTCCCGACTATTTTTATCTTCCCAAACAAGGCATTGGGATGAAGGTTGTGTATTACTTGGTGGGTATAACTAGTTTAAGTTCCTTGTTTTATAGTTAAAGCACAATTATGAAGCTTAATAAAGTGTTTACAGCAACATTATACCGAGAAATCTATTTTAATAGCAGTTCATAATATTATATCTGATAAGCCACATGTGTAAAGCAGCTTAACATTGTTGGCCGGTAGACAACATTGCTACTTCAGCTGTCAAGGCTGTGGTGATGCTTATTGGTGTCATTTATGAGGGTCCAGCCAGTTTGCTGACTAAACAGACAATCATTTTATTATGAATGTCATAATATGTTGTTGTTACCCAATGCTGGCCATCAGCGCTCTTGCTCTCCAATATTTCTCTGTGGTGGATCCATCAGGTAGAACTTCACAGGTTTGTAGATGATCTTCAGTTATTTCTTCTTCTTTGTTGTATAGAGGTCAATTTGGATTCATGTACATTCCTATTTTATTCATAATCGTGTTCCGTAAGCAGTCTGAATTTTGCTACTGCAGTTTTATGTGGGATTTCTGAATAATTTCTATTTTTTTTTTATTATTAAAATGCTCCATTTTTTATCTTTGGCTTTGTTATATAGTGCTCGGTTTTGCTTGATTGTATATTTGTTTTTAATTAGTCTTTTCATGCATGTAAAAGGTAGGCTTGTATTTGTATTCTGAATTAAATTGGATCCTTTTTTGGCAAGAAAATCAGCAGTTTCATTTCCAGCAATTCCGCAATGTGCAGGTATCCATTGCAATTGAATTTTTTTCTGTAGTTTTTGAAGTTGTTGAATCATTCTGTGACATTC
Organism: Periplaneta americana; assembly: GCF_040183065.1. Lineage (NCBI taxonomy): Eukaryota > Metazoa > Arthropoda > Insecta > Blattodea > Blattidae > Periplaneta > Periplaneta americana. The sequence goes on from NW_027185509.1 coordinate 919,750, forward strand.
TTTAATTTGGATTGACATCATTTTATATAAATTTATTGCGTATAATGCTGCTTTAGAATCAGAGAGAATGACAGCATTTTGAAATTTATCTATTCTGTATAGTAGGTGTTGGAGTGAGATATGAATAGCCATTATTTCCGCATCAAAATTTGTTGTATGATGTCCTGCTGGTTGATAAAATGAGAATAACGCACACGTAATTCCTGATCCTGAGTTGTTATCGATAGCAGACCCATCTGTGATTCTTCTGGTGTCATTGTTCACAGCTTCTAATGCTAGCGCTTTAGTGCAGGTTTGGAAGTTTTAGATTTTATAACTGGTTCTTCTAAATCTAGCTGAATATTAATTGGGTCGAAGGTTAGAGGGTTTCCTCTGGTTAAAATTAATGTTTTCTTTAGATTTAGGGAGATTCAATTCTGTTTTTATTTCCATGACTTTGGACAGGAAACTTGTTTGTGTTTTCAACTTGGTTGGTTGTAACAGTCTTTTTTCCCATTTTGTTGTTGTTAACCGTAGCATTTTTTTATGGTGTGTTAGTGCCTGCTCCTCTAGAGTGAGACATATTGGAGGGTTCTGTGTTAGGGCTTGCATTGCCGTGATTGGGGTTGATTTTGCTGCACCAGTTATTAGTCGCAGGGCCTGATTTTGGCATACTTCTAGTCGATTCAGGTTGAAATTATTTGCTGTAATTAATACCTCTGCATTGTAGAGAAATATTGGCTCGATGAATGTTTTGTGCGTGATGTTCAAAATCTGCCTAATATATATATATAGATCCTAGAATCGAATTGCGTAAAATCAAACTGCCTACAATTGAGGCTCCACTGTGTGTGTCTATATATATATATATATATATATATATATATATATATATATATATATATATATATCGGATTTAGAAAATAAAACCACTTGCCCTTCAATAAGGGTGACCATAAGGATCCAGAAAACAAATATATATATATATATATATATATATATATATATATATATAAGTTTACAATTAAACAATCAAAATACATACAATAAATTTCAAAAGAAAATTGAAATAATAATAATAATAATAATAATAATAATAATAATAATAATAATAATAATAATTGAAATAATAATAACAACAACAATAATGATGATAATAATAATAATAATAATAATAATAATAATAAAATAATTGCATCTGAGTCACTCTCCACTCCCTTTTCCTCCTACCATTACCGTTCACAGAAGCACTAGTGTGAACGGTGGCAACTTTGACAAAATTATTTAATATTTGGCTGATGAGGTAATCGACACAATTTGCCTGTTTGGTCGTCATGTGGCGTAAGTAAAAAAACCTTGTTTTGAGAAAAACAAGGTTTACTATTCCTCATATTTTAAAATTCTAGTAGGCGCCTAACAATCCCCATTATTGCCACTGAAATAATATGATGGAGCAAAAGCATGGCTGACTGTAAAAATGTAGCAGTGGTAGTACCTAACTTACTGCATTAGGCACAAAATGAGAGGCAAAAAATAATTTTGTGCTAAAATCACTAATGTGCTCTGTTGGTAGATTTATGTATATGGACTTACTGGTACTTGGCATTAATAATTCTCCATATGGAGGATGCGATGTCACTACTAACCTCAATTTCGATAATTTCTGATTTACACTACTAGGCGTCCAAGCACGCCAATTGACATACAGTATTGTAGAAGATACATTTATTCATTGTTGCTTTACAGCTCCGTCAACCAACTCCAAGCATGCTGTGTTACTTCTGTGCGCACGGTGGGAACGTAACGCAGTGGCGGCCTGCTTGTGTCTGTAACTGCAGTACAGTTTGCTATTACACTGTAGACGATCGGATAGTAAAGAGTACATCATGTGCTTTGATAAACACTGTTCATTGTGCCAACATTAAATTATAGCCTAAACGACTAAATGCAAATAGCCTACATTACAGAAATACAAATAATACATTGTACCAATATAACTAAATACAACTTAATTGTAGCATATACTTGCAACATCTTTTTAAGTATAGTTATATTGGAAGGAAATAATACATTGTTAGTGAAAGCTAGCAATTCACAAATGAAACTCCTACATATTTTATCCAATAGGCATGTTGAAAAATGCAAACAAAACATATTTACAACGATAATACTGGAAAGATGCCTTCAAATTAAAGTGATATAAATTGTGCAATAGGTAGTACATATCTAAATTAAGATTCCGATACTTTAAGGTTTACTCAGATCACGCTCTTGCTTTTTGACATCTTTTGGTTTGTACGATATGAAGTATATTGAAACACAACTCCGAACCCTTAACCCTTCGTTACTCGCGTTAAATTCCGTAACGCCAGTACTCACCTGGATTACAATGGTAATCCACATTTGTTTTTGTTTACAGACAAGGTTTAAACATTGGAATTAGATTTAAATGTTAAGAAATATATTGTTTTCAGTTATTACAGTAATAAGAATAGATATGGTACGCATAACGGAACGTATTAAATATAAATATTAATAATGAAATGGATAGTACACAAATTGCATTCAAGTGACATGTTTGCATAATATTTCAACACTGGTCGTGTCTTTGAGTCATAATTTATTGTTGCATCATAGTTAAGAGTTAGTTCACTATCATCATAATTATGTAGGTTATCTAGCATTGTTGCTCACTCGATGTTTGAAGGTCATCTGAACTCTTGATCTCTCTTAATCTCTCCCACGGGAAACGCAAGTTCACTACTGCTGACCTTACTTACGTCATATTTGATAACCGAATACCTCACTCAGGGGTGTAGCAATGAAAAAATTCAGGGATGTAACAATCATTCTCACTTCACTTGTAATATTTTACAGATGTTTTTGTGTATTGTAAGAAGGATATTGATGCACTTTCATGTTTATGTTTGCATTTCACACTTTACACACGTGAGTCTAATCTACATCTGATTCAATTATCTGAGTAGGCCTATGCATTTCTTCTACACAGTTCAAACAAATTACATCTGAATGAGTAGGACAAATTCTCTTCAAGCACTGGAAACAAGATTGTCTTGTGCTCTTGTTTCTTGTTCTACCACACATGTAGCACCTACCAATACCTTCTGGCCGTGTTCCTTCTTCTTGACCTGTTTGTGGAATGCCTAACAGTTGCTCTCCTCTTCTCTTTATTTCTCTTGGAATTGTCTGTTGGGTGATACGCTCGGAAATTAGTGGCTTCATTAGGTCCAGAGCAAGGGTTTTTAGGAAGTTTTTCCGTAGAATTTTTTGTTTGTTTGCAGAATAAACAACAAGAGCATTGACACCTGCTATGTTCAGTAAGTCAAAGAAAATAGTCAGAGGCCAGCGGCGTGAATTTCTGCTTACATCATAGGCTGAGCATAACTGGTCCAGGACATCCACAGCACATTTAGTTCTATTATAAAAAGATATTATTTCAGGCTTCTGGCTTCCTCCTGTTTCCTCATCCATTGCCTTATCATAATGCATGGTTGATAATGCTAACACTGTTTTGTTTTTCTTCGGTACATACGAAATAATTGTGCAGTTTTCATTGAATCCAAACAATGTACTGTTAACTTCCCTGTCTTGAGTAGTTGTGAAATGAGGAGGGATTTCTCTTTTGTTTTTTTTCAAGGTTCCTACAAGTGTAATTTTGTCATTTTCTAGAAGATCTAAACACAGAGGTATGCTCGTGAACCAGTTATCGGTGGTCACATTTCTTCCTGTTCCTTTGATGGGATGAACCAGCCTCTTCACCACTGCATGTGCACTGTTACTTTGGTGAAATGGACCATCTGGTTGAATACCAGCATAAATTTCCAAGTTATGAGTGTAATATGTTTTCACATCCACCATAGCAAAAATTTTGATCCCATATTTTGCTGGTTTAGTAGGTATATACACTTTCATGGGACATCGTCCTCTGAATGCAACCAACTGCTCGTCTATAGTTACATATTCGCTTGGAATGTAGCACCTTTGTGAATTCTGAACAAATAACTCGAACACTTCACGTACAGCAGCCAGTTTATCAATTTCTTTCCTTTCCTGCCTGTCATGAATGTTATCAAAGCGTAGACATCGTAACAAAAATTGGAATCTATTGTAGGTCATAGTCAGGTAAATTGACTCTATACCTGTGCCATTTTTATCCCATAGTTCTCTTACGTTCACTCTTCCCGATTTCAAAGCACCAGCAAGATACAAAATACCTAAGAGTGCTCGAATTTCAACGTCATTTGTTAATTTGCAATCTCTGTCACGTCCGTAATTACGCTTCACTTTTTCAATATAAATATTAGTACACCTTACTATTACATTGATTATTGTCTGATCAATAAAGCAGTCAAAACACTCTGTGTGTGTCCGCGCATTTTTTGCAGCTCTTTTAGGGCCCGGTAAATGAATCACTATATTTTGTGCTCTTCTTCTCCCTCGTAGAGATACTGGTTCTTCCTGCCAAATTGTAGTGTTGTCTCTTCCCGTATAGCAGTTTCCATCATTTATAGACATTAGTCTTTCATCACCATCACCATAATCATCCTCCTCCTCCTCATTGTCTTGTTCTGAATTAGAATCGTGAACTTCATTCAAAAGATCTTCTTTGTTGCTTTCATCATCACTTTCATTTTCAATGCCAACATCCAGATCTTCATCTAGCCACTTGCAAATATTGCTTGTATTTTCCGTGCCCATTGGAGCCAACTACAAAGAGGATGGAACAATATCACACACTTTTTTCATAAAGTTCCTGCATTGCATCACTCATAACCATATAAAAACTATTTCACTTACCTGAGTAAGAAACTGACGTCAGTACTCGCGTGGATTACAATGGTAATCCACTCGGAAAAACTGCGTATAACTTGATAAAACTCCGTATAACTTTCCAAAGCGTTGCGACAAATACGTCTAAACACCAGTAATGCCTCACTTAGACTGTGACGAGAAATTGCATTGACGCTCAGCTACGCAGTGCTGCAGGCGGTGACGTAATACAGGATTAAATATCAGTGGATTACTATTGTAATCCACGCGAGTACTGAAGGGTTAATGCACACTTCAAGTTACAGTCACTGAGATGGGCTCTTTCATAGCCTTTGTTACGTTTCACAGCTGAAAATAAAGCTTCACAAACATAGGTCGAACCAAACATTGAAATCAAAGATGCCTCACACACATATGCAGAGAGGGAATCTTGACTTACGAAATCGGCTGTTAAAGTCTAGCAAATTACGTCTGCTCCTATAACTATCAGCAACTCAATGCCACATTTCAAGTTGCTTAGTTTCAGTTGAACGTCTTTGAGAGTGCCATCAATATTTATGCTGAATGGTGTAGCAAACAGATTGAAATGCACTTTTAAGTGACTCAAATCTTGAAATCTGTATTCAAATTCACTGGAGATTTTCAACATAGCAGCCTACCTCTAAGAAATCAGAGTTCTGGACCACATGTGCCAACCTAAGAAAATGTCCGGGATTGCCATTGGACAGCTGATGTTCCCATAATGACAACATATTTTTTTAAAGCTTGAATACTGCAAAACATCTGTGTGATCAATTTGTTCCTCCCTTGAAATGACTCATTTAAAACATTCAAATGTTCAGTTATATCAGCCAAGAATGCAAGATCATATTTCCAGCTAATATCTGCAACAAGTTCTCCACTCATTTCCAGGGACAAATTTATCTCTTCCAGTAATTCGAAAAATCTACACAGAACTTTGCTACATTCCATGAAGAAGTATGTTGCCTCCCATTCGGGATCAAAATTGTTCGTTGGCATCAAAGGTCTTCGCTTTAACGGGATTCTTTCCATGAAAAACAGGCGTCGAGCTATGAGACACGACTGCTGCTCAATATCTGCACTGCGAGCAGCCAGCTGGTTGTCAGTGCTTTACAGCATAGAATAAAGAACATGTCCAATTCTTACGTTTGACATAAAAAATGCTAATATGAAATATATTCAAAATTAATACCGATACCTTAATAACAATAACATATTATATACAATGCAATATGTTTATCATTTAATAATATTACAATATTTACACAGTACTGTGAAATGTCAAGAATTCATCTACAGAATAGAAAGTGTGAGATATTAAGTAATTTTTTAGTTTTACCTTAAATAATGCAGGGTTTTGGTTATGATTCTTAATGTCTTCAGGAAGACTATTGAAAATTTTTACTACTATGTAATGTACTCCCCTTTGATAGCATGATAAATTTGATGATGACATATGAAAATCATTCTTTTTTCGGGTACTTATATTATATATGGTTGAATTAGTTGGAAAATTTTCTTTATTACATAAGAGGAAATTTATTAAAGAGTATATAATTATATTGATTTATTAAGGTCAGAATTTCTAATTAAAAAAAAATGGTCTACATGATTCTCTAGCCTTTGCTCCACATATTACCTATTCTAATTGCTCTTTTTTCTAATAAGAATAGACTATATTTTTACTATCTGTTGTCCACACCTGTGGAGTAATGATTAGCGTGTCTGGGCTGCGAGACCAGGTGGCCCAGTTCGATTCCCGGTCGAGGCAAGTTACCTGGTTGAGGTTTTTTCCGGGGTTTTCCCTCAACCCAATACGAGCAAATGCTGGGTAACTTTTGGTGCTGGACCCCAGACTCATTTCACCGGCATTATCATGTTCATCTTATTCAGACGCTAAATAACGTAAGATGTTGATAAAGCATTGTAAAATAACCTATTAAAATATACTATCTGCTGAATTACCCCAAAATATTATTCCGTAGGACTTAATGGAATTAAAATAGACAAAATATATTGTTTTTAAAATACTGCTGTTGAAAAACTGTTGTAACGACCTAACTGCGAAGAAATATTTAGAATATAAAATGTGCCAAAAGTCAAAAGGTGAATAGCAATGGCAAAGAAAGCTTTTAATAGAAAAAGGAGCATCTTCTGCAGATCTCTGGACAAAGAACTAAAGAAGAGACTAGTGAAGTGCTTTGTGTGGAGTGTAGGAATGTATGGGCCAGAAACATGGACATATGACGAAGTGAAGAGAAGCGAATAGAAGCAGTTGAAATGTGAATATGGAGAAGGATGTAATGTGTGAAATGGACAGACAGAATAAGAAATGACGTTATGCTGGAAAGAGTGGATGAAGAAAGAATGATGCTGAAACTGACAAGGAAAAGAAAAAGGAATTGGCCGGGTCGCTGGCTGAGAAGAAAGTGCCTACTGAAGGATGCACTGGAAGGAGAGGTGAACGGGAGAAGAGTTAGGGGCAGAAAATATTATCAGATGATAGACGACATTAAGATATATGGATCATATGAGGAGACAAAGAGGAAAGCAGAAAATTGGAAAGACTGGAGAAATCTGGGTTTGCAGTGAAAGACCTGCCCTTGGGCAGATCACTATGAATGAATGAATGTACCAAAAGTAATTTTAAAAAGAAAATAAGAGATGTACGTCTTTGAATGGAATTATAAGAACAGAGTTTATTCATGCCAGAGCGTGTATAATGAATGAAACACGTTTGCTTTCTCTCCTAAAAACTGAAATCGATGTGGTCTTCCTAAATATGTGTACGATATACCGGTGCTATGTGAGCATCAGTCTAACAGTAATTCAACTTACCGACCGGTGTGACAAAATTATGCTGGTCCAGGCAGTGTGAGGACCTCAGACAAGATAACAAGATGGCTCCTCCTTGTAGCTGCTATGGTGTGTACATAATGTCCACTGGGCCACTCTGTTGCCTCAAAACTGCAAAAAAAATTATACAGGAAACTATTTTATGTGTAATCAGTAGTGGCATTCTAACTTTCCAACAATCAGTTCTTTTGCTAATGACGCAAATGTCAATTTTAATATGCAATATGGGGTAAATTTCAGAACACGGATTTAACCCTTCCCCTCTACCCCACCACACCTACCTTGCAGCAAGCTACTTTCCCTTTGCGAAATATGCTAAGCAAGGTAACAATAAGCAGCTATACATAAAGAGAAACTGCATAGCAACATATTATTGAAGAATTGTGCGTAGAGTTATTTAAATCTCACAGATGTTGAGAGAAGAGAAATATAGAATATTTGCAACATCAACTAGATTTGAATATCTGACCACACTGACAAATTGTTTGAAATGCACTACACCCTCTAACTTTCCACTTCCCAAACATCAACCACTCTATCATTTAGTTTACTTTTCTCAGTGTTATTGCTACTGCCACTACTGAAAAAAAACTTGATAAAATGTTTTGACGTTTCATTGCACTACAGCACTATACTGATTGCTCCCTGCAAATAAGAGAAAAGAGATTCAAACATAAGTTTCAGTATTGCCAATACCATACTCGTAATGAAAAAAATAATTTATTTTATAAGAATGGAATTAAAAATTGTAGGACAAATGTAAAAACAGGAAAATGAAGTACCTTGTTTATGTACCTAATAGTGTATTTTGTAGTAGAAAGTCTATATATTTTTTAAGTTATATTTTTGATAAGAGGAAGAGTGCACTAATGTGTATATTGTTGAGTGTTTACACTTTGCTATATTCTTCTATAGAAACAGACCAATTCCTGCGTTTTGTTATGCGAACACACACAGCCATCATTAGTGTATGCAGCAGGTTGTCTTGGTAACCATGAACTGCCAAGCCTGTAAGCATATGTCGTAGATCTTAATTTGGTTGTGTCCATCACATCATCCGTGCAGTAGAAGTCTGGCCATATCTCTTCTCTTTTCAGGCGTCCTTCTAGTAGATGGTCTGATGAGTTGAGTCGCATCCTGAGGTCTTCAAGTAGAAAAGTTTCCTTGGCCAGTTTGTAAATTAGCCAGGAAAATGTAGTCAACATTTCGAGATACCAAGGGCACGTTTCTTTCATTTCCTCAATAGTGACTAGGTCTCTGAGACTTAGTTTATACCAATTACTTCCAGTCCGCAACTGATTATCAGTATAGTACCATGGCAGTGTCCAATGAGAGCAGAGTGATGTTCTGCGACTGCAGTTCTGTCCTGAATGCAGTATGACGTTGTTGTTGGTTGTAGGCTGATCTCTAAGTACTTGAAGGAGCTGACAATCTCAAGTGGTTGATGCTAGCGCATTATTGAGTACACTTTTGTAAGTCAGCCTCCTTTTCTAAAGACCATCTAGACCATCTTTCTTTCATTCATGCATAAATGATTTTTGTTTGCCTATTCTCTCAAAGCATTCAAGGCTCTTCAAAGATTTTGTTGTTTCCTCCGAATTTCGCTAAATTATGTTTTTGAACTCTACAGTTCACTGTTCTACATGCGCTGTTGCATTGAAGCGGAAGGGGTAGAGGACTGTCGACGTAATCGCAGATGGGCTTCAAGGGTGCAGGCATGCTGCGAGAAATAACAATATAATAATATGATCACTTCGAGCTGTATTGTCGTTTACTTTTGTATTATGTTTAGTGCAGTATTAAAGCTGGGGAATTTCTTCTTGAATTAATATTCTTCCTTTCTGTAAAGAAGCTTGCATTTTCACTTTAAAAAAATTAACAACTGGTTCTACGAACTTTGACAAATTTAACAAGCGGTTCAGGCAAACCAGCCGAATGACATAATTGTGTGTCATCCATCTTGTAACCCTTAAAATAAAATACAATTCATAAGTACAGCAGGGTCCCCAACAATGCGACCTAAAGAGACCGAAGTTGAAATTATGCTTCCGAATTACTAACTTTACTTTCCTCACTTTCTATTCAAGGTCTTCAACCTTCCGGTGGTTGCGCACGGACTGTCGCTCCACTGAGAACTATTAATATGGTTTTCTCGCGTACCTGTCATCCCAGTTTCTTCCCAATTTTCATAGCTTTCAACAAAAGACTTTTCATTACTGACACAAATTTTAAGCTCTGAACTCGCATTTGCTTATCAGTCATTAACAGTTGAAGAACAATGAACTATTGAAGAAATTTATAACTATAGTTTACAAACTTGCTATCACAGAAATCAAAACAAATGTAATCGACATGAATATCATACTTGAAGGCAAAAGTCTACTTTCCCATTAACTAAGCCTAAATGTCATACAAGTGCAGCACTTAAACATGGTGCTAGTTTCGGTCCAAGACTTTATAATAAAATTACAAACCATTTTACAAATTTGAGATATTTTAAAATTGAACCTTTTAAAAAAAAATGTATAAAATTATTCATGATATATAATATTAACAAATGTATGTATTTTTTACCCTTTTATTTCTGCAGACTATATTCAAGTTTTTATTGAATATCACTGGCTTCTGTCTGATAGTCAATTTGTATTATATGTGTTTTTTTCTCTCTTTTTCTCTTTCTTCTTCTTCTTCTTTTTTTTTTTTTTTTTTTGCTCTTGTGTGTTAGAATTAAGTTACTTACTGTATTTTAATAAACTGTCCTTGTAAATTTTATGTTATATTATTGTATTATTGGCTAAGACCACACCGTACACGAGCTTGGTTCTTACTACAGTGGCTAGGAACATTTTTGTTTTATAATTTTAATTCGTACTCACGTTGCCTACTAGCTAGCTAAATAAAGTAAAGAGTCCGCAATGACCTGTAATGCCAGTTAAAACTCCAGCAGTTACTCTGCTAATAAAGACCTAATGTAATGTAATCTAGTACAATATGTACATGTTTATGTCATGACTCCCATGTGTTGCTGCGACAAAGACAAAACTCGAGCAGCATATAAAAATGTTTTGGCTACATGGTGCGGCAATATCATGTCTCTCACGCCCACATAGTTAAGACTCTAATGATTGAATGATTTCGCACATCATTTTTTTTAAGATAAATATTTTCCACAAAAATGTTTGTCCATAACTTCTTTATGATTGTAAATAGATTTAAACCCCTTCATTTGCCAGTCCACAGCGACTGTGAGGGGCTGATCAGTCTATATTTTCCTTATTGGCCATTCGAGCTTTATGGTTTCGAAAACTGAATTTAGAAAAAGTCTCAATTATGAAAGACTGAATTGACAGAAGCATCACTCCTAGGAGCAGTAACAAACTACAAATACTGGACAAGGAAAGAATGTAGGCTTAGATACAACAACCACAAGTCCACAATAAAAATTGACAGTGATACTTTCCATTTCGAGCTCAATGTCAATTTTTATCTTTAGTAGGTATCTCACCAACTTTGCCACATCAAAAAATTTAACTGTCAAAAGTACAACATTTCCCCATAAGGAAACACATAAATATACTTGGACCTCTCCAGACGGATTGACACATAGCCAGATAGATCACATCTTGGTAGATAAAAGAAGACATACTAGTATAGTAGACATTCGAACCTTCAGGGGGGCAGACTGTAATTCTGACCATTATTTGGTAATTGGAGAACTAAGAGAAAGACTATCAGTAGCCAAGCAAGTAGAGCAACAAGTTAATATTAGAAGATTCAATATTCCGAAATTAAAGGACGATGAAACTAAGATCGAAATTTCAAATAGATTTGCCGTATTAGCAAGTTCCGACGAAGTTGAGGAAGAGTTAGATGTTAATAGCATGTGGGAAAATATCCGAGATAATATCAAAATTGCAGCTGAGCAGAGCATAGGTTATTATGAAACTAAGAAAAAGAAACCGTGGTTTGATGAAGATTGTTGCATGGTAGTAGAAAGAAGGAAACACGCAAAATTGACATTCTTACAGGATCCAGTTGAGGCGAATAGAGATAATTATTTCAATAAAAGACGTGAAGCAAATCGTACACTTTGGAAGAAAAAGAGAGATTACTTGAAGGAAAAACTGAATGAGGTAGAAACAAATAGTAAAAATAAAAACATTAGAGATTTATGTAAGGGCATAAAGAAATTCAAGAATGGATATCAGGCAAGGGTAAACGTAATCAAGGATGAGAATGGTGACTTGCTTGCAGACGCTCATTCAATACTGAACAGATGGAAAAACTATTTTGGGCAACTACTAAATATACATAGGCCAAATGGAAATGATCGGGACGAAATTGAAATACAAACTGCTGAGCCATTTATACCCGAACCCACACTTTCTGAAGTCGAAATTGCGATAGAAAACCTGAAAAATTATAAGTCTCCAGGTATAGATCAAATTCCAGCAGAATTAATTACAAGAGGGTGGAAGCGCATTATCTAACGAAATTTATAAGCTTGTACTAGTTATTTGGGAAAATGAAATTGTACCAGAACAATGGAAGGAGTCCATAATCGTGCCCATCTTTAAGAAGGGGGCCAAGACTAACTGTAGTAACTTTCGAGGAATATCACTTTTGTTGACGTCGTACATAATTTTGTCCAATATTCTTTTGAGAAGATTAACTCCATATGTAGATGAAATTATTGGGGATCATCAGTGTGGTTTTAGGCGTAATAGATCAACTATTGATCAGATTTTTTGTATTCGACAGATAATGGAGAAAAAATGGGAATATAAGGCCGGGTACACACAGAATCAGACGCGGCGCGGTGCGACGCGACATTTTGTCTCGTGGTACTTGTCTCCTATTGATTTCTTATGATGTGGTGCACACAGAAACAGACGCGGCGCGACGGTCGCGAGCAGACACAAGGAGACACGAAGAGACAACATCGAATTACTGCTAGAAGTTCGTCGCGAGGAGACTGTTTGATAGCTGCAGTGTACTGCGCATGCGTTAGTAGTGGCTATGATTGCACGCTTTCATTATCTACAAAAAATACTATTGTTGTGTAGTGCACATTATTCATAATGGAGCTCGATGCGGATAAATTAGATGATTTAGTACAGGAAAGATACATTTTGTACAATCTTTGAAACAATATCACGAGAATAATGTGGTTTCTGAAAATATGTGAAAAATTGCAAATGATATGAAAGCACCAGGTGAATAATATTTTATAATAATAACACTGTGTAACAAATGTTAACATTTTTTTTCGCGCTATACATGTGATATATGTTTTCTATATAATTTGAGCCTCCCTTTATACGAATATGACAATAAAAACAGTTGTTGGTTACGGTTTTTGAGAAATTTTGGAATTTATATCTATTCAAAATATTGTTTTATATAATGACAATAAGGCTAAATATTCACTGTTCAGAAGATTACAGCTTTCTTTTTCTGCATTTTCTTTTACACTGGGCATCAGCTACATCACGAGCTAAAGTCCAACAATAGTCTGCTAGCATATTGGTACTCCACTGTTCTTGGTATCTTTTTTCCATAGTTGAAATTTCTTGAAGGAAGCGCTCATCATGCTCATCACTGAAATCGCACAATTCTCGGGAAAAAATAGTCAAGATGTGAGTGAAGGAAGTGAATTTTTAGGGAAATTTTACAACCCCTAGTTTAATACGCCAACAGTAAATTTTTCACTAGTTCTTCATAGTTCTCACTTCTACAGTTATCCAGAAAATTAATTCAACTTCCTTGAATGCAATCCAGACGGCTGTGTCTTTTCCTTCCAGCAAAGATTCGAAGTGATTGTCCATTATTTCTCTAATTTGTGGTCCATTGAGAACTCCCTCTATTATTTTTGAATCACTAATAGCAGGAAATGTTAAGGAATGCGCGCTGGTCCGAGTCCTCATGGGGGAAGAAATTTTCTCATGAAATTTCGGCCAGTGTATGGGACCGGTGCCAACCTAGCATCGTGATGCACTTGGGGAGCTACGATAGGTAGCGAAAGCAGGTTGCGAAAGCCAGATATAACGACTGGGGGGGGGATCATCGTGCTAACCATACGATACCTCCATTCTAGTAGGATGATCGTCCACCTCTGTTTTGGCATGTGAACGTGAGGCCAGCAGCTGGCTGGTCGGTCTGGGCTCTTCACGGGGTGTAGCGCCACGGATTATTAATAGCAGGAAATTTTTCCTGGATATTTTTAAATGCTTCAGTTTTATAATTTATCTCTTTAACAAAATTCTTCATTAACCCTAACTTATTGTGTAAAAGGGGTAAATTATTTCGCTTTCAGGTACAAGGGGTTGATGTATAATATTTTTCTTCCTTGGCTCTAGTGATTTTCGTTTTATTTTATAATGCTTATCTAGAGCGCGTGTATGGAGTAACGGTCAGCGCGTCTGGCCGCGACCAGGTGGCCCAGGTTCGAATCCCGGTCGGGGCAAGTTACCTGGTTGAGGTTTTTCCGGGATCTTCCCTCAACCCAATATGAGCAAATGCTGGGTAACTTTCGGTGCTGGACCCCGGACTCATTTCACCGGCATTATCACCTTCATTTCATTCAGACGCTAAATAACCTAGATGTTGACACAGCGTCGTAAAATAACCCAATAAAATAAAATAAAAATAAAATATCTCGAGTGCGACTCTCCAATTCGTACAGAAAGCAGCAAAATTTTGCGTAGCCTAATTGCACTCCAAAAAGCAATGCTACAACCTTCAAATCCGCACATATAAACCATTCGTACTTTGAATGTTATCATTAAAGCACACTTTAAAGAAATACACGTCTTACACAGAATACTAACACCACAGAAATATCCTGGTAAACTGAAGCGTTTTCATACGGCGAACCTGTTTCTTCCCCTCCAAATGGAAACGAAAAGGGCAATAAAACAATTTCCGCTTCTAGAAGTGGTTTTGACATGGTGATATATTGCAAAATATAAACTACAGTAGGCCCTAATGTAATTAAAGCTCACCGTGAAAGAAATGCACATCTCAAGTAAAATCAGGTAAACTCAAGTGAATTTATACCGCGAACCTGTTTCACTCCCTCGAAATAGACTCGTAGACGGGCAATAAAATAATTTCCCTTTCTACAAGTGCTTCTAACATGGTGCCCTACTTATACTAATACTGTTTTCACATAATGGGTCTTCATATTTGTAAAACAAAATAGTTACACACGAAATACGGTGATTTTTTGAAATAAAATGCATAGTAAATTAATTATATTGTGCATCTCGAAAACCCGAAGTGATGGTACATTTTGCTTGTTATTTTTTTAATTCAGGAGGCCGAAATTAGTAAGAATTTGTTAGTTTTATGTCTGGCGCAAAATGACTATTAACCAGTGTAATTTGTAGTAAGCCTAATTCTCTGCTCTATACTATCATCATTATTGATTTAATATATTATTTTTCTTTATCGTGAGTCGTGAAGTAGTCATAACATAAAAAATGACGTTTGTGCAGTACATTTTAATTTTAAGACTCTTTCAATCGTATAGATTTTTAGGAGCTTGCGTCCTTAGGAAATAATAAGCAAATGCAATAGAATTTTTCATATAGACAGTCCTCTATTATTGACGCCATTTTCTAGCCTAGGCCAGTTTTCCAAACCCACACAGCCAGCAAATCAGTTGTCGCGAGCAGACAGTTTTAAGCTGTCGCGAGGCGTTGTAAAGCAAAATGTAGCGTCGCGCCGCGCCGTGCCGCGTCGCGTCTGATTCTGTGTGCACCTGGCCTAAGGGTACAATGCATCAGTTATTCATAGATTTCAAAAAGGCATATGACTCGGTTAAGGGAGAAGTTTCATATGATATTCTTATTGAATTTGGTATTCTCAAGAAACTAGTCCGATTAATTAAAATGTGTCTCAGTGAAATGTACAGCAGAGTCCGTATAGTTCAGTGATCAACAACTCGCGTATGAACGGGCACGGGCAGTGCTTGGCTGTTGCGTGCTTACTGTACCGGGCAGAGGACCGGTTTGTAATGTTGCGTTGTAGTGAACAGAGGTGGTTCTTGCCATCCATTTAAACAAGAGATGTGAGGAGCAGAAAACATTTCAAAACGTAGGCACACTCAAGTAATATAATTTACAGATACATTATACAACTCACAGCAATGAATATGGCAGATACGAAGATGAAGAGCTTGCAGTATTAGTTCAACAATTGAAGGAAAATGAGCTAGAAGTTGTTTATGATCACAATGTTAGTGAATCGGCTGTGTGACTCAGTTATAAAATTTCACTTGTATTAGTAAGATATTAGAAACCTTTTAAAGATTGAAAATTTGAAGAATGTTTAATTGCAAGTGAAGAACTTTTGTCACAACAAGTGTAGGAATTTGAATGTATCAGCTTGTCTCCTTCCACCGTGATGCGTCCCATCCGAGGTCTAGCCGAGGACGTTCAGGTGCAACTAGTAATTATTTGTCACCTTTCTTTTGTTATTCTTTGGCAGTAGATGAAAATACTTACATTAGTGATAATCCCCACTGGTGATTTTTGTAAGAAACGTTATTGAAAACCTTCAGATTAAGGAGAGCTCTTACATATTGTTCTCATAAAGGATACTACTGCTGGTTCCGATATTTTCATGTAGAGCCTGTAGAAATTATTTTGGACTTTCTTGAAATAAACTTATATCCTTGGCAAGCAATGGTGCTCCTTCCATGGTTGGAAGTAAAACGGGTGTAATAAGGAATCTAAGGGACGAAGTGAAAAGCGTTAATTTATCCCATGAAGTTATTTCTATTAACTGCATTATACACCAACAATTAGAACGAAAGATCTCACTCATCGTCAATTTAAGTCTTTCTTGACGAATGCAATAGTGAGTATAGCGATCTGATATATTATAATAAAGTGCGGTGACTAAGTCGTGGCAAATTATTGGATAGGTTCTTTGAACTGAGGGAGGAAACATCATCGTTCACGAAGAAAAAAGAAAAGCCTGAATCATAAGTGAAAAATGAAAAAATGGATTTGTGAATTTGCCTTTTAATGTAATTATCTGAATGCTTTAAATTGTTTTCTACAAGGTAAGAACAAGATTATTGCACAGTAGGTCCGGGGTTCGATCCCAAGTGGTGACGGGATTTTTCTCGTTGCCAAACTTACAGAACGGCCCCAGGTTCACTCAGCCTCCTATAAAATTGAGTACTGGATCTTTCCCGGGGGTAAAAGGCGGTCAGAACGTGGTGCCAACCACACCACCTCATTCTAGTGCCGAGGTCATGGAAAGCATGGGACTCTACCTCCATGCCCTCCAAGTGCCTTCATGGCATGTGACGGGGATACTTTTTTATATGATAGAGTGAAGGCGTTTAATATGAAACCACCTCTAATTATGGAACGTTAGCTTAACTAAAAGCAAAAGTTACAGCACATTTTTCAAAATTAACAACGATATAGGCCTACTAGTTTCTTAAGACTTTGGATTTCGAAGAATATATTCACACATCATGCGATCTGCGCCAGGATTTTGATTCGAGATTTAAAGACTAGGGAAATTTTAAATATGATTTTCGATTATTATCTCTAATTGGAACTTATTGATTTACTTTACAATAGTGAATTGATGGGCAAATATCAAAACAAAAGAACTTTATCTGACTTTTATATGAACTTTCCGATTGTACAGACATACATGTTAGGATCCATATATCTGTGCGAACAGTAATTTTTTCCTATGATGAAGATGAACAAGCCATGTTATGAAACCAAGTATCGGATCACAACTTAAAATGTGCTCTCAGATTATGCACTATACAAACAATAGTTCCAAACGTTGAGAAATTGCTGAGGGAAAAGAGAATTAAACAAATCCCGAAAAATCAGTGCTAATGCCAGTGTTGAATGAACTGAATGGAGTTAATTTCTGCATTACTACTCTTAGGGTTTTTATGTGTTTTGTTCAACACTTTCCCTAACAGAAGCAGTTTACACATTCACAGTAATTGTCATGCATTACCCGAATAATTAACACGAAATGTGTATTACATTTCTAAAAGTAATTATAAATTTATTAACTTCTAACTTTGTTGAAAATAGACTACAATGCTTTTCAAATTGGGTAACATGGTTTATTTAGTTATTTCTATTTAGCCCGTATCTTTTTACATCAGAAAACAATCATACACCTGTGTAGTAAATTCATATTGTGGTCCCGCCGCTGAACGTCTGCCCTGTTAAGGCTGGTTCACAATAAACCGGGAACGGAAACGGCAACGAGAACGAGAACGGAAATAATGTTAAAATAAATGTATCTAGAATGCTCATATTTAAATACATTTATTTTAACAATATTTCCGTTCTCGTTTTCGTTGTTGTTTCCATTTCCTGTTTATTGTGAACCAGCCTTTACGACTTTCACTTGCCCAGCGGGCGAGCGGGCAAGGCTTGATGACAACACAGTGCTCTGAGTTGAGGACCACTGGTATAGGTCATTTTCTGTCAGATGTGTTTGCAATTCACTGTGGGCTAAAACAAGGAGATGCACTATCACCTTTACTTTTTAACTTTGCTCTAGAGTATGCCATTAGGAAAGTCCAGGTAACAGAGAGGGTTTGGAATTGAATGGGTTACATCAACTTCTTGTCTATGCGGATGACGTAAATATGTTAGGAGAAAATCCACAAACGATTAGGGAAAACACGGGAATTTTACTTGAAGCAAGTAAAGAGATAGGTTTGGAAGTAAATCCTGAAAAGACAAAGTATATGAATATGTCTCGTGATCAGAATATTGTACGAAATGGAAATATAAAAATTGGAAATTTATCTTTTGAAGAGGTGGAGAAGTTCAAATATAAATGATACTCAGGAGGAAATCAAACACAGAATAAATGGGAAATGTCTGTTATTATTCGGTTGAGAAGCTTTTATCATCCAGTCTGCTGTCAAAAAATCTGAAAGTTAGAATTTATAAAACAGTTATATTATTGGTTGTTCTTTATGGTTGTGAAACTTGGACTCTCACTTTGAGAAAAGAACATAGGTTAAGGGTGTTTGAGAATAAGGTGCTTCGGAAAATATTTGGGGCTAAGAGAGATGAAGTTACAGGAGAATGGAGAAAGTTACACAACACAGAACTGCACGCATTGTATTCTTCACCTGACATAATTAGGAACATTAAATCCAGACGTTTGAGATGGGCAGGACATGTAGCACGTATGGGCGAATCTATAGAGTGTTAGTTGGGAGGCCGGAGGTAAAAAGACCTTCGGGGAGGCCGAGACGTAGGTGGGAAGATAATATTAGAATGGATTTGAGGGAGGTGCAATATGATGATAGAGACTGGATGAATCTTGCTCAGGATAGGGATCTATGGCGGGCTTATGTGAGGGCGGCAATGAACCTCCAGGTTCCTTAAAAGCCAGTAAGTAAGTAAGTAGGTACCTCACCATTTAATTTTCACAATTTCGGAACTTAATCTTCTATTAAAGCCACGATCTTTTTTTCAACATTCACATTAGCATGTGCTTACTCACAGTCTGACAAACACTAAAGTAAATTAAAATTGAAATTCAACTGAAAACATTCAACATTTTAATACATATCTTCAGAGCTGATTTTCGTTACCGGTACTCAATTAGTACATCACTCTGTGATTGTTTTTTTTTTTTTATTCAGGAAATGAGCTAAGAAAAGGAAAGAATGAAAGAATTGGGCTGGCTTGAATAATTGCAACTGTGCTGTATCTCAACATTCTACTTGGAATACAACTCTTTTAATTAAAAAAGTTTTAATAAGTAGGTACTTCTAGGGTGACCAGACACCCTCTTTTGTCCGGATATGTTCTCCTTTTTAGGCCTTTGTCCAGGGTTCGAACGGATTTAAAAAAATCGAGAATGTCCTCCTCGTATGCCTGATATTTTGAAATTATCTGATTTGACGCCTTTCTCATCAAGTAACTTGCTTGTAGGTGGCATCAGCAACGACAGAATATACTCTTCACCAATGATCATAACTCTCTTTGCTCCTATTTGTTATGCTAGCTGTTTTCATATGTAGCCAAGTGTAAAAATCATTCTACATTATCAGTTTTGTCATAAGTATCTTAGAGCACTCTGGTTAAAAAAGTAACATACTGATACGCGAAAATGTCACATATTACATTTCTGAAGTAAGGTATTCAATTATAGTTCCGTTCATTTTCATATGTAGCTAACTGTAAAAACAATATTATCAAGTTTTTTCATAATTATTTTTTAATGAAATAGATATTAATATACTTATAAGTATGATATAAGCCTAAATCTGTACTGTAAATGTTTTGTAATATAATAGATACTGACATAATTTAAAGTACAATAAGACTAAATCTAAATACATATTTTCTGTCCTCTTTTTTCAAACAATGTCCTCCTTTTCGAACCTTTGTGCCCTCTTTTTTTTATCAATGTGAATCTGGTCCCCTCTAGGTACTTCGGTATTTAAATGAAGCGAATAATTATCAAACTTAATGTGTTTGAGAATATCAGAGTTCAGGAGGATCTATACAGACCACACCTGGGGGCATCAGAATGTAGGTACCTATCTATGTTTCACTAGCGGTAACAAATGATATTCACACATAGTGGGAATCTTGTTCTGCAGCTATTTGATAAAAAGTCGAATTCTTCTCAGCTGTCACACATGGTGAAATTCTCCGTCACGTTTGTCCCAACCCATAAAGGTCATCTCCTTCAGGATTTTGTCGAGGAGTCGTGCCACAGCAGTAGGAGGAAGTGTGTTGCTGGAGTTCAGCTGCTGGAAGAGCGAAGATTTATCAAATATGAGTTTTGTTTTGACTTTCCATAAATTAAACATTTTGATTATTTGTACAGTTTTGTTTCTGCATTACATATAATACATATAATCTACGTAAAGAATTATAAACATAAAATATGCAAGCTAATAAAGGAACCTGTCCACAATTTTGTGTTGGTGGAACTATTAATATATGAAAAATACTCTAATTTCTAGATGAAAATTTTCTGACAGAACTAGGGAATGTTTCAGAACAAATGAAGTCTATAATTTTATAGTGAAAATGACGACTAAAATGGTATGTAGATCTTTAAAGTCATTTTTGACATTTCATTTTGTCCTTGGAACAAAAGACAAATCGTGTTTCTAGAGTTAATTGCCACTGTCTAAGCTATACAACTGAGTATAATAAAATATAATGATTACACATATTTCTCCTCCAAATTCATTATTATTGATGAATTTTACTAGCATTCTACCATACTTAAATAATTTCAATTTTTTTTCCTTCCTTATCATTGAAATCTGTTTTATTCTGCTCCAGTCTATTACATCTGTTTAATTATTCTCCATTCTAATTAATGATGTATACATTTAATTCTGTTCCAGTCAGTTCTCTTGTATCCTGTTTTACTTTGTTATAATGAGTGAATAGATTATAGAGAAACCACAATGCAGCAATTCTGCTATTGACCAAGCTGCTTGCAGGTAGGGTTGCCATAATAAAGAAAGACAAAACCAAGACATGAATGACACGTAAATTGAATCAACAACAGGAAACATATGAATTTCTAAGAAACGCACACTGCATTAAATATGGACATTAAAAATAATTTATTTACTATACACACATAAGTGGGTGGCCAGGTAGCTCAGTTGGTAGAGCAGCTGGCTACGGACTGGAAGGTCCGGGGTTCGATCCCAGATGGTAACAGGATTTTTTCTCGTTGCCAAACTTTCAGAACGGCCTCGAGGTTCACTCACCCTCCTATAAAATTGAGTACCGGGTCTTTCCCGGGGGTAAAAGGCGGCCAGAGCATGGTGCCGACCACACCACCTCATTCTAGTGCCGAGGTCATGGAAAGCATGGGGCTCTACCTCCATGCCCCCCAAGTGCCTTCATGGCATGATACGGGGATACCTTTTTTTTTTACACACATAAGTATCACTTATTTACTTAATATGGACAGAGTTGGACACTTCAATAATACACTTTATTTTATCTTTCACCTTCTTATTTGGCATGGGAATTACATTATTACCATTTATTTGAGTGCAAACCATTCAAATTTGTGTATTACCACCACAGTACCACTCATACTTATCAGAACTATGAATAGAAGAAAGTAACTTTGTTTCTGAATGACTATGTTAAATTCACTGCAATTTACATTTTTCATATTATACTGATTTAAGTGATTATCTGTTCCTTTCGTCCACTGAGCATTAATCAAAGGAAATACTCTTTCAACGTCGCACTATGCACTGCTCCACAGAAACAGAGCTGTACCCATATTTGTGCAAAGAGCATCTTTAGAACTTTCCTCTTTGTTGCCCGATAGGAAAGATTTTTCAATTGATAACCAGAAGGTTCTCATTCAGTTCCAAGATGTGTAATTGAGCATAATTTCCACATTATCCCACGAACATTGTTGTTGTTGCTAAGGATCTTCGTTCTCCTGCGGCGTCCCAATAGTATCTGGTGAGCTGCGATGGTAAATCGGCATCTATTTCCTTTATTGCTGGGCATGTTCTTTATCCGTGATGGAGTTCTGATTTCTGCAGAGTGTGCACTGTGGATGTAGTATATATAATTCGATGCAGATGAAAGGCAGGACAATCATGTTCGGTTCTTAAGCGAAATATAGCGACAGTAAATCTGGGATGTTATTACTGTCTAGCAGAATGTTCCAAGGTTTGAATTCGCTTTTCTTCAGGAATTCGTGTTTACAAAAAGACTGAAATATGTGTTTGATCCTGACTTTTGAGGCATGAAAAGAGATTGTAATATTTTGAGTTTGTCTGATGTTTGTTCCTTTTTTGGCCAGGAAGTCAGCTTTCTCATTACCTACTATTCCACAGTGTGAGGGTATCCATTGAAAAACTACCTCTTTACGAAGCCCTTGTAGTATTTTAAGAGCAGAAAGAATTTCTCTTTCTCGTCTGTTTTCTGGAGGACTCGATGTTCGTGCTTGGAGTCCAGATTTACAATCACTAAGTATAACTGCTTTGTTAAATTTATGTATGTGATGGAAAGCTGTATTGATTGCTTCTAATTCACCATCATAATGAGTGGACATTGTTCCAAGAGATACGTAAAAGCTAAAAAAGTCACTTAGATTCCTGCTCCAGCGTTACTGTGTTTATCAAGCAGAGATCCATCTGTACAAATATGAAGCCATTCAGATTTTGGATATGGTTTCAATAGCTAATGATTTTAATATTGATTGATCAATGCCATGTTTTGCAGTGATGTATTGTATCAAATCATTTTCACATTTAATTTCGGACTGATAGAGTGGGTGTACTGAGAGTAGAAGCTTATCTATATTATCAGTTGTTTGTACATTGTTTTCACTTTGTAATTTATAAATATCCTGGAAGAAGTCAGATTGTGTTTTGAGTTTCCGTTCAGAATTTTTATAGTTCCTCCAAGAATCATTGTTTGGAATTCGTTTTAATTTCTCAAATAAAATAAGACTTTGTTTCTCAATTTCGTTTTTAATAGGGATATTGTTAGTACTTATTTGCGTGGGGGCAGATTTAACATCACCTGTAATTATCCTCATAGCTTGATTCTGGACCATTTCTATTTCATTAGGTTGTGTAGATATAAGAACTGCACTGCCATACATTAAAACTGGTTTCACATAAGTCTTACAATATGTTGTATTCAGTGTATGTACTGAACAACCCCATTTACTTCCAGCTAGTCTTTTCATCACTGTCAGCGTATTTTGCACTTTCTTTAACATTTTCAATATGCTTCTTCCATGTAAGTTTTGAGTGCACTGTCACACCGAGGTAAATGTAAACTTCTGTTTCTTCTATGGATTTATTATTAAATGTGAGTAAGACTCTGGGTCTAGTGTGACAAAGAGTATTTGGTTTTAGACAAGTTGATTTCCACCTCATTCTCAAAGCACCAGTCTTGTAATTTCAGTAGGGCTTTGTTCATTTCTGTTGATAGATGCATATGTTTCTTTTGTGGTGCCGATGTCCACATTATGAGAACATCGGCATACAGTGCACATTTAACATTTTTTGTTTTGTTTAACTCAGATGGTAAATCATTGATGAAAATATTAAAAAGTGTAGGGCTAGATATTGCCCCTTGTGGAAAGCCTTTGTGAGTTTGTCTATATTTTGATAGGTATTCATTGAATTTTGTTGCACAAAATCTTTGATTACCAGTACAAAAATTGTAGAGCCAGTGTAGCATTTTATTATGTATTCCAATAGTTTGAGTCGAGGTACAGAATCATAAGCACTTTTGAAATCGACATAAACAGTCAACATTGTTTGTTGCTTGTCCAAACAGTCTTTAATTTCTTGGCTAATCCTACTCATTTGTTGTGAAGTTGACTGATATTTCCTAAATACTGCCTGTTCTTTGGCTATTATGTTTTCAGTTTCCAAATATCAGATGAGACGATTGCAAATCATTCTTTCCATTACTTTAGCTAGTGTACTGGTAAGTGATATAGGTCGGAAGCTTTCAATTTGATTTTGGTGATTTGTTTTAAGAATAGGGACAATAATAGCTTTTTTCCACATTATTGGTATTAGGGATGTATTCTATATTAAGTTGAAGATGTCTAAGCATTTCCTAAGAGTGACTGTGCGAAAATGTTTAATCATTTCTACAGATATTTTATCTGGACCTGGACTCTTCTCGGACTGTAATTGAGCAATGGCTTTTTGAAGCTCATTCATATTAAATATGGTGTCTAATGTATAATTTGTTTTACTTTTGAATTCATCCCTAACATTCCTCTTAAGGAACTTCTTGTTATTTGATCTTGACTTGGAGGAGGAAGCAAAAAGTTTATTAAAAGCGTCTGCTATGTCTTTATCATCTATTAAAGTTTTCTCTTTGTGTATAATAGGTTGTTTTTTTATGTTTTTCTTTTTATTATTTAATGAAGCAATGAAATTGTGTACTTTTCCACTATCTGTAATGAATGCTATACAAAAATGTTTCAAAACACTGTTTTTTTTTCTGCATACATTATTTCTTTCCTAAGATTTGTTGCTGCAATTTGTAATTTTCCAGATTTCTGTCCGACTGCATTCAAAATCGCGGAATTCAGTCTTTTCGGCCCGGACCTTCTTCTTCACTATAAAATCACGGACTGTCCGCGAAATCCGTGGCATGTGGCAACCCTGCAGTCGCAGCCCAGTATTGGTAATCCGATGCCACAAAGCAGTGATATAAAATATTACTAAATATAAGCATTTAACCCACCGTTCACTCACTCAAGTTAAGAATGAATATGCTGAAACTGTCTGCTTTCCTGTTCCAAATATTTGTCGAATCTGCTTTAAAAGTGACGCATCATTTGCTGCACTTCTCATGGAGACAGTGTTTTTCAAGATGCGGTTTTTCAGCTCTTTCAGATTATTTTTCCACATTTAGACTTCTCTAGAGATCACATTCATAAGGGCTCAGTTTAGTATCGACCAAAAAATAATCCACAAACCCTGCAAAAACTAAAAAATAATTGTATTCGGAATCAGTGATGATTTCAAGAGGTGGCTGGGGAAGGACATCCTCCCCTGGATTCCACGATGTTCCCACTCGAGATTTCAGAAATATTAAAAGTAGAAAAAAATAATTTATAGAGTATTATATTTCAATTTGATATGACTTTACAGTAACTGAAACAAATTATTGTGTTATGTAGATTGTCAGATAGTTGTTTCCTTAAAGGTTGGTGTGCCACATTTAAACCATCTCAATCTCCAGTCTTGTTTATTACAGTTAAGAAGTCAGTGCTGTGTTTTTATTAGCGTGATTTCCAGTCTTAGTTTTGTTTAGCAAATATAATAATTTTGTTTACTGAAATAGTTGTAGCACATAAAGTAAATATAAATATTTCAGTGTATGATGGCAAAATAAGAGACATTCTTTACTTTTCTTAAAATGAAAAGATGTACCAAATTGAGAAGTCAATGGAAAGAGGACCTGTTGAATTTAATGAAGTTAATTCTCAATTGACTGTAAGTGAAAGCGAAATCTGTGAACTGGTAAAATTCATCTAGTGCTGTTGGGCAAGTCAATGAATAAAACGGTTGGAGTGAAATCAAAGTATAAAGAATGATGGGAAAAATAAATATCATTTGTTGTATTTCGATTCTGCTCGGGATGGTACATTTTGCAAACTGTGTGAAATGCATTTAAAACTGACTTTGAAGTTCTTGTATCAAAGCTCTTCAAAACTTTACTGTAAGATGCATTCGTCTAATTTAATTGGCCAGTTATTACTATTGTAGGACTACTAAATTTTGGCTGTTTATGTAAAAGGATACTTAACACCGGCTTTATGGGATAATTTTACACAGAAGGATAGTTCATATTCACCATGTTATACGTAACAATATTCACATTTTTAAGTTAATGGGTACCAATGTCAACATTTAGTAGTATTTAAAACAAATGAAAGCTCTATTTCTTTAATTGACCACATTTTTCTCTGTTCCCTTTCACATAGACTACCTACCGTCAGTTGGGGTGACTTTGTCTCATGTCACGGAAAAATATAAGTGGCGCAATCTCACATTTGTTCCAATGAAACAGGTTACTAATGTCTGATTCTGATATATGACAGAACAGTTTCAGTATGGAAATTTCAGACTGGACTTTGTAGTTCCACAGTTGGTTGTACTGGAGCTATTGCGTTGTTTACATTTTTCTTGTGCAGCAAACTTTCTATTGCAACAGGTGTCTCAACTTACTTCAGTAAGCTGGTAAGTATTTGTTTTTATTCTTTACTATATCTACTTGATTTTTTATTTTATTGGGTTATTTTACGACGTTGTAGCAACATCTGAATGAAATGGTGGTAATGCCGGTGAAATGAGTCCGGGGTCCAGCACCGAAAGTTACCTAGCATTTGCTTGTATTGGATTGAGGGAAAACTCCGGAAAAAACCTCAGCCAGGTAACTTGCCCCAACTGGGATTCGAACCCGGGCCACCTGGTTTCGGGGCCAGACACGCTGACCGTTACTCCACAGGTGTGGACTGTCTACTTGAAAATTACAATTATTGAGCCAACACTTTAGGTTACTGTGTTGAGTATAGGGAAATGTGACATTTCTAACAGCGATTTGGAGTGACTTTGTCTCATCAAAGTTTGCTCATGTTTTGCATTGAAAATGAAATTATGTATTTTTGATTTGCATTTATAGCTATACATGAATACTAACAAATACTGGTACTTGCTTTTTTTTCATATAGGTACATATTGATCCATCAGACCACACACGTGTTTGTGTCCTCAGCAGGTAGCCTGCCCTACAATGAAGGAACTCTGAAGAAAGCTGTAGATGTGTCTTAATGAAGTGATTAAGGCAAAGAAAAGCAGCCATAAAGTATGGAATTCCTATTACCACTCTGGAGAACATACTGAAAAAAAAAAAAAAAAAAAAAAAACAGGCACACAAAAACACTGGGGCAGGGGGGGGGGGGCAAAAGATTTTCAACAATAGGCAGGAACAATCATTTGTTGACCATCTTATCAAGTTATCAGAGTTTGGGTTTCTTGTGGATGAAACTGATTTTAAAATATCTGTGCGATAATATCTGCCAGGCAAAGGTGTAAGTGTGCCTAAATTCAAGGATAATACACCAGCCTCTGATTGGATCAAAAGTTTTCTCTGTGATCACCCTGAATTAATGGCGAGATTTGCGCAAAATATTAACAAAGTAAGAGCTGGCATCTCAGCAATATGAATGGGAGAGCATTTTGAGGAAAGTTGACCCTCTGAGACCTGCATTGGTGAAGAGGAACAACTAGGCTATTTTTCAGTCCTAGAGTTGAATGATTACTACTGCAAATAATTCCTGTATTATTGTTTATTTTCCAGTTTTTTGTGTCTGCTTTTGTACTCCTCAAATTACTTAAAAAATATGAAAACAGATGGAAATTTTCCTGGAATTGATTTATATCCTTCACCTACTGAAGTTATTATTGTTTATTGAGATTCATTGTTGTATGATAATGTAGGGATGACATTGTCTATTTCCTGTAAAGGCTTATTGAATGGTTTTCGAGATTCTAGACAGTCACCCCAGGCCGAGGTGAGATTGTCCCATTTCTTTGGAAAAAATATGTGGACTTGGAAATTTCAATATCTTTGCAAATTGGGTTTATATTACTCATTAGTCACTAAACAGTTTGAGAATAATATTCGAGAAATTTACAAAAATACTTTTCACACAATAAAAATGTTTTAAAGGGAAAAAGGTGCTGAAAATGAGACAAAGTCACCCCAGTTGAAGGTACCTCTGCTGTTACGTAAGATCTGAATTATTGTTTCTTTTGGTGTCAGACTCATCTCCCCCCATTATAGTAGAAGGGCAAGGTCTGAACTCAACACTGATTTGGGATAATACTGCTTCCAGTTCTCAACAATAACTACAATCAGACATCCGTCACTTTTTAAACAGGTTCGACAAATATTTGGAACAAGATTGCAGGCAGTTTCAGGATTTCCTTTCTTAACTTCAGTCAGTAAATGATGTTTTAACTGTTTATATTTAATAATATTTTAGATTAATAATTTGTGGTAGGTATAGCACTGCATTTCACCAGTAGCACACTCCCTGCTTAACATTTCGTCTTAGACCTGGATTGCCGCATTGCAGTTTCACTACAATCTCTTCACCCAATACATTATTACATTCACTTCTTTTCCATACTTTATTCTTTTTTAATATATCATGAACTCACGTGACTGGTCAGAAATGAAATGAGGAATAATGAAAAAATAAGATGTGTTATTTATTTACCGGTACTTATTTACTTCTTTATTTTTTTACTTATTAGCTATTTATTTCTTCATTTGTTATGTATTTATTATTTATTTATTTGATCTGGCATGGTTAAGATCACAGCAAACATCACACACAAGCAGTGATAGTAAATAATTCAATTCCAAGAGGATCACAAGGGAAGACTAAAGAGCACAGCTCAAATACAAATAAGAATAAGGAGGAAATAATAGTGCTTTTCCTTTTCTGGAGGAGGGCCAGTAGGCTTATTGTGGGATGACTTCTGATTACTCCTCTAGCACTATAAGGCGCGATTCAGCCACAGCATGCAGACCATACCCCCCTCTCTGCGGCCTCCTCAGATCGATGGCAGCTGGTGTTTGAATCTGTTGCATCCTTAACCAGAAGGCCATACCACCGACCATTCCACGACTCACCAAGGGGCCATCTTAGGGAGCAACATTCCCCCACTCACCCGCAGTTCGCTTATTGAAGCCCCTGTGGCTTCTCTGGGATATGCATTTCTTGCAGACAGATGCCACCTGGAACCACGTCCGTCATGTCCTCTTGGTCAACCTGTAAATGAAATGCTACTAATGAAGGCGAAATGAGTCCGAGGCCCAACGTCGAAAGTTACCCAGCAATTTTGCTTCAAGTGGTTGAGGGAAAACCTCCGAATAAATTCCAACTAGGTAACTTGTCCCAATAAGGATTTGAAACCTGGCCTGCTCATTTGACAGTCAGGCAGGCTAACCATTACTGCACAGCAGGGGACTAAAAATAACAGTGATGATAATAATACATTACACGTTAAGAGTAAAATTTATAATGTGACAGTCCGTTATTATATTTACTATTATTGCTTAATCCTAAGTTAAGCATCGCAGCAAGTGCTTAGCAAGCAATTCCATGGAGAAGGATATGGTTCTTTAATTTACATTTCATTCTCCATTGTTCTATATACACTTTTAACACATATAATCACTGATTGACTTTGTATCTTCTTTACTGTGTTAACATAGGAAATTACTTGGCTGCCTGGTTTCGAAGTGGTATTCAACAGCAACAGCAATGGCAAGGGAAGCTTTTAATAGGAAAAGGATCATCTTCTGCGGACCTCTGGAAAAAGAACTAGGGAAGGAACTAGTGAAGCGCTTTGTGTGGAGTGTGGCATTGCATGGGGCAGAAACATGAACATTACGACGAAATGAGGAGAAGCATTTGAAATGTGGATATGGAGAAGAATGGAGCTTGTGAAGTGGACTGACAGAATAAGAAATGAAACTGTGTTGGAAAGAGTGGGTGAAGAAAGGATGATACTGAAACTGATCAGGAAGAGGAAAAGGAACTGGTTGGGTCACTGGCTAAGAAGGAACTGACTACTGAAGGATGCACTGGAAGGAATGGTGAACAGGAGAAGAAAGTATCAGATGATAGGCAACATTAAGATATGTGGATCATATGCGAAGACAAAGAGGAAGGCAGAAAATAGAAAAGATTGGAGAATGCTGGGTTTGCAGTGGAAGACCTGCCCATAAGCAGAACGCTTATGCACATATTCTTCATTGTCTAAGCCCAGTAAGGTCCGGTGCTGCCTTCTGGTTTCCTGTTGTGGTGGGGTGTGTGCGGACCTTCACTAGCTGCACACAATGAAGAATATCACTTGGAAACTACCAGCCAGGTAGTTTCCTCGTATTAACACAGTGAAGAAAATGTAAAGTTAATCAGTGTTTACAGTTTAATTGTGATATTATACAAAGTCAGTGACAGGATTCCAGGGTCCTGGAAGTGATATACTGAAAGATGACAAGCAGAAGAATGTTCTATGCAAAGAAATAGAGAGAAGGTTCTGAGTTCGAGGTAACGAAATGTGAACAAAATGAGATGCTTGATAAGTGAGTGTGGATATTTTAAATAGCAATAAGAGTGAACTGAAAAATCTTTTTCTTTAAGAGGATCCCAAGACAACAATTTTAATGACAGCATTACATAATCGAATTTCCTAATGTTACAAACGAAACTAACGCAGATATTGTGAACACGCTGTAGTCTGTAGAAAAGATTAGTATTCAGGTTCGTGAATAGAGAATCACAATAGTCAAAATGGAACACTACTAACTTTTGAACGAGATTCTTTTTGAGGCCGAGAGGAGAACATTGGAAAAGTGTTTGAGGGAATGAATTATAGAAAATGTTTTCTTACATAGTAGGTCATTTAACTTTGAAAAGTTAAATTTGTGTCTAAATACACTCCTAAATTTGTCACTGTTTTGCTATAAGTAATTGAGGTATTATTTAATTTACATGTTCGATACAGTGGTAGTTGGCACAACATATGGTGAAGTACTAAATAATTCAAGATGGCTGTACTTCAGTGTTACCAACTTTGAACATAAAACACTAATATTAATTCTTTTCAATAAATTGAATAAATTGTCAGTGGAGAGCATTTAAAAATTGTCGATGACCAGAATAAAACAAACTCTGAGAAAAATGAAAACAATTTATGCCACGAAAGATGGTATTATGTGCCTTAAATCAATTTTGAGGAGCAATATAACAATCATGTCTTAAAAGAAATTTATTCTTCTTAAAACTGCATTACATTCATCACTATTATTATTTTCCATTTCTTTTGCTGCACATATTCCTCTTTGATAGATACAGATATGTATGAATAAATATAATTAAATAGTACAATGAGAATTGTGAAATTTTAGTTTTAAGTAACCAGGTAATGAAAATTTAAAAATCATACTTTTCACGACCAATCTCTATACAAAAAGAATTAAACTATAATTTTGTATCATAAGGATTCATTTCGACCAAATAAAAGAAAACTGAAGTATGTAATTATATATATATATATATATATATATATATATTTATTTATTTATTTATTTATTTATTTATTACGTTGTTGTATAACATTATGGAATGCTGACAAGGTGATGTATTGAATCAGAATTACACAATTTTAATATTCCGACTTTTGCCTCAGGACTAAGGGAATACTTCAACAAAGGACAGGTTGCATATAACTTTATTTTATTTTTTTATGATACAAATCTTAGTATATAAAAGTGAATGTGGGTATGTATGTATATATGTATGTGTATGTTCTCTATACAAATCTACACGCTTTGAACAATATGTGCCAAAGTTTGCACATTTAACCAGGAGAAAAGCATAGGTTACATTAAAATTGTGCAAATGGATGTTAAATTAATTAAAATTATAAAAATAAAAATAAATAGATCAAATATTCATGTTTAATTAACCCTCAACTGGTATCTATGGGTCAAAATAGACTCATATTGCTTGATATCATAATGTACACTTAAAAAGCGATACCAGTTGAGGGTTAAAATGCAAAATCTTCTACAGTCAATTGTTTTTTATAATTGTCTGTTGTATTCAACATCGACTTTCACGAGGTCATGGAAATTTTAACACGAAATTAAATTACATGTTGTTACACATCATGAAGGCTAAAACTAGATAATTCATGCAGTAAGTATCTTTACGCAGTCCAGGACCGTATTATGAATTCCTCGATGCAGTTTTATAGATAGTGAGCAGACTGTTTTATACAACTGAATCCTAGAATTCTTTGAAACTACAAGGATTGCTACCACATAATTTACTTAATATTGAATAACCAATAGTACTATTGCGAAATATTGACCCACCAAAATTATGAACGAATAAGAATTGGTGTGAAAAACTCATACGAAACGTAATAGAATTGGCAATATTAACTGCAAAAATAAAAGGAGATGTTTTTATTCCATGTATTGCTAGGATACTCATTCAGTTTTAAGTAACTGCAATTTCAATGCCACTAGCATTTGTAATGGCCATATTAAAATGAAGCTCAAGGACAGTCGCTCAAAGTTGCACACATTAACTTAAAAACTGCGTGTTTTTCACATCCTCAACTATATTTTATACAACAAGCAATTCAATGATACTTTTGTCATGTTGCTAATGCAGTATGTGAATGTACATAAGCCCACTGAAAATGACACTGTATTAATTCTCAAAATATTGTTGTTCACGTCCGAAAATGTGTTGCTGCGAAATTATATCTGTATAATCACATTACAAATTTAGTATGTTAAGTGTTGTGGAAATAAAAATCTCTTAATTTCTAAAATACCGGTAGGCCTATACGTTTCTCAGAATATTAGTCTTTATGTGGAAAAATGACTTATTACGAGTTTATATTGTATCTGTATTCTGTATATAAAATTACAATTAATATAATATTTTCTGAATTTATGAGATATAATTTCAAATTATATTTAAAAAAACTGGATATGATATAAGTGGGTGTACAGCTGTCAAAAGAAAAAGTGGCCGCTCTCCTGAAACAAAGTTCCCTTCGGGTATCTTCGCTACAATTCGGAGACACGCGATGTTACATGTTGTTGGACCACGTTGCCTGATATCTACAGTTATAATTAAAGTATTCTGTGTGTTATTCGATAGCGTAATGGTAGCGTTCAGGCCTCTTATTCATGAGGTCCTGCGTTCGACTACAACCTCGTGCTTTTTATGTTCTTTTTTTGTTCTGTTTTTCAGAGAGACAAACTATACATGATGGCTCCTTTCTCTTTTACGATTATTTTAGTAATTAACATCAGGTTCATTAATATATTATGCCATGACTTTATCATTATGATATTGTGGCTGCAAATGGAAAGAAAAAAGATTTTATTCTCAATAAAATATTTTTCGTGGCATAGACAAAACAAATTTACTGGCGTCGGCCTTAAAACATTCAAACAATTAAGCGTTCAAAAAAAAAAAAAAAAACAATTCAATATTTAGTCTATCTTCCTCTTATTTCGATCATCTTGCAGTCGAGTGGGCATGGAATCGACTAGTCTTTGCAAATGGCAACTGTTCTTAGACACGATATTCCAGGCATTCTGAACATACATACATAAGTGTTCTGTCCATGGGCAGGTCTTTCATTGCAAACCCAGCAATCTCCCATCTTTCCTATTTTGTGCCTTCCTCTTAGTCTCCGCATATGATCCACATATCCTAATGTCGTCTATTATTCTTTTCAACCAGAGACCCAACCAATTTCTTTTTCTCTTTCTAATCAGTTTCATCATCATTCTTTCTTCACTCACTTTTTCAAACACAATTTTATTTCTTATTCTGTCTGTCCACTTCACACGCACCGTTCTTCTCCACATCCACATTTCAAATGCTTCAATTCGTTTCTCTTCATTTCGTCGTAATGTCCATGTTCCTTCCCCATACAATGCCACACTCCACACAACGCACTTCACTAGTCTCTTCCTTAGTTCTTTTTCCAGAGGTCCGCAGAAGATCCTTCTTCTTCTATTAAAAGCTTCCTTTGTTCATGTTTGCAGTTTTTCTTGGGTAGGATAGGCCTAAATGCGGTAACATCCCGTTGCTTTCCGCACACCACTATCTCTTTCGCATCTTATTAGATTCCAGGGGGCCCAAGCGTGGAGATGAGGAGAGTGGATTTGACTAATTGGGCCCTCCGGACTTCACCGAAAGTCACGGCAAGGGTTAAATATTAGTTCTATCAGGATGTTTGACCCGATCAGAGACCGGGAAATCCCAATTAGCCTTTGCCTCCCGCATCCTGGACTAGCTTCTACGAATCATCAGAAAATCTTAGAGTGTGATTGGGCCAATTTTTCCGAAAATGTTTCCACACTTTTGCCCTCATAGCTCAGCGGACGAACGTCGGAATTTAGATGTCAACATCTCAGGTTCAATTCCTCGTTACTCCTTTTCATTTTATTGTGGTTCAAGATAGTACAGTATAATGTAATAATACAAAAAGAAAAACTAATACCATTATTATGCAACTGGATTTTTCCAAACCTAATATTAAATTTATGTTATTTATATCGCTGAAGAACGATTACAATATATATAACTTGAATATTATTTATACAGTATCACTAAAGAACGATAACAGAATATAAATAATAAATATCGTTTTATTTAATTAATATAAGATATTATATAATACGTATTTAATTATCTAAATAAAATAACCTATTTTACAAAGAAAGATGCTTATTTGTGTTATAATAATTACTTACATAAAATACAGATTATTTATATTGCGAAAGAACAATAACAATATAAATAACTTGAATATTGTTTTATAATGCTAATGAAGGAAAACAGAATATAAATGATAACTTGAATATTATTTATATCGCTAAAGAACGGTAACAATATAAAAACGTGAATATTATTCATATCGGAATTTCACAGATTTATTACAGATGTATTTAAGAAATTGTAGAAGAATAGTAATTAGTAACTGTGTCCTATTTATTCTTCTTGGAGCCAAATTTGTAACTTTTAAAAGTGTGGTTACTATGTTGAAGTGTATGTGTTGCAACGGATGCTTGATTTGTTATGTATGTGAGTCAGTTATGGGATGCTTGATGTCGTCCCAATGTCGTAATTATAGTTTGTGTTTGTGTGACTATTGTGTATTAATTTATGATGTATGGTATGGAAAGCTGCATATTTGTGTTAAAGAAGTGTTACGTATGTGTGTTGTTAATGTTTTTGTATGTTTCAAATTGATAATTGATATTTGTTTTGCAATCGCAATGCCTAATTTACGGATTGTTTATGTTTTGTTTACATCGCGTAAGCTAATTTAATGTTCTTTTCCATTTCTCTTTATGCTTATGTTTTTTGTGTATAAAACTATAGCCCTAACATACATATGTAAAATAGGGCTAACCCCCATTGGAGATACAATAATAATAATTATTATTCATATCGTTATAAAACGATAACAGAATACAAATGATGACTTGAATTTTATTCATATCTCTAAAGAACGATAACAAAATATAAATAACGTGATATCCATAAAGAACGATAACTGGATATAAATGATAATTTGAATATCATTTACATCGCTAAAGAACGATTAAAAAATAAAATGAAAACTTGAAGAAGGCCCGAACCCACAACCTTTGAATCATTAAACAAGCACTCTACCGCTGGTGTACGAGGCGCAGATATGGAACACTTTCACAGTTCCGGAACTGCTTGTACAAGCACATGCATCGTGTAACATCGCCGCGACCCGAAGTGGACTTTGAAAATATTCGCTGTTCACGAGTGCGGCCACTTTTTTTTTAAGACAACTGTACAGCAGTCAAGAGGTAAAAAATCTTCCAATATAAATTCAATGAGATATATATATATATATATATATATATATATATATATATATATTGATTTTATGCTGAAACTGATCAGGAAGAGGAGAAGGAATTCTATTTTCGTTGGGTTTTACTTTGTTTATAGTTTGATTTTTCTATTACTTTATTTGTATTTCTGGAGGTGCGGAAGAGAAGGCCTAATGGCCTTAACTACACCAGAATAAATAAATAAATAAATAAATAAATAAATAAATAAATAAAAAAAAAACAAAATAAATATATAAATTTAAAACAACAATTTAACGTCAGGCACATGATGAAATGTTTTCTTTTCGGTGCCTGATTTACAACTGTTTTAAATTGAGTTAACCCTGGCAGGCATTTGGCTAAGAAGTTTATTAATTCATGTAAGTGATATTAAGTAAAGATTCATCTTTATGGCTTAGTGAAGACAATTCGTTTTGGTTTCTATAGTTAGGTTTCCGAGATTTCTGAAAATTTAAAAACCAGTTTAATTAAAAATAGAAGCAGAAAGGAAAACCCGGGAAATGCCGGGTGCTTTTAGCTAGTTTAACATAAATCACAGTTAGGCAACGACAAAAATACACAATGAACAATCAACTGTATTATTTTCTGTGTAACAGCACATTTATTTTATTTTTCTGAAAAACACAAAGTGATATAAAAAGAAAATAACTATTGTTTTGGACAGACATATCATGTTTGCTCCAGCATTTGCATCGGCCAATAATTCTGAAATTAGTCATTTCATTACCAAATTTCCAGACGTCCTCTTCCTTAACCAACCTCTTGATAATGTTCGTGGCATCATAGGATCCTTCGAGACTAAAAGAAAGACAGAATTTGGTTTAACACAGAAATTATCAATGTTAAAAGGGGATCTGTGCATGTTTTATATAAGAAAGTAATTACACATAGCCCCATTTAACAATAACTGAATTACTTTTTATGGAATTATAGTGAACATTATGGTGACAACACTGGACTGGACAATTAATCTTGTAAATATCAGTAGAAAAGGGGGGGGGGAATTAAAATTAGAATCAAAAATATATTACATTGTACACAGAGTGAAAATTAATACTGCATAAATAACATTGTACCGGTACCTAAAAATATGACATCAGGCTTTGAAACAGAAATGTGGAAAATAAGCCAAACTCTCAGTGCAATCTGTCTCAAGGATCTGGCAAGTTTTGAAGAAAAATACTACACTCACAGAATTCTTTGCTTTTGAAGGTACAGAAATCTAACTATATCATATTTTGTGAATTAATGAATGAATAAATAAATAAATAAATAAATAAATAAATAAATAAATAATGGTACTGATACAAGAAATCTCATTATCAGAGACTTTCACTTTCCTCTGAATTAATGGTGGCCTCTGATGTGCCGTCCAGCTGCAAGTCATTGTGCAAAATGTTAACCCTCATGGCTTGGATGTCACAGAGGTTGGTGTATCTGAGAGACCAACGAAATAAGCCTCACTGGCTTCTTGGAACACCATGATAGCTAATCCCTGGAAGTGAAACTCTGCCATTAAGTCCTATGCAACAGAAAAAACACAACTTGGAAATTATCAATGATGAGATCGTCTAGCATCCTTGTATTTGAATGTGTAGCAATCTATCTGTAGGCATATCATATTTTGTTAAAAAAATAGTGGGTTTTGATATGAGGTGTCTGATCATCAGAGATATTTTCACTTTTCCTAAATTAGCGGTGGGCTCTGTCGTGCACAATGGTAACCCTCATGGCTTGGATGTGGGGAGGTTGGTGTATTCGAAGACCACCCTCCTATGACACACCTTGGGCAATGATTATGTTGATAAATTGGTCTACACAACTCGCTTCATATGGCTGAATGACAAACAGTCAATTAACCACCATTAGACAAAGAAAAATTACTTATGGATTACTTACATTTAGAGAATTATCTTTTCAAGTGTCGTTTATTCCTGTTTGCATTGTCTGGCAGTGGTACTCCATTCTGTCTCAGCCATGTCTACAAAGTTCACATTTTAACATAAATAATGCAACTTAACATCACAGTTCATACTCGGATTCTATAGAAATTATATTTACCATTAAATGATCTCGTCTCCTTTCTACCCACTTCTGGAATGTCTTCATGGCACCATAGTAATCTTGGCCAGTCTTCAGATTGGATGCAAAAAGTTAAATCTGCGTCTATAAGAGAGGCAAGATATTTAGTTTCTAGAGAGAACACATAATAAAAGTTACTACACTATATAGGTATAGTATTGTAGTTACATACCAGGTTCCAGCTTGCACAATGACCAGTCTTCCACCCACAGCAGGTCGATGCATGCATGACTCCTTGAATCTTACCACCAACGATACTGGTTTGCTCCATGAATGTGTTGCAGAGTCTATGAAATATACATAGAATTAATAATGTTATAACATTCGTTCCCTTTATTATCTTGAAAGTCCACACCTGTGGAGTAACGGTCAGCGCGTCTGCCGCGAAACCAGGTGGTCCGGGTTCGAATCCCGGTCGGGACAAGTTACCTGGTTGAGGTTTTTTCCGGGGTTTTCCCTCAACCCAATACGAGCAAATGCTGGGTAACTTTCGGTGCTGGACCCCGGACTCATTTCACCGGCATTATCACCTTCATTTCATTCAGACGCTAAATAACCTAGATGTTGATACAGCGTCGTAAAATAACCCAATAAAAAAAAAATTATCTTAAAATATTGTAACAAAGCCTGCCATTCATAAAAATCCAGACTTCACCCAGAAAAACAATAGACTTTGGACATATTCTCTTAAAATTAATATTCTTACTTTCTCTGAGATTGCCCTCGTTTTTAATTTAAACCACATTTCCTTCAAAATTGTCCTTAATAACGAACGTGATCCTCCAAATGAGTATCTATCGTAGTTTCCTGTTACACGGCCCAGCACCAGCATGGCTGTTACTCTTTTTCCTGAACAGAAATGAAAATAGTACCAGTAGCAATAAATAAGAAGTAATTATAAATGTAAAGTCCACAGTCTTTTGACTTATAAAAATTAATAAAAAAAATGTCACTGCCATAATTTTCTTCATCTCAATTCAGTCTATCATATACAAATCTTGCAATGACTTCCTTGGAAAAATCATCTGATGCTGGTTACAGGTTGTGGATATTTCTTGTTTCTCCCTGGTGTAGACAGTGCATGCCTCTTTTCAGATTTGGTAATAATTATTTCTACTGCATTCTATGAATGCTGTAATAAAAGTATGGAGATTATATTTATTACTTACAAATGGCTTTTAAGGAACCCAGAGGTTCATTGCTGTCCTCACATAAGCCCGCCATTCTTCCCTATCCTGAGCAATATTAATCCAGTCCCTAGCATCATATTCCATCTCCTCAAAATATTATCCTCCCATCTAAATCTCGGCCTCTCCAAAGGTCTTCCGACTAACTCCATATGCAATTATGGACTCACTCATTCGTGCTACATACTCTGTCCACATCAAACGTCCGGATTTAATTATGTCAGGTGAAGAATATAATGCTTGCAGTTGTGCGTTGTGTAACTTTCTCCATTTTCTTGTAACTTCATCCCTCTTAGTCCCAAATATTTTCCTGAGAACCTTACACTCTAACACCCTTAACCTCTGTTCCCCTCTCAAAGTGAGAGTCCAATTTAATGCTTCTTATACATACATGCCTGTGGTGTAACTATATCTGGAACAAGTAAACATATAATATGCTCCTTTTTAATTATTCCTATAGCCTTAAAGATTATGGTAATAAGCTTACAGTGAAGTACTTGGGACAGTAATAAATATATTCTTCTGCATTACTGAATACGTATTTTTTTTACTTAATTTCAAACAAGAATATAAAAATTGGAGATTTATCCTTCGAAGAGGTGGAAAAATTCAACTATCTTGGAGCAACAGTAACAAATATAAATAACACTCGGGAGGAAATTAAACGCAGAATAAATATAGGAAATGCGCGTTATTATTCGGTTGAGAAGCTCTTATCATCCAGTCTGCTGTCAAAAAATCTGAAAGTTAGAATTTATAAAACAGTTATATTACCGGTTCTTCTGTATGGTTGTGAAACTTGGACTCTCATTCTGAGAGAGGAACATAGGTTAAGGGTGTTTGAGAATAAGGTGCTTAGGAAAATATTTGGGGCTAAGCGGGATGAAGTTACAGGAGAATGGAGAAAGTTACACAACACAGAACTGCACGCATTGTATTCTTCACCTGACATAATTAGGAACTTAAAATCCAGACGTTTGAGATGGGCAGGGCATGTAGCACGTATGGGCGAATCCAGAAATGCATATAGAGTGTTAGTTGGGAGACAGGAGGGAAAAAGATCTTTAGGGAGGCCGAGACGTAGATGGGAGGATAATATTAAAATGGATTTGAGGGAGGTGGGGTATGATGATAGAGACTGGATTAATCTTGCACAGGATAGGGACCGATGGCAGGCTTATGTGAGGGTGGCAATGAACCTTCGGGTTTCTTAAAAGCCATTTGTAAGTAAGTAATTTCTAACAAGAATATTTTTATACAAACCAAAGTTTGTCGGTGATGAGATTTTATTTTATTTGGGACTTGTATTTCTAAGTAAACTTAAAATTTTTCAAAATTCAGTTGCATGTTTATAATGAAGTTGCATTAGATTAGGTTGCAGAAAAGTCTTCATATGTTAAATTATGTGTAAATATTCTTTAACACACTATCATGGATGCACCCTTATGGAATAAGATCTGTACTGATCCTGTCAACTATTATCTATAAAAACAGGTAGGCCTACTTACAAGAGATTTGCAATTCTTGTCATTAGAGCCGCTTTGGTTTGACAGATATCTTCCTATTCTGCTTCAGCCTTCAATTGTCTGTACATATGCCAGGTAATATTTTGGCGAATCCTCGGACCTCACCTCATCTCACTACATCTCGCCAAAATATTGTAAAAAATTGCACAAAATTATAAAAATTTGTAAAAAATTACTAAATTGTAAGACCATAAAAATTTATAAAAATTGTAATTGTAATATTGTAAAATTTTGACTTGTTTCACATATTAAAGCTTCATTGCTCATGTAAGATCTATGGGAATGAATGAATGAATGAATGAATAACCACTGCTTATTGTAAGCTGCTCTGTAACGAAAGTAAGTTATTTTCTTTCTTGATGTAGGCCTATAAGTTCTTCAGACTCTTTCTTTCTGGACATGTTATAACCTTAAGATAAAATGGTTATTGCATCTTAAAATATGAATTACACATTAACCTAACTTCAACCTTGATTTAATTCACCTTCATTAGACTTAATATTTGTAGGGTTATGTAAAATTATATTACGTAATTCTCCAAAATAACTGCACCATAGGAGACACAATTTTCTTTTGTTCCATTGACTTCTGTGAGATGATAACTTAGTGATAAACACATGGTTTTAGTTTCCAGCTATAAATACTTTCAACATAAAAGTCATTTAAAACCTGTATATTATTATGGATTGTTGGAAGTATTTATTAAAGCAAACTAAAACCACATGTTTATCACTGTATACATCTCTCATAAGCCAGTGAAACATGCCTTCTTTGATGTAGATTCTCTGGAGAATATCTTATATTATGATAAAAAAATGTGATTATTATATCATATAATTTATTTTTTAATACTGTATGTATAGGGCCTAATGCTTAAAAATTCAAATAATGCTCTTACCTCACCAGAATCATCTGTAGGTCTAGGCCCTAATTATAAATTTCACTATTCTAGAATATAAGTATGCCTATGTAATATAATATCTTAATACATATTAAATTATAGTGAGTCATAATACAACACAACATTCGAAATTCTCTACAGTTTCGATGGCTAC
Organism: Periplaneta americana; assembly: GCF_040183065.1. Lineage (NCBI taxonomy): Eukaryota > Metazoa > Arthropoda > Insecta > Blattodea > Blattidae > Periplaneta > Periplaneta americana. The sequence goes on from NW_027185509.1 coordinate 961,272, forward strand.
AGATTTCCTGAAAATTTGAAACAATTTTAACAATACGGTATATAAAACTTTACCCTAAATACAAATATTTACATACGGAATACTTAATAAATTTTACAGGAGAAAAATTCGTCCAAAGGGCTAAACTCGGGAAGAGTACCCAAAACGCTCATTGCATTTCCGCGTTGAATTTCAGTACTGAAGTGTTGACGCAAATAAGTAGTGCAACAAAGATCACCAGTAATGGAGATCAAAATTTGGCCGATTTGAGATACCGAAACTTTAGTGTCATGACTCCAAGGACCGAAGGTCTCTACAGCAAAGGGGACAAAGATATAATTGTCTAAAAGATGAGCATATTTATTGACTTTGTTTTTCACGGCTAATTCAACAGCAGATGCTGCGCATCTGGAGGTATTCGGCAAGTGAGATGGAGCTGGAGCGTCAACATTCTAATAAATGTTAATTTCATTGTAATACTGCAATGTAAAGCTCCAAAATTTCTACTTACCTAGAAACATACAATACCGGTAGTTCTGATAATAATTACACCACAGAGTTGCATTACGGTATGTGATGTGATGGAAATAGTAACTTCGCGTACAACTCGCAATTCGCGGAATATATTATAATCGCGATATAAAATACATACAATACAGTATTATGTTTGAACGAAATTTTTAATCGAGCAGCGGGCCAGATTGATTAATAATTCCAAGTGTACCAACGTAAGAGTCCCTATCACCATGGCATGGCGAGTCCTCAGGTTGCGGATAGAGGAGACGGCCTCCAGATATGGAGGGTAGCTGCGAATATATTGAATAAGCAGTCGTGGACAGCCGATAAGGGGTGGTCCTCCAGCTTGGGGGTTGGGCAAAGGGCTAACAACCCATCACCATAAAAAACAGCTTGTTATGAATCCCTACAATAAGCCTCGGAATAGGACTGATACACAACGCAGAACTGCACGCATTGTATTCTTCACCTGACATAATTAGAAACATTAAATCCAGACGTTTGAGATGGGCAGGGCATGTAGCACGTATGGGCGAATCCAGAAATGCATATAGAGTGTTAGTTGGGAGGCCTGAGGGAAAAAGACCTTTAGGGAGGCCGAGACGTAGATGGGAGGATAATATTAAAATGGATTTGAGGGAGGTGGGATATAATGATAGAGACTGGATTAATCTTGCACAGGATAGGGACCGATGGCAGGCTCATGTGAGGGCGGCAATGAACCTTCAGGTTCCTTAAAAGCCATTTGTAAGTAAGTAAGTAAGTACCAACGTAAGAACTATAAAATGACTATCATAATATCTAGAACATGTGGGTGTTGAAGAAAGTGTTGCCAGTAGTGAAGTGAACCTGGGGGCTGGAAAAGCACTAGATTTCAGCTGGTGATCACGTAACAGGGGAAAAATGTTGAAGGTGCATCTTAGTACCTCAAGATATGCTGTGCCGACTTTTTTTATATTTCTGTGGCCGGGAGAAAAAGGTCTTAAGTCAATTTTTTGTGAAAATGAGGTTTTTATATATTCTGGAAGCGGAAACAATTCTCTACAATTTGGTAAAACAGTTAAAGTCAATTAAGACTTCTGACTGGATTTATAGAGTGTTAACAAATGTCTTAAGTACTTTTTGAATCGAGCACACACAGAATAAAGGACTTAAGAATATTTAATACTTTATTCCTTCACAACATCACATTTGTTTACTTTCCATGCTTCCCTATTAAAATGGTCTAACTTGTATTTTAGCTACTTTATCACATAGATAGATAGACAGATAGATATTTTATTAACCATTGGAATACAATTATTCATGGCATCGTCAGTGTACATTAATCTAACAATGATACAATAATATTACAGTCATCTTAATCTATGGTAACATGTCACATGCTTATTTAATAGAATACTAGTTACTTAGAATATAATGTATTTAATCACTAAGCAAATAACGTACTACTAATTCAGTCAGTAATGCATAACACACTAGAATAGTTACTTGTAAATAAGATGTTGAATTTATTTTAAGAGATACATAATTAATTATTTTGTAATCACACACTAGCTCACAGCATACCTATTTTTAATAAAGTGTCTGTCTGTATTTTCAGACATAAAGTCATGGGTAGAGACTTTAAGAAGAAGACGAACTGTGGGGAAACTCCACCAGACGTAATGTTGTGAGCGGTGAAGCAAGTTAAATTGTTGAATAGGTCAATCAGACAGACTGTACTAGACTTCAATATAAATTACAAAACACTGGGAAGGTATTGCAAAAAAATTTCAGATGCTGAATTGCAGGACGACGTTGTTGTGCTCTTTCAACTAGTCGGATATATCCGAAACAGACAGGTGCTATCGGATGATCTGGAGAATGATCTGTGTAAATATCTTTTAGAGACTGCTGATATTTATTTCGGTTTAAATGCATCGGAAGTTGGTTCGTTGGCATATCAGATTGCAGTAGCCAATAATTTATCTGTCCCTAAAAACTGGAGGAAAATAAAACTGCTGGCCCAAATTGGTTCACTGCCTTTATGAAACGGCACAGGGAACTTTCACTGAGAACCCCGGAGCCGACAAGTGTAGCTAGGGCTACTGGTTTCAATAAAGTGCAGGTGAACAAATTCTTTGACAACCTAGACATAGTCATGAAACGCCATCATTTTGAAGCTCACGACATCTGGAATATGGATGAGACGGGAATTACAACATCCCAAATTCCAGACAGGATTGTTGCAAGAAGGTTGGAAGCAAGTTGGGGCTATTGTGTCCCATGACAGAGGAACCCTGGTCACCTTAGCAGGAGTCATCTCTGCAACAGGAAATTCAATACCCCCATTTTTTATTTTTCCTAGAGTAAACTTTCGCGATTTCTTCTTGAATGGAGGACCAATTGGGAGCAAAGGCACCGCGAATTCATCAGGCTGGATGCATGAGGATGACTTCCTGCAATTCTTGAAGCATTTTACGACTAATGTAAATGTTCTAAGCAAAACCCTTCTTTGCTGTTGCTAGATAACCACAGCTTATATTTGAGCATAGCTGGTCTTGATTTTGCCAAAGAAAATGGAGTGGTTATGTTATCATTTCCAACCCATTATTCACATAAATTGCAGCCCTTAGACAGGACAGTTTTCGGTCCTCTCAAGAAAGCGGTTAACAGAGCGTGTGATTCTTGGATGGTCAGTAATCCTGGAAAAAGCATGACAATATACGATATTCCAGGAATACTGACCACTGCATATCCTCAGGCTATGACGATCCAAAATATACAATCAGGGTGTCGAACAACAGGCATATGGCCATTCAATAGGGATATTTTCAGTGACACTGACTTTGCACCAAGTTTGGTAACAGATCGCGAATATCCAATTGATGAGCCAATGACAGGAAACTCAGAAAAAGAAAATGAACCTACAGCTCCAGGTAAAGCAATCTCACCTCAAGTCGATATTGATGCTCTTGCAAGACTTTCTGAAGTTCTTACTGATTCTTTTCCAGTTGATGTCACAAAGACGTTAAATAATACCACTGGGAAAAGTGATACAAAAGTGGTTTCGTCAAAAGATTTAAGACCATTCCCTAAAGCAGGCCCTAAACCTGACAAACGGCGTGTCATACGGAAGGTGAAACAGCGATATTAACTGACACTCCCATGAAAAGAAAATTGGAGGAAAGGAAAAAGGTTAGTCAAAGGAAGAAAAATAAATTAGCTAACAACAAGAGAACTTTGTTCACAAAGAAGAGCCAAGTCAAGAAAGTCAGAGTGGAACTACATTCAGAAAGTGAAGAAGATGAATGCTTTTGTCTTGTTTGTCTTGAACCATATTCAAAGAGTCGTTCTAAGGAGGTGTGGATACAATGTCAGGACTGCAAAGGTTGGGTCATGAAGCCTGTACCCCGGACTTCGTGGTATATATGTGTGCCACAATTGTGACTCAGATTAGTATGTTTCGGATAATATAATAATTCTGTGCGTGTTGTGCAGTTTGAAATAACAGACTGAAAATTAATACCATTTTTTTCATTTTCACTTAGTAATAATCCTGTATAATTATGAAGAAGATGTCATTTTTGTGCTGCAATTACGTTTTTGTTAATTTATAATTCAAATTGTTCAAATTTCAGTGAAATTTCGTTAAATGTAGTTTATTTGATCAATATTCATATATTTATAAGTTAA